>NW_027529428.1:6667050-6683248 GCF_008692635.1 Crocuta crocuta
GTTGGCAATCTCCCCAATATAAATAAATATTTAAAAAATAAGAATTTAGAAACCTTAGTGAAATGAACAGTTGGTTATTGTCCAAAGTCTCTCAGAAATGACTGTGCCTGGTTATCTACGAAAAGTCAAAAGAGAACAGAGTATCATTCTTGGTTCTTAGAGTTTGAAAGAGTTATTGCCTAGGCACTCAATCTAATGTAGTTCCTAAGCTATTAGGATATCAGGTTAATATGGACCTGGGAAAACAAGGTGGGCCACTGTGGGAAAGGAATCTTTTTGAAAAGCAGAGATTGCATAGGGTGCAATTTGTGAGAACCTTTAGAGTTTATGTTTTTAAATAAAAGTTACAAATTTCTTCTTACATAGATTAATGAAATCTAAATCTCAAAATGTTTCGATATCCACATCATACATTTGAAAAGAAAATGCATAAAGTCTTCTCTAACAGGAATTTTATAATATATACTTTCTTCCTTAAATTTGTACTTTCACTCCCCCTCACCATTCCAGAATTTTATTCTGATGCCAACATTTTCATGTTTGAAAGACATTTTAAATCACCAGGTTATACTTCTCAGCAAGAAAAGGATGTTTAAATATTTAAATTTAGCATTCCCCTCTCACCCTGGACATGGGTTCTGAGTGGTAACATTTCTTCTGGATTGATTTATTGCTATTGTTATCACTACAAAAAAAAATACAAATTGCACAGATATATAACAAATTTTATGTTTATTAAACATAAAAATAAATATTTAAAGGAAATTAATCTCTTAATAAGCCAGATGGGGCTTTTTTTTTCTTCCATTTAATGCCGGTACCTATTCTTGTCTATTATTTACTACTAGAATACTCTATGGCTTAGTATCATTTCTCTTTCTATTTTTGTGCTTAGCAATGTTAATTGCTGAAAAATGTATTCACATAAATATATAGATAGAAGCGAAACTAATTTTGCCATGGCAGTTTAACTCACTTTCTTTAAATTCCTGAAACAGACGCCTCAAATCACATAGCATCCTATCATCAAAAACTATTTTTACTTATCTAAAGTAACTGATAATTTGGTTAGATCTTCCTTCAATTTTGTTGAAATTAAAGGAACAGAAACTACCTGACACTAAAAGGATGTTTTGTCCCTTCATTAGAATCATTCACTTTCTCAGCATCAGATCAGTATTTCAAGTCATCTTTGTTTTAGGGCAATGGCAATTTTTCCATCTTGGGAATCATGTATAGCACATAAACGATTTGTAATGAATGAGAGCTTGGCCTTCTGTGGAGTGGAAGTGGGGTTATTGTGTAAGGGGAGGTGGTAAAGAGGAGCCAGCTCTCTCAGCAAATACATATGAAAACTGAGTACCTGTAAGTGATGCTGTTTAGAAAGCCTTCATGTTTCCCCATCTCAGCACTATGGGTATTCACAACAGAATAATTCTTTGTTTTGAGGGCTATCCAGTACTTTGTAGAATGTTTAGTGGCATTCCCGACCTTTACCTATTGGATGCCAGAAACATCTTCCCAACTGTGGCAACCAAAGCTGCGCCTAGACATTGCCAAATATCTCCTGGGAGGCAAAACTACCACCTGTTTTGAACCACAGCCCTGGGGCCATGAGTACCATGGATGAAGACCACCTTAGCAGTGAACATCATACTTGAATTCTGCCCTACAGGGTACCAATGGGTTTTTAGCAGGCTCAAGGGCAAATTGGGATTTCTTATCTACCTCAGAGCATAGAAATATTTATGAAGTTTCCACACCTTACCAAAGGAATCAATTAATCCTCTAGCTGCTTATAGTTTGAGACTTCAGTATGTGTCTGTGATTGTGTTCTTTAATATCTCCAGGGACTGTACTGAGAGGAAATACATAGGGGCTAGTTTAGTGGAGGTAAAATGAATGTAAGCTGATTAATTTTTCTATCTGAGTACCTTGATCTTTCCTCCAATATTTGAAATAATATATTTCTCAAATTAATATGAGCCATCAGAGACAAAAAAGGAAATATTAACCCACTCTTACTAAGATCTTAGGGAGAACTTCATTTCTCAGTGATGGAGAAGGATTTTTTTTTTTTTTTTTTTTTATTATTTTTTTTTAAAATTATTTTCCANTATGATATTTGTCCTGGAGAAGGCTTTTTTTTAAACTGCATATTATTATTTACATTATTGGTATTTCCAGTACTTTCTGTGAATTATAGCTTATGGCTTTCAAGACTAGAGTCTAAGCTCTTCAGAGGATGGGAGTGAATCCTATCATCCCTGTATCTTCAACAGTTAGGATAGTGCCTGATAAATATTTGGTTATGAACGAGTGAGTAGTTGTGCAAATATCAAGTAAGTTGTCTTAATGAATCATTAAACTTTCACCTTATCCCTATTGTTATCCTAGCTGAACTCAGGCAAATGGATGAGCTAAAATACAATGAGTCATAAATAAAGTACAGCCTTACTATGCCAAAGAAACTGAGCATTCCCTTTGATACTAAGCACTAATCTACAAAGAATATATGGGAAATCTAGAATGCACACCAAAAAAGGCAATGATGATGAAAATATTTGTATGATATCTTAATATCTAGAAGTAACTTTTAACATTTTTGTGTTTTTGTCTATATCTTTTGTATGCAGGGCACCTGGATGGCTCAGTTAGGTAATCGTCTGACTTCAGCTCAGGTCATGATCTCACGGTTCGTGGGTTTGAGCCCCATGTCAGGCTCTTTGCTGACAGCTCAGAGCCTGGAGTCGGCTTTGGATTCTGTCTCTCCCTCTTGCTCTGCCCCTTCCCTGCTCATGCTCTGTCTCTCAAAAATAAATTAACATTAAAAAATTTCAAAAAATTCTTGTGTATGCATTTTATATAACTTAGATCACATAATATATACCATTTTTCATTCCAACTTTTTTTTTTTTATTATGACACTTTAGGCTTAGTGAGGTGAGGAATGATATTGTTCTTGCTCACCATTTTATCCCTAGAACCTAAAACACATTGTCAGGTGTGTATAATCACTTAATACTAGTGAAGTATATTGAACATGCAGTAAATACATACTAGTATAACAGTGAATATATACTGAATGAAAGTGTACCACAAAAAAAGTTTCCCTTTATTATTGAAAATAATACGATGACAGGACAGTAAGTCTTCAGGCACAAGTCTTTAGGTATACAGGCTTGTTGATACTTTATTTCCTTTGGAAATATTCCCAGAAGGCAAATTACTAGGCCAAAGAGTATGATCATCATTATTATTTTTTAATGTTTATTTTTGAGAGAGAGAGAGAGACAGAGTGCGAGTGGGAGAGCGGCAGAGAGAGAGGAAGACAAAGAATCCAAAGCAGGCTCCAGGCTCTGAGCTGTCAGCACAGAGCTTGACGTGGGACTTAAACCCACGAATCGTGAGATCATGACCTGAGCTGAAGTTGGACCCTTAACCGACTGAGTCACCCAGGTGCCGGTGTATGATCCTTATGAAGGCTTTAGGCACAATGACTATACCAATATAAACACGTGCTATAGAATATGAGGATGTCCAGTTCATCACACCCTGCTAGAGTCTGACAGGTGAAGACGGCACTCATACTGTTTTAATTCTTTAATAAGTGAGGCTGAGCTCTTCCTCACCAAATGTTTATCAACCAGTTACATTTCCTCCTTTTGGAAAACAGTTGTTTATGTTTTTAGGTGGGGACCATTTTTTTAAGGCACTGAAACCATACTCTTAAGCTGTTAAAAAGCACTCTGTTTATATTTGGGGGTTTGCTTTGGCCCAGCTGCCCAAAGCACATCCCCATCTCCACCTGTCCTGCGTGCCTCGCACAAGTGCTGTGTGGATCATCTGGGTGGCATCGACAGAAGCTCGCCGAAAACCACAGAGCCCTAGGCACAGGTAGGAGATTACCGTGCGTTTTACCTGCTATTACATTTGTAAAGCGATGACGCTGCATGTTTCAGCTCCTCTCAGGTCTACGCAGCTCCTTTTTAAAATGTTTTCAGTCTTTTCCTTAAGAGCAGCCACAGTACAAAGGCTGACAGAATTAATGAGCACGAGAAAAAAATAGGACCCTATTTCTCAAAGACAGAGTAAGCAAAGCAGGTATTTTACATGAGGTAAAACAGAGAATTGGCTGAGATAAGCCTACAATTTCCCCCAATATGATATTATTAAACACACTAGGTACTAAATGTAAGATGAAGACTCAATGTGGATTCTGGTGCAGTCCGTTTTCTTTCTGATAGTATCTGTAGTCAAATTTAGTCTAGTGTGGGAGTCAGGACCATTATAAAATAGGATCAATTTGAGACGTGGAGAATACACAGAGTAAGGACGGTGTTTCGAGCTATGTGTGTGGTTCAGCTCACTGATGAGGCCTGAAAGATCAATAATAGTGGACTAATAATTGTGCTTTTAAAGAAATATGAATGGACTTCACTTGAAAGCACAAAAATTAACCATATAAATGGTAGCTTGCTGTAAGGAATACTATGTTTCAGCCAAAATGCAAAACACATGACTCTGCAGTGTTGTTAAGGCAGAGCAGAACTCTGCATTTATTTAGAATGACTGTCAAATTTAATTGTTTTTTCTTTATGTGGCTGGGCACAATTAGACATGGCTCCTTCTTAAGTTGTTGAGATTTTTGTCCTTAAGAAAATATTTTAGGCTTGTACAAAACAAATTATTGGACAGGAGCATTATAGGCCTTTGATACAAATGATGTGCTGAGGGGACTTTCAATCCCAGTCAGTCACAAAATTCATTAAACTCAGGTGGGTCATCGATGGTATGCTTGGCTATTCGACCCATTGCTTTGCTTGAAGTGCTTATGCCAAAAGATAGCTAACCCTCCTCTTGACAAACATAAAAATCATAAAAGAAAATTGACAAGCTGAGGGACAAATGAGCAGATTAACATTATAAATTATGAGGTAAGTGTATGTTGGTTACATAATGAAGAGGAATTTCATATTTAAACATCAACAGTCTTTATGGCTACTTTCCCATAAAGGTGTTTCCTTCCTTAAAGTAGATGCAGATAACGTTAGGATCTTAGTGGAGGAAAAATCTGTAAATATAGTTTGACTCAGAATTTGACATCTCTGCACAAGATGACATTTAGTTTATGAAATCCATTTTAGAATCTTTGAGAAAATTGTACCCTCTATATGTTTGGAATTTGTTATTATTTTTACTGGATAGTTTCTATTTAGAATCTGTAGATATGTCCATACTTCTTATTTTAATTCTTCCTGAGATCAGTAAATATCATTCCCATTATTGTAGGATAAAAATGGTGGAGAAGTATTGTTTGCCCAAGGGGATCTTGTGATTGAGTAAAAAATAATTTGACTTCACTATTAGGTATTATTTATATGGCAAAACACTCATGAGAGTTTTGGTAAAAAGTTTTATCTCGAGGGCCAATACTGGTCAAACGGTAGTGGAGGTGCATCTGCAGTTGGCAAGCACGGATGCCGTCATGTATTAGTCTGCTGTAAAACTGACGTCTGCTGTGGGTGAAGCGGTGGCACNAAAAAAAAAGTACAGCCTGAGAAAGAAAACACAGAGTAACAAAAATAGAACTGGAGCCAGAGTCAGAAGCCCTCGATTGAAGTCAAATTCTGGTCTCAACCTTTTTTAACAAATAATTAGGGACACGTCATCTATTTTTCTACTTTAGGAGAAAAGGATGCAGTCAACACTGGAGATCTGAGAAATTCAAATGAAACAAAACTTCTCTAAGGAATTCTGAAGGAAATTTTATAGAAAAGCCACTTTTCTTGAGACCGTCATCGTAGAGGGTGCCTATTACATATTGTAAGTACTCAGTAATCAAGATTTGTGGAATCACATTGAAGCGTGATCTGCTGTTGGAGGTTAGCAACCTGTCTGTCCTGTGTTTTCTTTTACTTATTTTGGTCATTGTGCTATGATTAAAACAAACAAACAAACAAACAACAACTCTTTGTTTGACCCTAAATCAACACTCATTGTCAACTGCATTAGGCAACCTTTCAAAAGTCACTAACGAAATTGCAGTGGGAAGAAATTCAGCTTCAGTTTATTTCATTACAAAAGAACACTTTCTACAACAAATAAAATAAATTCTAACTAACTCTGACATGGATGGCAGCCAGAACTGCCCTTTAGGAATATTAGTAAACAAAACAAAATAAAACAAAAACATAACCAGAAGGGTTTTAATGCTACTTATTGACATTCTTATTATTGGTATTTCTGAGCTGTCTTTGGAAAGATAATCCTTTTCTTTGTTCCTTTGGTACTTCGGTGTTTAATTTTAATTACAAAAATGAAAATATATGTGCAAGGATGGAAGTGCCTAGAATTAAACCTTTGGAAAGACAGTCAGCATTAAGAAGAAGAAGAAGAAGAAGAAGAAGAAGAAGAAGAAGAAGAAGAAGAAGAAGAGATTAGACTGTTTTAAACTTAATTTTTCAGCAAACTGATGAGTAGATTAAGATCCTAAAAATTTCAAAATGAATTTATCTGTTTGTAAAAAAGAAAACATATTATTGCCAAGAAGCACTGCACCTTAATGATACGATCTGTTTTTCCTGAACAAATGTTCCTCTATTTAAGCAGACTGTGTGGCATTTGCTCATATTCAATAACTGTGGAAATTTGGAACAAGGTTTCTTCTTCTTTTTTTTTTTTTTTTTTTTTTACACAAAAAAAGTGTTTAATTCCTTTGCTATGTGCCAGGAACAACTTATGTACAAGTTAATAGGAAATGTTCTGTGTAATAATTTTATTATTTGACCTGACAATAATATTGGTAGCCAACTATTCATTAGAAACTCAAGATGTTGAAGTTGTTTCAACTTGTATGTTAATTGTTTGATTCTGGGATCTAGAAGCTAACAGCTGCTGGATGGTAAAATATGACTTGCATGTTCATTCCAGCTCAAGTGATACGCTAAAATTTTTACTTGGGAATTTAAGATAGGGGTCTAGTTCATGCTAATGCAATGTTATGAAACACATTTGAAGTACTTTTATGACCCACGCCTTGGGCAAGTGAGATTAAACATTTTAAATGTAGCTCAAAAAAGAATTAGTTACAATGATTTTCATTACATTATTTAGGCAAATAAAAATAGTACCACTGTCTAAATTTCCTATTCTCAGAATTAATTACAGGCAACAACACATTCTGATCCTATTTAATAAGACTGTCTTTAAATAGTCTTTTTAATGGAAGGATCAAAATAGTGGTTTAATGTTTACTAAGTACTGGGCATATTTCCATGAAAGCCAGAATGAAAAATCTAGACTCACATTACATATATCACTTCCAAGTATAACCACTGTTCTCCACAAAGATTCAGTCTACGTTTACCACCCAGAAAAAGCACAGTGGCCCAGGCATATCATGGATCTATGTGTCCACTGTCATATAACATACCAGCACCTTGACAGTGCAATAAAAGATGAGGGAGGAAGTGTTTAGAAAAACAGTTGCCTTCTTAAATAACTCTTCAATCAAAGCTCCTAAAGTTAAAGGGGTCTCTCTGTGCCCTCTTTTCCAACCTCTCACCTTTTAAGAAAGGCTCCAAAAAGAAATGGGGTCATTAAGCCACTTCTTGAATTCTTCCAGGGCCAAGAAAGAAACAGATCAAGTACAAGAGCCGTTATGTTATCAAGGTATGTTTTAACAGAAGAGCATCATTCCTTAGACTAATAAAGTCCAATTAACAATCAGCATTTTAATAAACATATCTATTTTTCAAGTCTGAAAATTATGACTCTGCCTTGCTAGCCATGTAGAAGTTTGAAGATGAAGTTCATGCTAACGCAGAGGGACCAAGAGAGGCAATTTGGCTGCCTGGAAGTATCAAATGGTGAAATTGACTTTTGTGAATTCTCTCCAACCTCACATCTGGTTGTCAGTTTCGTAGGCTCAGAAACTTGATCTCACCAGTGTTTCAGAGTGGATGACTGCTCTGTGTGAGAATTAAGTCAGCAAAGCTCACAAGAGCTAACGTATAAGACCAGAATGCCAAATTGTCACTTCAAAATGAAGAGCCTAATTATGAACTGCAGTAGATACTTTTTTCAGTCTGATCGGTGATTTACCTATTGATAGTGTTGGGAAGGGCATGGCCAATAGTTGCTTTATACACCCACATTTTTATTAGTATCTAGGAGGCCAGGAATTTTCCTTCTTTAAATATGCTTAAGAGAAAGAATAACTCAAAAGTAAGCAAGACTATTATGTGTTAACTTTATAGTTTAATTCCCAGAGTACAGTCATTAAGTTCTCAGAATGGAAGAATGTGAGGAATATCACTATGGCCCTCAGACACACTGCTGACATACCCTATCACTTCAGTAGATTTTATTCTTTCCGATATCCAATAATCTAAGATGCTTTCTAGAGCAGATATCATTATTTTCAGGCATTACCTTAAATGTTAAAGAACATGACACTCAATGTCTATCAGCCATCCTTATTTTACAAAATTAAGAATTTCTCTGATAAAAACAGGTATACAAGGACACTGTAAATGTCCCTTCTTTTTTCCTCGGTGCTATTTTTTTTCTTACATGCTGCACTCTTACAAAAATATTTGTCTCCTTCAGTACATTTTCTTTTTGTAATTTAAAATTAAAATTTTGTAATTAAATTTAAAATTTTGTAATTTAAAATAAAAAATTACAAAAAATTATAAAACCTCAGAGGTTTCTTTTAACTGCCACTTGAAAATCATTTTACTGGTAAAAGTTCTGTATGAGAACGATACTACTACTTCTTGTTCTACATCAGGATATGCTCTTTTCGGAATAGTTCTATTCTGATAAACTAGATTTCACACAGCATCGACTGAAAAGACAACTGGGAAATACAACAAAGCACATTTTAATACATTTCATTCATGATGAGCAAATTAACGTAATGTGGACTTGTATTCATCCTTAGGGACCCATCACAAATATCACTTCCCCTGCGAGAGCGGTTCTGATCGTCTCCACAGCGTTCTCTTCTGCTCTTGCTTTGACCATGGCTTTAACTCACGAGTCATTTATTCTTTATCAATGTGGGCATTCTTAAGGCCCAGTTCTGTGCATTGCTTTGAGTAGATGCTCAATAAATCCTGAATAAATAAATGCGAGTCATAGACATTTCTACTTGTGTATATATATGTCTGTAAAAGATGAAATCTAGACCTATCCTTTTTAAAATGAAAACTGGAAATGGAAACATTTGGGAAGACGATCTTATTATCATATTTGAAAGTATGTCTTACTTTGGACTCCAAGAAATGAGTGGATCAATGAGTTTGACAAAGTTTTCAAAACAGAGGAGAAACAAAATCAGTTAGTTCCAAATAAGCAGAGAAAGATGTATTTGAACGTGATATTAAAAAAAACCCAGAAGATTAAAATAAAATATTTTATAATTTTTTGTGTGGCCAGTAATACTTATTTATTCCATTCCAAGAAACGACTGTAAATGCCAAAGCCTTTTAAAAGAGCTTTTGCAGTTTCCTTTTTAAGGATGATTTTGTGTCCAAATTCATAGAATACCTTTTGTACTTCTGATTAAGTATTAAAATATTATATATCTGCTGTTGTCACATGATCACAACATAATTCTAGTGTGAGGAATGTAACAGTCTTTAAAGAAGAATACTTTACTGAATATCATACAAAAATTTTTAAAAATGTAATTTAAATAGACTTGTTGTAATATTCATTGTTAAAACAGCTTTCCTCTGAGATAAAATCTATACAACAGTTTTCCTTAAGCAACCCAAAGCTTTCAAAGGCCTCACGGTACCAGGATGGATACTGGGCTCACATGAGAACAAAGTGATAACTAGCAACAAAAAAATAATTCAGTACACAATTAGATTAATTTTCCCATTCTTTGCTTTCTGTAATTCCTCTGAATTAGAGAACTAGAACCTCGAACCACATGATATGATGAATAATCACACCCAAAAATGACATCAAGAAATACTTGATGCAAAATACTTGAGCAAAGTAATTTACAAAGTCAGCCTACCTAGCCAGTCAATAAAATATTCATGATGCAGAGGTGAACATGCCTAAGTCAAAACAAATTACTTCTGCTCTTTTAGAAGAGCATGTATTCAAACCAGTTTTTAGCCTCATGTTTTAGAAAAAGGTGACATGCCAAGAACATCCTCATTTAATTTTAAGACAAAATTTATCACATAATTATAATAATTATTACAAAGTTATATTCTGTTTCCAATATTTATAAAATAAGCAATAACGAAGAAAAATACATGTTATACTGAGCATAAAATAGTATACCTACTAAGTGTTATTTTTAAATGTTTTAAATGCTTACTCTGCAAGGTATTAGCAATGTAGGTAACATATCTATCTATCTATCTATCTATATATATATATATATAATAACATTTTGAACTCCTCAGATAAACATGACTGAAATTGCCCTTATTAAGGAGAAAACAAATCTAGGGCTTGAATATTGATGACCACATGACATATCTTAAAGGTGGACAGAGGAAACCCAGATTCTAAGTGGCTTGCAATGCATAATAATTTTGTGACACTAAGATCACACTGTTTTTTCATAAGAATTCACCCCCCTCAATGCCATTAGTTAACCACACGGTTATTATAGTTAGCTTGCTTCACTATAAATGCCGTTATAACACCTGTGGTTTCCCTCATTAAGAACTGAATGGATGGGGTCAGGGGTTGAAAGGGCAGCATATGCACTATGAAAGAACTAGTTAACACAGCCCATTATATTGGTGCACTGGTAAATCTCATCTCTATTCATCAGATGATTAGTTCAATCAATATTTATTCCTCTATGCTCCCTTTGTCTTGTGCTACAAAGGAGACATCCTTCAATTCATGGCATAAGCCTTGTTATCTATGAGTTTGTAGCTTAATTTGAGAGGGAATATTTTATTTACTTGGCAGTCCTGAGTTCTTTGATTCCTTTTCTCTCTAATTATCATTAGGTAGTATAATGGAGTTTTGTGTAGATTATTTATAAATAGATGCCATTAACAGTTTCTTTTTATGTGACTCAAGTACCACATGTATTCATTTCTTCCTTTTGAATGCTCTGGAAAGTTGCTTCTGTTTCTCTAAATATGTTTGAATTTGGAAGTCTGGATTGTGAAAGCAAAGATAAGAATGATTTTCTCTCTCAAATATTCATTCTTCTTGTCTGAGTGGGCGGTTATAGGCACATACATATACATATTGTGTATCAGTGTGTATCAACAGACGCCTCCAAAGACTGCTATTATCTGCTAGGAATTCTGTTAAGTCAGAGATTCTATTCAAAGTAAGATAAATATTTGCAAGAAGCTGTAATTGGAAGATGATTACAAAATTACAGGAATAATACTTTATGTGTGGAGCGCTCATTTTATCAAAGGTCATTATTCATTACATTACAAAAGACTTATTTCATTTGTCTACTTAATTTCTATCCTTTAGGTAAGAATGGATGGAATAGTGAAACGACATCGGGAATACATATTAATTATTAGGCACAATGTCCACTCCTAATATTTACTTTTCTGTATATTTTAACATCACAATAAAATGTTTCATTAGTGTCAATTACATTAAATTAACAGCAATATAATTTAAAGCCTTTATGTTTTGTTGCCCTTATAGAACAAATACAAAGATGATTTAGTCTTAAGAAGTTCTTTTCTTAATAATAGAATAAGAAAAAAAATACCTATATACTAAGCCACCTCAATCAGTAATAACTTTTGCACTAATAACATAAAGTGCTCATAACCTTGATTTGTTTCAAGCTGGCCAGAATTTGATGGTTTTAACTTGGAAATTACTTCTCCTGATTCCTCATATAATTGTCTGTAAGGCTTAGATTTCAAGAATGTACAGTAACAATGATGTTATTGTTCACAATTTAAAACTTTATTTACAAATTTGCAGAACACCAGCGTATCTACCTATTTAGAATATTTTTAATTTGATAATTTACTAGAATACTTTTAAAGTCTACATTATTGAATGCTATAATATGCAGTTTAAATTAAGATATATATGTATATATATTCATTGCAATGAAAAAATCTTAAATGTTGTAATTCTCACTTTAATTTTTTAGGACTATTGTAGTAAAAAAAAAGAATAAAAACTACAATGGTCACATTACATTTCTGAAAGGTTGACACACGTTTATAAAATGTGACACAGTAGCTTAAAAAACTTTTGCTTATCTTTTTTTTATCTAGAAAAACTTGAATCATGTTCAAATCCTAGTGCCAATCCTATATATGCTACTTTTAGGAAAAAAGTAGGTATTATTACATAGATTGAATGGCATTTTCATGAAGACCAGCCCTAAAACTTATTACTTTCTTGGTGCTGTAAAATCCTTGTTGCTGTGAAATTAGGTCTCATGATTCTGTAACATTTAAATTTGAAATCCAGTGTATTCACATCACGTTCACACCAGAATAATTGCTTTTAAGGCTATTAATAGTTTAGTATTTAACAAATTGTCACCAAAATAAGTAAAGGTTAGTATTCATATTTAAGAGTATAAAATAAACATGTTATTTATGTCAAAGTAAAACTTCACATAAACCACTTTAATAGTGATACAGGAAATCATCTTATAAGGGTTTTCTAAACATATAGCAAAAGCCATGCCATTCTTGATGTTAAATCCAGGACTTCTAAGTTTTAAATGAATTCTAACAAAGGAGTTTTAATCTTGTATCCCTCATGTTCATGAGGCCTACTGTTAAAAATTTCCCCCTTTATATTTCTATCCTGGTTTCCCAGTTCCTGATTATCAGAACATCTAGACAAATAAAAAGCCTCGGTGGTTCTGAGACATATCTTAGCTGAAGATGTCAGACACTTCTGTGTCATAAAACTTGCTGTAAATTCACTCACGGTGATGGGGATGGGGGGGGAGGTACCAAGTGGTAACCACCTAAGAACATATTTTATTTTTCTGGCTATATGTATTTTTTCCAACAAACTGTTTAAATGTTCACTTTTCTAGGAATAAAGACAGCTTACTGATGAATAATTTAATGAACATTAATGGACTACTGACAGAGATGTCCTTCCAGCAATGTGGGTTTTTTTTTTTTTTTTTGTAGTAAATTGTGAAGGTGGAATCTTGTTTAGAAATATTTAATTGGAATTTGTGGAAGAAATCAAGATAGGGACCTTGGCTAGAAATATTTAATTGGAATTTGTGGAAGAAATTAAGATAGAGAACTCAGTTAGGAAATCTAAAGGCCTGGCCAGCAGGACATTCAGAGCTCCAGACTTTCAAAGGGCTACCAAACCTCTCAGAGCAAGCTGCTGTTTTTCTCAAGTTAGCAGTTAATAAAAAGTAACTACCTGAAAATAATAGATGAAAACTGGGCTTTCAAAAAGCCTGTCCTTGTTTACAGCAAGCAGAAAACCAGATTTCTAATCCGCAGAGGCCACAATCACCTATTGATTGCAAGGACATCTGTGTCCCTGTTTTGGGAGGCAGAGTTTTCTGCGGGGGCAGGGCTGAAAAATCTGACCATTTCTGTGTGCCTGTGTACTAAACAGCTGACAGCCTTCTGAGGAAGGAGTCTTGAAACACACACACACACCTGTGCTCACCTATGGACAGGGTCCAATTAAAAGTCTTCCCTTTCGTGGTTAGAAGGTATTCTTTCCAAATGCAATCTACAAAGTAGCATCTCTAGAACTTATGTGGTACCTTCTGGCAGACAAAGGGTGAAATGCTTTGTGCACCACCAAATACAAGCTCTTTCGCCCCAGGCCGGCCCAGAGTAAGCCACGGAGCTGGGGACAAATCAGTTCAGTAGTGGGCACGATAATGACCTCGAGGATCAGAGCCTTTTAACCCCTTTCTTACCCTTAGAGCTTTTGTTGGGATAAAGTCTCTTTTAGCTATCATAGAGCTGCCGAGGTCGGGAGGAGGTGGAGGGTGGATTTGCTGGATTGGTCCCAAGGGGGACCACTTAATCCTGAAACAAGTTTATATCCCGCAAAGCATCTTGACTCAGGATAGTTGCCAACTGCAAACCCTGAAGTGGAGGCCAAGGCACTGACAAGGAAAGGCACTGACAGGGACCAGTTGGAGATGGGGAGTGTGTGTGTGTGTGTGTGTGTGTGTGTGTGTGTGCGCGCGCGCGCGCGCCCGTGTGTTGGGGGAGGGGTGTGCACGGGAGAAATGGAATGGGTACAAAGTTAAGCCGAATTCAAAACCGTCCCCTCCCCCTGATGTAGGCTGATTAGTATCCCAGGCACAAGAGAAAGCTGATTCGCTTCCGCTCTCACTTCTCAAGTTCACACTCAAGTTCAACCCTGACTTCCACAAGACGTCTGAGTAGCCTGGACCTTTTCTCAACGTATCCTTAAAGAACAACTCATGATGTCACGAGAAGGGATAGTCTGTAGGAAATGCGCAGGGATGGCTGAGAAGAGACAGTAAAGGGTCAACAAAGGGGAGCCTGGGAGGCGAGAAAAGGAATCTGCCACCTTGTAAGCTTGCTTTTTCTCCAGTGCGAGTCCCCGGGCCCGCCCTTGTAAGTGAGAACTTGGTAAGCTCTTCTGGGCAGCCTGGCTGGCTTGACGCCTTTGGAAAGGGGGTGTGGGCTTCGACTGGTTTCTAAAGGGGAGCGCTAGGCGAGCGCCTGGCTCTCAACCCTTCAAGCTGCTGGAGTCCCTCAAGCGAGCGCGGTGGCGAACCCGGACTGTCTCGGCAGACTGCTCCTTCAGGAGCAGCGCGATCAAGCTACAACCCACTCCTTCTCCATACTCTTCTGTTTTCCCCAATTTAAGGGGAGAGTGAGCGGCTTTTACGCCGCAGGTGCTAGTGCCGGGTCGCAGCGTAGGTGACTCGTGGTTTCGGACCTTCAGAACAGCAGAACCCAGTCACGGGAGGAATGTTGTAAAGGTGGAAGCGAGGGAAGACGGAGCAGGCAGCCCCAGACCAGGAGCAGGGGAAATTGAAAGGAGAGCGGATGGTGGTGAGATGGGACAGAAAAAGGAAAACACAGACTGGGGCAGCTTTCCCTTAAAGGTTCTATACTCGCCGATTGCCCAGTACAGTTTTCTGAAAGAATTTAGACAGTGGAGCATGTGACCAAATCCCCAACTGGGCCCCTAAACTGGAACCAGCTCGCCAGCGCAGGAGCCCCCACTCCCAGTGCACGGGTCAATCAACCATCCCACCAGGCCGTCCCTGTCGCTGATCCTCAGCTACGTCCCTCACAGCCACTTCCCTCGACAATCTCTGTTCCCTCTCCTCCTTCCCTCTCTTGCCCTGTCCCCAGTGCCCTGCTAGCGAACCCAGTCCCTCCCTGCCCTAGTGTCCAAGCTCTGGGACTCACTCACTGTGTGCTGAGCAGTCGAGTCGGCATGCTGCCCCTGGCCCTCCTAGGGAGGTGTTGGGGGAGTGAGTGGGAGGTGTGTACTGCCCGGTGGAAAGTGACGAGTGCTTGCAGCTCTACCTGTCTAGTCCACCTGTCGCCGGGTCCGGGAGGTAGGGAGGTCCGGGGCCGACCGTTTCCAACTTTCTGTTACCAGGACCCGGAGACCACGCGCAAGGGAGAGGGGAGCCCCACAAAGCACCGTAGAGGGGCCAGGAAGAAAACCGGGGGCGAGGCAGGTGCCCAGAGGCTTGCGGGTATCCCCACGGTGCTCTGGCACCGGGCCCGCTCTCCCAAGAAAAGAGTAAAGTTGTGGCCAAGCAGAAAGTGAGCGAGTGCGCGCAAGAAACCCGAGGGTGCCAGCACTGCGCGGGGAGAGACGGACGGAGGGACTCCCCACGGCCGGCCCGGCCGTCTGCTGGCGCAGCCCCAGGGGTAGCCAGAGGAGGTCTCTCCCGTGTCCCCCGCGCGCTGCCCCCCGGCTGCCAGCTCACCCCGGAGCCGCGCCACCGCCGTCGCCGCTGGGGGGCTTGGCTCCGGGGCTCACCCGGCACCGCCTCCCGCAGCGGCCCTTCGACAAAAGAGCCTTCTTCGACGCGGGCAGCGCGGGCTCTCCTATCCTCTGGAACTTTCTCCGCACAACTTTTTTTTCGGCGTGGCGCTCGTCCCCGGACCGCACGGGCGCCGCACGCGGACCTGGCCGGGGCGCAGCGCCGGCGCCAGACCCGGCGCCGAGGACGATCCGGGAATCCGCGTCCTGCCCCGCGACACCGCCC
>NW_027529428.1:6683263-6712292 GCF_008692635.1 Crocuta crocuta
GAGAGGCCTTCGCACAACTTTCTACGCCCAGGCCATCCGCGGCCCACCTGCGGACGCTTCCCGGGGACTGCGCGCCGCGAGCCGCGTCCGCCCGGCGGCGTGCGCCCCCCTCCCCCACCTCCCCGTCTAGGCTGGAGTCGGCCGGACCCGCGGCGCCCCGGGCTCCGCGGGCTCGCTTACCTCGCATGGTGTGGCCGCTCTCCCGCTCCGCGTAGTCATGAAGCTGCTCCCAGCCCGAACCCCGGAGAGCCCAGAAATCCTGCTCAGCACAAGTGAGGACGGTGGTCGGCGAGGAGCTGCTCCGCAGAGAAAACCATCCCTTCAGGCGGACGCCGTGGCCGGAGGGTGACGTTCGNGCTAGGCTAACAGTTTTGATGATGGTGGTGATGACTGTTTTGATGGTTGTTGGGTTGTTTGTTTTCAGCAAGGGTGGAAAAAGAACGGGCTGTCTGGCTGGTGCCTGGGTTCTGTTTTGCTTTTGTTTTTCTTTTCTTTTCTTTCTTTCTTTTTTTTTTTTCCTTGCTCTCTAATGTGCTTGCTTTTTAAAAATGCCACCGCCTCCGGCTCAGAAGATTTCTTTTGTGATCACTTGGACTGAGGAGGAGGAGGAAGGGCAGCGGCGGCAGGAGGAGGAGTTGGTGGTGGTTTTGTTAGTTACAAAGACGGAGGGGAAGGAGCGAGGGGGGAAAGAGAGGAAACAGAAAGGGAAGAAAGGCGGTGTGGATGGCAGAGCATGTGCGTTTTCACATGACATCTGTGCCTGTGAGCCGGATCCCAGGGAATTGTCACTGTTCAGTTACGGGGAGGAAGGGAGCGAGAGAGAAAGAGGGGAGAGAGATGGAGAGAGAGCGAGCCGAGAAGGCGCTTATACGCGAGGGCGGGTTTGGCCGGGACTCCCAGGCCCCGCCTCCTGTCAGCGCCGCAGCCAATCAGCGCCCGGCAGGGCTGGAGGGGGCCGGACCACGGGGGAGGGGACGCGGTTCCCGGAGAGAGGCGGGGGCTGCAGACCTCGGAGCCCGAAGACGGCCGGAGCTGAAACCGGTCCTTAGAGACTGTCCGAACCGGGCAGCGGAGGGGGGAGCCGCCCGGAGAGGGGGGCAGGCCTGCAGGTGACATTCACTTCCGACTCGGGGGCGGGGGAGGGGAGGCACTGGACCAGTCCTTTCCAGGCGAGGGGCGCGGGGCTCCCCGGGTCCCACGTCCCGTCCCTGTCTCGCAGCGATTGCCTGCCCCGACAGTTAGTTTTGAATTTATGGCCGCGCTCCGCGGAGTCCTCTCTCGGTAAACTCCGAATCCCTGGCGGGGGTTTCCAGGAGCAGGACGCTTCAGCTTCGGTGGCAGAGTGATGCCGATCAACTTCCATCACTTTGAGCATAACCCAAACGCAGTCCCGTGCAACTGTCATCTGCTTCCTTTGAAACCGTCTTTCAGATGCTTCCTGTCCCGAATCCTAAAAACAAAAACCAAGAAACACTAAGATTTCTTCGGTTTAAAAAAAAATTTTTTTTAATACTTTCTTTTGTCAAGGACATTTTTATTAGCATTTGGAAAATCTCCTGGCATTGGCTACCCTATTCAACGATAACAGCCTCAGTGGACCTCGTGGCCACCTCAGTGATGCAAGGGAAATGCATGGGGCCAGAGGTATGACTGTGTGGTGCTGTTTATTTGATAGAGGGGCAGGGCTTTAGGAGGGAGGAATTTGAAGTCCACTTGCTACCAGAAGACATTGATCTATTTATTGGAGACTGGCAATTAAACGTAAGTATTTTGTATTCTTTAGGTGAAAACTGTCATCAACGCCATGTATTTGTATTTTATAAAAATCCAATGCATATATCAAAACTGTTCCTTTGCAAGTTCCCCCTCTGAGTGTACAAAGTAAACATATGGCGTCAACATCTACTCTCTCCCCCTGGAGTAGGTTAATTGGTCCCCTAAAAGGCAGAGGTGAAAAAATGTGTTCCTTCTACTTAGTTTTAGCATTGAGGCTTCAACTCATTATTGTACCTGTTGGCAGAGCAGGCCTCATCATTCACGTGCCCAAATAATTTGATCTTCACTGGTATTTATTCAGATTCTGTCATGTAACACAAAGTGCAGTGCAGAATTGGCGATTATTTAGTTAATTACTCCACCCTACAGTGCCAAACACTTTGCACCCACCCCCCATTTATATAAAAAAATAGATCACTTGCTGAATCTTCCCCAGCGCTGAATTGATTTAGCCCTGCTATATGCCCCTCCATTTGCAAGCCAATGTGTAATGTAGAAAAAATTTTAGTATTAAGACTGAAAGTTGATTGAGTCTTTAATTAAATGAAATGAACAAAAGGAAGTTACTGTTCAGAATAGTTATTCCCTTATAAATACCTTTCCCCTAGATTTGTAATTGACACAGTAGTTAATCTTTTAAGATAATATTTAAGGCTCCCTGGTTTTTATCATTTTTAATCAAGTAAAATATATTCATCATAACTACATTAAAACTGCACTAAGTTATGCCTAATTTAGTTGCTTCATTAAAAATTACTGAATATAAAATAGTCAAGAAACAAATTGTGACTACATCATTTAAATTTTATGTGCTTCAAGCAGAGACACAGGAATGGTGAAAGTTCCAAAGCCTTTGTAAACACTATAATGATTATTGTTGTCATTATTTTAGATTCCTATTTCAGATTAAAGAGAACTTTCAGAATTCAAGAATTTTAACTCTTTCTTCTAGTCTCAAATTTCTGAACATTTATTGAATTCTTAAATTTCTTTTACTGCTGCAATATCTGTAATTCTTTAAAAAAATAGTCAATACATATATGACAAGTGCTTTTCCCCTCCTACACATTTATATGTCTTTTGCTTTGTCAGTACAACAATGCATAATTTTGCTGACAACACTATCACATAGAGTTTAATCCCTTCTGAATACTTCTGAAAAAAATTGTTAATCTGAAATAAAGACTTAAATTATATCATTTTCAAAACTGCATATCTATATATATTATATGTGTATATAATATATATGTATATGTATATATATAATTACATATATTATATGGTGGTGCAAAATTATTTCTTTTAGAGTGGAATAAATGCTGATCACTGGTTATATTGTGGTGATCTGGGACATTTTGGATCTTCCTAAAAATTAAAAAACTGAATTCTTGAGCTTTTCTAATAAATTGCAAATTATGTCAACTGAATGAAACCTATCTGTATAAAGTAAATATTCAGGACTTAAAGAAATCAGCAATTTCCAAGAAGTCATAAAATACTTATGTATAATCTGGTGTCTTTGTAACCTATCTGCAGCAACTAGCCATATTTCGATTGGCATAATAATAATATATTAGTATAATGTTCCTGCTCACATCAAGTACAGTGTCGGTCATTACTTGAATGACCATGGAACTGTTTGGTTTCCTATGATCTTGAAACTCTGCTCTGGGCCTGAAAGATATTCTAAGTTGCTATCTAAAGTGTGTCATTTTAAATGAAAATCAGTAGGTCACATAGCACTGTACTTAATCTCAAGAACAGATATGATTTTACTTATGGTCCTGCTAACCTGCTTTCTGGACATATCACCAACCCTCAGGTTCAGCTGTAAGGCCACAGAGTAATAATGACAAGAAATATCCTGACAGAGGCAAAGGTTTATTATGAGCCAACCAGTTAGGGTGAACATGGCATTTCGGATTATTTCAATCCTAAAATGCTTCAACTAAAATAGGAAGTAATGGTTCACCATACTCTGAGGTGGCCAGTCTATAGGTACTGTTTAAAATATCTCTGCATCTTGGAGGGACATTGGCAATATTGATAATAACATTACATTCAGAACGACTAAAAGACTGGGTATTTAGGTGGGTAGGTGGCTGTGAAAGTCAAGAAAGACATACAAAGCTACCTTAAATATTGGGAAAATGAGAAAAAAATAACTTTAGCTGTTTAGACCTATTAAAAATGGAAAAGGTGAAGTACTGAGCTTACTGTTGCTGGAGGCATCCAACAAAGACTGAACGAAAAACTTTGGTAAAGAGGCTCTAGTATACAGATTTCTCCAGTGGGCTGAAAATTGTCTAGATTAGCTCTAATATCTTCCACAGCTCTAAGTGTATTCACATGGAAGCAGTTACTACTGGCCCAGACCTGTGCTTCCTGACATGAGAGCAGGCGCTGGGATTTCCCAGGAAAGTCTGGAAGAGTTCTGGGTACTTTATAGGTGCTTGATAATTATTGTTTGAATGAATGCTTTCTACTCTTTTGTCTCCTGGATGTGAACCAGAAATATAGCAGACACCTTAATGAGAGCCCTTCTTTCTTAGTTTCTAATGGCGGAGGGGGGAGAAGGAAAGAGAGAGAGGGAGATTTTTCTTTTTTCATTTTAAACTTTTCTAATTTGCAAAAGAAAAAAAAGCACTGGTATTTGGGTTTGGTTACATAATTATAAAAGAAAGCAAAATCTAGTTATTTTCATACTTATTACCATTCTCAGTTTAATTCTCAGATGGAGAGTTTTCATAATTTTAAAAATTCTGCTTCATTTAAAAAATATTTACTTTTGAGAGAGTGCATGTGTGTGAGCGGGGGTGAGAGGTAGAGAAAAGGAGTGAGAGAATCCCAAGCAGGCTCCACACTGTCCGCACAGAGTGTGATGAGAGGCTTGAACTCATGACCATGAGATCATGATCGGAGCTGAAGTCAAGAGTCAGACGGTTAACTGACTGAACCACCCAGGGACTCCAAGTTCTGCTTCGTTTTTAAGTATGAATGCAAATTCAACAACTTTTCAGAATGCAAGAAGAGAAAAAATGTTTAAAATGTATAGCTTGTGATTTATGTAATAAATTGGAAAGAGTGATAGCCAAAACAAATGAACCCCAATAGGTGGGATAGAGGGTAAGGTAAGCTTTAGGAAAATGACAAAATAGATTAGGAAAAAACATCCAACATTTACTGGATGAACCACATAATCTATCAGCCTATATTTTACTTCCTTAAAGAACCTCCCTGGTGTGTATTATATCTCACTCCTCTAACCCCTGTCCCCCACCCCCACTTTTGTGAAGATAAAGGAACACAGGCTTAAAAAGGTCAAGTAACCCGCCTAAGATCACAAATCTAAAAATGCTGGATCCATGATTCAACCCCAGATATAGTCTCTAAAATGTAAGTTCCATTTTATTTTTTTCAGTGCTGAATTCCCAGAATCTAGCATCTTGCCTCGCAAATAGTCAATGCTCCAAATGCACTTGTGGATAATTATATGAACATTTGGGCTCTTGTCCACTGCACAGTATAGGATATCTACACACTCCATGACTGAAACTAGTTATTTACTAAATGCCATTAAATAAAGAACAGTGAATTTTGACTTTGAAGATCAAAGGATATTGTGAAAAAATTATGATGCCTGATTCAGGTCCATCACAGAGTCTAGGAAATATTTTGTAATAAATATTTCAGGTCATAGATAGTGTGGGGCTGAATTAGAATGGTACCAGTAAGGATTGCCTTGGTGATTCAGTCAGTGGAGCGTCCGCTTTCACCTCAGGTCATGGTCTTACAGTTCGGGAGTTTTGAGCCCCAAGTGGGGTTCTGTGCTGACATCTCAGAGCCTGGAGCCTGTCTCTCTCTCTCTCTCTCTGTCCCTCCTCCACTTGCCCTCTGTCCCCCCTCTCAAAAATAAACAGAGACATAAAAAAAATTAAAATGGCACCAGTAAAAATGAATAAAAAAGGGGGAAAGGTTGGACATATTTAGACAGGAGAAAGCTATAAAGTCTAATTCATGATTATATGGTGGTGCTCGTGGGCAGTGTGTTGGTTGAGATGAGGAAGAAGTTAAACCACAGCGTCATTAGAATGAATATACCATCAAAGAAATAAGGAAGGAAGAATAGGTTGTTGATTGAATAGAGGAAAATGTTAGGTTTAATTTTCAGTTTTTGTGTATATTGGTCACAATACCAAACAGATGGTTAGGTAGGTAGAGCTGGAGATTTGGAAATTGTTAAGAGGTGAAAATAAAGATTTTTTAAAAAGATATTCAAAGCCATTAAGCAGAAGCAAAACAACATGAGAAGAAACCAAATGTCTCTTTTTAAGGGGTCGGAGATGGAGGATAAGCCAGTGAATAAGAGGATGGGTGGGGATGGTGGACTATGTTGATATTGTATCAGAAAAGTATTGTATTGTGTTACTTTACCTGTGCAATCCCATGCAAGTCATATTATTTCTGCATTCCAGTTTCCCCATTATAGAGTGAGTATCCTTTTTTTTTTTTTAAGTTTTTATTTAGGGGGCACTTGGGTGGCTGATTTTATTAAGTGTCTGACTTCAGCTGAGGTCATGATCTCGGGTTTGTGAGTTCGAGCCCCACATCACGCTCTGTGCTGACAGCTCAGAACCTGGAGCCTGCTTCCAATTCTGTGTCTCCCTCTGTCTCTCTCTCTGCCCCTCTCCCGCTACCGCTCTGTCTCTCTCTCTTAAAAATAAATAAACATTAAAAAATTAAAAACAAAAAGTTTTTATTTAAATTCCAGTTAGTTAATATTAGTTAATATACAGTGTAATATTAGCTTCAGGTATACAGTGCAGTGATGTAACACCCAGTGCTCATCACAAGTACAACAAGCCTCTTAAGGACAGTAACTCTTGTCATTTTCATTTTGGTATCCAGCACCTGGTGTTCTAGAAACTGCTTGTTAAATGATTTAGTTCAACTTGACAGGTGGATCATTACTGAAACTTTTGTCTCAGTTTAGCGCTTGTCCTGTTGTATTTTGGTAAACTCCCAATTTTTTTTATCATGACCCTTGGAGACCTAAATATAACAAATCCCCATTTACATAAGCTAGATTGAGTGCCTCTCCTTTGGCTGCAGACATATAAGCTCTACCAAAACAGGCTGATTCAAAAAACATCAAAGGAACTAACTAACTCCTGGCTGCCAGTGTGTTCCGGACACTACAGAGTAAAAGATGAGTTATGCTTTGTTTTATAAAACTAGATAAAAATATTTTAAGGTTTCTTTAGAAGAATAAATGCCTGTGAATAGCTCATGAAATTCCTTCAAAAAAATAAAGCTGGTCCAGAATGAATTTAAATGTATAAAAATGCTTAGCCAAAAAACTAAAAAATACACTAACATTTTAATAGGGAGAAATGTGAGGAATTAGAGGGAGAGTGAAGATTGTAACACTTTGTGTGCCATATATTTTCTATACAAGATTTATTTTGTGAGCGTGTGTATGTGTTCATATATGATAAAAAAAGATTTTCTCCAGACAACCAAAGTAGAAAAAAAGATTAGTACAGGGGACTTCCCTTACCCAAACTTACTTGACAGTCAGTCCAATAAAAATAAAATATATTGTTGGGGTGCCTGGGTGGCTCAGTCGGTTAAGTGACTGCGGCTCAGGTCATGATCTCACAGTTGGTGAATTCGAGCCCCACATCAGGCTCTGTGCTGCCGGCTCAGAGTTCGGAGCCTGCTTTGGATTCTGTGTCTCCCTCTTTCTCTGCCCCTCCCCACTTGCACTCAGTCTCTCTGTGTCTCTCAAAAATAAATAGATATTTTTAAAAATTAAAAAAATATACATTGTCACAAAAGTAGATAAGTATCAGAGCATAGACAAATGATTTAAGACTGTGAGAGCTTTATATAAAAATCAAAGTGGATTTTAGGTTCAGATTAGAAAATATGAGGCATTTTAATATCATGGGCAATGTCAGATTTCTATATCATATCACATACAAAAGTACATTTCTGCTGGATTAGGGATTTTAGTGCAATATATAAGTAAAAGCCTAAAATAATAAAATTACCCTTTGTGTATATTTATGTAATGTGAATAGGGGCAAATTTTTCCAAATTAGTAAACCCAGTCTCTATTAAAAGAAAAAGTTAGATGTATGTTCCTATGTACAAATTAAAAAGGACATATTTTGAATGACAAAAGGCCCCCAAACAAAATGAAAATACACACAGCAGACTGGAGAAAATACTGCTGTACAAACAAGTAGTAGTTTTTTTTTTTTTAATGTTTTATTTATTTTTAGGAGAGAGAGAGAGACAGCGTGAGCAGGGGAGGGTCAGAGAGAGAGGGAGTCACAGACTGAAACAGGCTCCAGGCTCTGAATTGGCAGTCAGCACAGAGCCTGATGCAGGGCTCGAGCCCTTGAACCGCAAGATCATGACCCAAGTGAAAGTCGGATGCTTAACCGACTAAGCCACCCAGGAGCCCCGACAAGTAGTAGTTTTTATAAAAAGCATACACAGTTATACACTGTAAGATTTAGATAAAACATCTCAGAACTGGAGTTGGTAGAGAAGAAAGGAGAGCTGCTTAATTTAGATTTTTTTCCTGAATGTTTTTGCTATAGGTGAACAATTTTCTCCTTTGTGTTTATATCTGTTAGTGCTACTGAAAAGTCCTTTTCCAAATTCATCTGATAAAACTTTAAGATACTTTCTTGTTTGTTGATTAAGATATGAATTACAATGCAAATGGAAGATTTTGTATAAGTTTGTCTTAGCTGCTGATACACTGCACAATTTATCATGGATTGGCTATTTTTCTCTATATTCCTGCCTCATCAATTCAAGCTACTGTCCCTCACGTACCTAGATGGGTACCAAGGTCTCAGAATTTGTCTCTCTACCTCCATTTTTGCCCCTTAATCTATATATTTTCCAATTGGCAGCTAGACAGAACATTTTTAAAAAATGTAAGTCATACAATAGATAAGCCCTTGCAAAAAACATTATAGTGTCTTTCTATTGCATTTAAAAATAACCCTATCATGGCTTAGGAGGAGGGTGAAAACATTCTGGTTTGCACCGACACCCTGAAAAATTACTAGAAGTGCCCTGTTTCATTCTCAGAAGTGTTCCAGTCTGAGCAATACATAATATAGTTGCCCTAATTGTAATCCTCTGCTGGCTTAAAGGTTACGTTTTCAGAGAAAATTGTCCCTCATCACACCACCTAACAGAGCACTCATTTATAATTCTTTTTCAGAGCGTCTTTTGGTGATCAGATCATAATTTATGGTTATTTATTTTTGTCTTTTTATTATCTAATGAAGGAAATAAATTAAGTTATATTAATCTTATTACTTGCCTCTGTTATTTTGTTTGTAACATCAAGACCTAGTATGATGCCTGACACTTAGCACATGCTTAATAGAAGTTAGTTCAATAATGGATAATTTGGACTAATTGTTAAAATTTAAGCAATGTAGGGGTGCCTGGGTGGCTTAGTTGGTTTAGTGTCGGACCCTTGATTTGGGCTCAGGCCATGATCTCATCATGGTTGGTGAGTTCAAGCCCTGCATTGGGCTCTGTGCTCACTTACATTTTTTAAAGTTCTCTCTAGCTGCCAATTGGAAGATACATAGGTTAAGGGGCAAAAATGGAGGTAGAGAGACAAATTCTGAGACTCTGGTCTTCATCTAGGTGTCCTTCATCAAGCGAAGGACACTCGCTTGAATTGACAAGGCAGGAGTATACAGATAGCTCATGCGCACGCTCTCTCTCTTTCTCCAAATAAATAAACAAATGTTAAAAAAATAAAACTTAAGTGACTTTAAGTAGTGCTTTTTGTTTTCTTTTTGAAAACGTGATCTATACAATTGCTAAGATGTCTTCATGTGTCATTATAGGCACATTAAAAAAATGGATGGGAAATTAAGTTTTTCTTTTTAAGACAATTCATATATATCCTGATGATTAAGTATATCAGTTCTAGAGTAAAATGAAACAAAACAACAACAAAAACAAATGTAAATTGTTTTCTGTTCCAGATCTGCTATTTCCAATGTGAGCTGGTAGTTAACATGCTTAAAATGCACTTAAAAATATTTAAATAAGACTAATGAACTCAAAAGGATGAAAGGAGATATACTAACATAGTGCTCAGCACATCACAGTCATGCAAAAATCATCAACTATTTATAATTTTACAACTTGCTTGCGGAAAATCTGTTTAATGAGTTAGCAACAGCAAAGTTTTCAATTCAGGTCAATTAGACGTTGCTTGGCCATCACACTTCCCAGCTACTTGTAAATAATCAACAGAAGCACAGGATATAAACTAATTTATAATTTTATTAGTTGTTTTCCATTTCATTTTCCCCAAATGCTTTGTGACTCTGCTTTTTTTTTTCTCCTTTCTTAGTCTAAATGAATCAATTTTGGATCACCCATTTATTTTTTTCCATTGTATTGCTGGGTATCCATCTTTACTATTCTTTTGGTAATTCTCCTAGAGATTAAACATGTGTTCTTGGAATATTAGAACAAATATAAATAAGTGCTCTAATCACAGTTCAGTCACTGCTAAGACTTTAGAACGTTAAACTCTGTTAAACTTCCCTATCCCATAGTGCCATTAGTGTTATTATGTCATGCATCTTAGCTCTACATATATTTTAAACCCCAGAAAGCATTATTAATATAGTGATTATTATTTCGTATCATCAGCATTCCTTCAGATTTGCCCCAAATTTAGTCATATAATTTTTTCCTGCATTTTTGTGTTTCTCTTGTGGATCATTTTCCTTCTGCTTGAAGAACTACTTTTAGCATTCCCTTTCATGTAGGCTGCTGCTGCTGAATACACTTAGCCTTTGGTTATCTAGAAACGTCTATGCTGCTTCACTTTTGAAAGACGTTTTTTTACTGGTTGCCGGATTTCTTTCTTTTTTCCACACCCTGATCATGTCATTCCATTGTCTTCTGTCTTACATCTTTTCTGTTGAAGAGTCACTTCTCAGTGTTATGGTTGTTCCTTTGAAAATAATGCATCTTCTTTTTTGGTTCTTTTGGGGTTTTCTCTTTATCTTTGGTCTTCAATTGTTTTACTGTGATGTGAGTAGATGTGGTTTTCTTTTCAATTGCCCTGTCTAGAGTTTGAAGCGTCTTTTGAATCTATGGTTTGGTATCTTTCATCAATTGGAAAGTTCTTGACATTTACTCTTTAATATTGCTCTAGCCCCATTCCCTCTGTCTTCTTCTGGAGGGAGATGGCATTATATGTATACATTATGTATGGGGTGTATGTATGTATGTATATGTATGTTTCCATTTTACCCTTGTATCACTTTAACTCTCACTATGTAGTTTCTATCCTTTGTGTTCTCCAGGCTTCCATCAGGAGATTCTAACTAACTAACCTAACTTCTAGCTCACTAATGCTTTCCTCAGCTGTATCTTCCAGTTTGTTGTTAAATCTATTTCGTCTTTGATTCAGTTATTCTATTTTTCAGTCTTAGAATTCCTATTTGGTTATTTTTTTATAGGTTCCTATTATCTGGCAAAAATCCTCCATCTTGTTATCTGTTGTTTTAAATTTTAATTCCAGTATAGTTAACACACAGTGTTATACTGGTTTCAGGTGTATCATATAGTGATTCAAGAGTTCTATACATTACTCAGTGCTCATGGTAAGTGTGCTCTTAATCTCCTTCACCTAGTTCACTCATTTTCTTGAATATATGAATACATTACTATTTTAAAATCCATGCAGACAATTGCAATATCATGGTCATCTCTTGGTTTTTATGTATTCACCAGAATTTTTTATTGAAATTATAGACACAGTCTATAATTATATAGCCTAATGTCTAAATGGTGGTCTAAATGCTAATTTTTATGGTGGTCTGTATCTTTATGTGTTTCAGAGAAGGTTGAAAAGGATAAAGAAAACCGAGGTGAAGACAATTTCGAAGATTTTAAGTTGAAAAAAAAATGTTGACAGGCAGGTATGTGCACCAAATAACCCAGGGATTCTCCATTAAGATTAAAGAACTTCCTGTGTGTTTCCAGTTCTCAAATATCAAAATTGTTACTGGCAGATTGCTGCATGTTTATAATATCACTAAAAACACTACTCTCTTTTCAACTCATTCACCAAAGTCAGACCATTTCTTAATACAGAATGCTTTCATCTTTCCTATTGGGAAAATAGAAAATAGATGGGAATCTGCATTTTGCTTAAGATGCTCTGTGATTTCATCCTTGGTACTTACTACCACATTTCTTTCCTTAAAGTAAAGAATATACAGCTAACTGCAGCTACTTTAGGGACCAAGATTATAATCACCACGCAACTTCTCTTAGAATGAATTCACATACCTACATGCCCTGGGATTGTCCAGTTAGAATGCCTGGCAGACTGGGGACCTGACGGCATTTTGATAAATGATGCACATACATAATTTGAAAATCTAAAATGTACTGGCAGAGATCAGGAGATGTTTGTGTTAATGAAAGCATGATTTTCTGTATCAAAGCAGACAAGGGAGGCCCAATTCTCTCAGATGAGGAGGGCTGCAGAATCTGTTTAGTGAATGAAAAGAGAGGTTGATGCAAGATGAGCTCTTTAAATAAGGGCAAAGTACTTTATCAATCCGAACCAATTTCGAATAGTCCATCCTCTTCTCTGGAGGATGCTGGGAGGAAGGGGATGAAATCAACCTGCTTTTTAAAAACTCTAAGTAAGTATATCAGACCTCTCCAGTGGGGCACTTACAATCTCAGTCAGCTGGTATGAAAATCTGGGGAAAGAAATTTTATGTTTTATTTTAATGTAAATTCTGCTCAACCTAACAGGCGGAACTTAGAAGATGGAGAGAGAAACGTGACCATGAGCTTGGAGGTGGGAATAAAATATGAGAGAAGGATGTGAATTTAGGGGTTTCAAAAGCCTTGAGAGGAATGAGTAAGGTACATGGTGTTTTTAATAGAGTGATAACTAGCGCGTATTGTATATTTAGTGGGAGGTATTTCTGATTAGTCATTCTGTGATGACTGAAGAAACACCGGGCTGGGACATACGATGGAGAGCAGAAAATGAAGAAGGGGTAAAGAAAAAAGAGGGGTAGAAGTGGAAGCTTTCTTTGTTTGGACCCACTTATTGGCTTCTGGTAATGGCAGTTGATTACTTAGGACTGGAGTTGATTGTCTGGTTTCCTGAGTACTGCTTGAGGGTTTGTTTATTTGCCTGTATTTTTGGCAATTCAATCCCAAAGGTGTTCTCACCATGGCACCCCTAAACTACCAGTCCCTATCTTTAACCACTATGCTCTACAAGGGAAAAGAGTGATGAACTTTTCTGCTTAAGCTCATCTAGAACATGCGAATATGAAACCAATAATAGAAGGCAAAATTTACACTCTTCAGATAAAAGTTTCAGAAAGGAGTTTGTTTCTTTTTCCTGCAAAGTACACACATAGCCATTAACTAAGATGTTTTACGACTTAAAATAAATTGGTAAAGTTAGTATTGTTAATTTGGAAATTACTTAAGTTTAATAAAATTAATGCTATGAGACAGTTATTATCTTAAAAGAGGGAGAAAAACCTCCTTCCAAGTGCCAGTAAATTGACAAAAGGTACAATGCATTCAAGTGAATCATTTTTCCCCCCACTGGATAGGTTTGTTACACTTACAGTATAGGAAAAAGGGGAATGGGGCTTTAAAAAATCAATTTTTCTGGTCATAAGTCTCAAAGAGTCATGTAATCAAAGCAGAAAAGTATGAAAATAATTAGTCATGTCATATTTGAAATACATGTGCAAGTGTGTCCCCAGAGAAGGCTGGTGTACATTATATATTTAAACTCAAGTTAAGTTGATAAATGATTGTAGAGTGTTGCTTAGATCTTGTATTTGCTATCCTTGGTTCGAGAGACATTGGTGGAAAATCAATGAAATAGTTAAGTGGAGGGGTTCGAGGCAACTGACAAGCATGTTTTCTGCCCCACTCCAAGGGGCAAACCCCATTCATTTCCTATTTAAACAGATTTGGAGAAGGGAGAATAGTGTGTCCAGCAGAGGGTGCGGTGCTGGAGTCAGGAATGCTTTAACAACCACCTTCCATCTTTTGGCTGAAAGGAACCAGAGAATCTGGCCACACAGAAGTGGTGGTCATAAAAAGGGCCAGCATCTTCCCATACTTAGGAAGTCAAATCAATATTTGACCTTCAAGCCCACTGAGCTCAAAATTAAGTATACAAAACCAACCATATTCACTTGCCTTAATACTTGTTATTTAATTTTTTTTAATGAATGTATCAATGAGGCACTCTCAGCTATTAATTTTTCATAGTTGCCTCCAGTCAACAGTGTATGTCTTATATTTCTTATATACTGCCTGTCTGTTGAGTCAATTATTGCATTTGTTTGTTTTCTGGCTTATTCTCTATTTGTTCCATTTAAATGTTGACATAGTAGGTCTTTGGCATGTTGGCCACACATCTGTCTTTTTACCTTGTGAGACTGCCTCTTATGGCAATACCAGCTTCTTCTTTTTTTTTTTTTTTACAAATAGTTTATTGTCAAATTAGTTTCCACATAACACCCAGTGCTCATCCCCATAAGTGCCCTCCTCCGTGCCCATCCCCCCTTCCCCCCACATCCATTAGTCCTCAGTTTTTGTCAGCATTCAAGAGTCTCTCATGGTTTGCCTCTCTCCCTTTCCCCCACCATTTCTGCCCTTCTTCTCCCCCTTGTTCCTCAGTTAAGTTCCTCCTAATCCTCCTATACGTGCAAACATATGATATTTGTCCTTCTCTGCCTGACTTATTTCGCTCAGCATAACACCCTCAAGGTCCATCCATGTTGCTACACAAGGCCAGATTTCATTGTTTCTCATTGCCATGTAGTATTCCATTGTATAGATAAACCAATAACAGCTTCTTACATTAGCTCTATGGAAACACTAGAAAGTCTAAGAAAAAGGCAAGCAGGTTTTGATCCTGTGGACTGTGATGGGTGAGCAAACACAGTGCCTGTAAGGACAGGGACTTGGTAGGAAAATCTGGATGATACGGTTACAGATGACTGAGATGAAACTCAAGGAAAAAAGGAACTGTTTTTAGAAAGTAGACATTGCAGGGGCACCTGAGTGGATCAGTCAGTTAAACGTCTGACTTCAGCTCACATCATGATCTCACGGTTTGTGAGTTTGAGCCTCACGTTGGGTTCTGTACTTGGAGAACTTGGAGCTTGCTTCAGATTCTGTGTCTCCCTCTCCCTCTCTCTCTCTGCCCCTACCCCACTATCTCTCTCTCTCTCTCAAAAATAAATAAACATTTAAAAAATTGAAAAAAAAGCAGACATTGTGAAGCTACTACTAGGTTTATAGGTAGGTTTTTCATTCACTTAAGAATTCAGTGACTACAGATTTAAGTAAAATCCCACATTTCAGTCACCAATACATTTCAACAGAGATCAAACATTGAGTATATTGTGTTACAAAGACAATAGAAATGGTTAAAAGTCCAATGTTTCCTTAACTAGGAACGCTTCTATAAAATTTTCTAAGATATACATAAGCCTGGAAATTTGGCTTTAAAATTTATGTGGACAATCTATAATACTCCATAACCAAAAAGTTAAGCAAACCCAATGAAAAACAAAACTAGAATCTACTGATAAGATGATTTTGTGAACCATGTTCAAAATTTTATTTTATTATTATTTTATTTTATTTTTTATTTAAGAGGGAGAACAGGGGAGAGGGGCAGGGAGAGAGAGAAAGAGAGAGAAAGAAAGGGAAAGAGAGAGAAAGAGAGAGAGAATCTCAAGCAGGCTCCATGCATGGAGCCTGACTCGGGCTCAATCCCATGACCCCAGGATCATGACCTGGGCTGAAATCAAGAGTCAGCCACTCAACTGACTGAGCTACCCAGATGCCCCTCCCCACCAATTTTATTTTTAATGTCTTATTTTTCATAGAAGTTTGAGGTTCACAGAAAAATTGAGCAGGAATAAGAGTGTCCATATGCCCCCCACTCTTCTACCAGAAGTGTTTCTTCTTTTAATAGTATCTTGCATTAGTGGGTACATTTGTTTTGTTTTGTTTTACAATTAATGAACCAGTATTAATACATTATTATTAAATAAAATCCATACTTTACATTGAGGTTGACTCTTTGTGGTGCACACTCCGAGGGTTCTGACAAATGTCTACTGACATGTATCCCCCATCACAGTGGCAGACAGAGTTGTTTCGCTGCTCTAAAAATCCACTGTGGCCACCTGTTCATCTTTCCCTCGCTCTCCCCACCCACACCTCTGGCAGCCAGTGTTCTTTTTACGGTCTCCATAGTTTTGTCTTTTCCAGAATGTCATAGAATTGAAATCATATAGTATGTAGCCTTTTTCTGATTGGCTTCTTTCATTTAGTGATATGCATTTAAGTTTCCTCCATTTCTTTTCATGGCTTGGTAACTTTTTTTTTTTTAAGCAGTGAATAATATTTCATTGTGTAGATGTACCACAGTTTATTTATCCTTTCCCTTTACTAAAGGACGTCTCCCTGAATTTCCACTTGGAGCTTTATGTAAGTAAGGATGGAATCTGTGAATCACAGAAAGACCAGTTTAAGTTAGATGAATTAAATCAAGAATTTTGTTGCTGTTTTTGCTTTACATGATAAGAAGCCTTAGTAGGTAAGTAGGCCGGTACGATGCCTTCATGATTCCATCAGGGACACAGATGTCTCCTGTCTGTTCCTCAGACACTTACAGAATAAGGCTTTTGTCCCCTTGCTTTTTCCTTGAAGATCTCCAGATATCCCCCGCCCCCACCCACATTACGCCAAGAACAAGGGGAAGGCAGAGGGTAAAAGGTGCAGCGTGCCAGCTAATGGTCTTCCCTGGGAGAGAGGGAAGTGGCCCTTGGCACCCGGGAACTGGCTTGGCACTATCTACGGGCCTTGGAGTTGCTAGGAGCTGGCTTGGCACCCACAGCTATGCCTTGGAAACTGGAGGGACAGTGCTAGAGATACCAGAATAAGACAAAGGGTTGCAGAGAAAAGATGTGAAAAAAACCTTTGACTATTCACAACTGGGGCTTGATGTGACCTTACTGCATAGCATTCTCCCCGAGTGGACCACTGCAAATATGGCCAAAACGTTACATTCCCTCTCTGACTGGATTATGTAAATAGTTTCAGAAAAAACAAACTGAGAGAGCAAGTGGCAAAACTGTGAAATACAGTTATATTTGCAAATAGGAGAACCTAGTTTTGACATTTTCTTAAATAACCAAGATTGATTCTTTAAAACATGAAATAACACAAGTGATACATAAACACATATGCATTATGAAAAATTCAAATAATACAAAGTGTATGGTGTAAAAATGACAATCCCTTCTCCCCTCCTCCACATTCTTCTCTTTTGAGCAGGGCCTGCTGCTAGAATAGTAGTGCATTTATTAGAAAACACCTCACCTTATGCTCATACCCACAATTTTAGTTTTTCTTATGCATATATGTATACATAAATGTGTCTCTCTGTGTGTATATACACATATACATATATACATACACAGGTATATATACACAGATTATATCTATACACACACACATATATACACATATATATACACATATGTGTATGTGTGTGTGTGTGTATACATAAAATATTCTACAAATTGCTCTTTATTCCCATGGCAAAAGAACTGCTAGGTGTAAGGTTTAACATTTTAACATTTTGGTGGATATGGCCCAACTCCAAAATGTCCCTTTCCGACTTTGTCACAATGGTGTACCAAGCATTCATCTTCCCTTATCCTCATGTACCCAGAGTCATTCTCCCATTTAGTACTTTGTACACTGTTGTTTTAATTTTCTGATCGATGCTGATGTTGAAGATCTTTCCACATGTTGATGGGCCCTTAGGAATTGCTCTGTGTATTATTTTTATCATTCTCTCGCTGATCTGTAAGGGACCGTTTTATACGGCATGGATATTAATCCTTTGTTGTAAACATGTTCAGTTACAAACATTTCTGTCTGGAGCTTATCTTCTAACCTTTTATGGTGTCTCTTTTCTTCAAAGAGACTTTATTTTTATGAAATGACTTAAAAATATTTTCCTTTCAGCTTCTGCGTTTTGTGTTTTTTAATGAAGTTTTTCCTTACCCCCTCCCTAACGATTATAAGAATATTCTCTCATATTTTATGTAAATATTTTATAGTTTGGCTTTAGGTTGATTGCAGAGTAGGAACTCTCTTTTTAGGTATGTTATCGGTAGGAATCTAACGTATCTTTACCTACTTGGTGTAATGGAATCAGAATATTTGTGTCCATTTTCCAGCTCTGCTATTTGCTTGTAGTTCTGTATTATTTGACTCTTTGGGCCTCTGTTTTAGCATCACACAATGTGGATAACACTTTTATCTACCTCACGGAATTATAGGATGGATGAAATGAGTTCTTAACATGAAAGATACTTAAAATACTTGTCAGAATAGTATAAGCCCGTCTTCATACATATTAGTCCTGCCCCATCCCCCTAAAACCCAAAACCTGAAATAAAAATAGCAACAAAACAAATCCAGTCCTTTCTCTAGTGAACTGATACACAATATTTACTATAATTTCTATGACACAAGTGGGTCTTTTTAAAATTTTTAAATTTAAATTTTATTTTATTTATTTAAAAAAATTTTAACGTTTATTTTATTTTTGAGAGAGAGAGAGAGACAGACAGAGCATGAGCAGGGGAGGGGCAGAGAGAGAGGAAGACACAGAATCTGAAGCAGGCTCCACGTTCTGAGCCATCAGCACAGAGCCAGACACAGGGATCCAACTCAAACCGTGAGATCATGACCTGAGCCAAAGTCGGACGCTTAACTGACTGAGCCACCCAGGCATCCCTAAATTTTATATTTTTTAACATTTATTTGAAAGAGAGAAAAAGAGAGAGAGCATGAGTGGGGGAAGGGCAGAGAACGAGGGAGAGAGAGTGCGTGGGGCTTGTTCTTATGATTCTATTCTGTTTTATTGAACTCTTTCTGTTAATTCCCTCTGTTTTAATTACTATAATTTTAAGATATATTTGGTATCTGGAAGGGCATATGCCTCTCATTATTGTTCTTTTTTTTTTGAAATTGACATTCATGCATGTGTTTTTTTGTACAGATGAGTTTTCTTATAGAACTTAGTAACGTCTTGTTGAGTTCAATAAGAAATCTTAAGTTCCAAACAGATTTGGTTTAAGATTGCATTACATTTATAAATTACTTTAGCGACAATTGATATCTTTATGATACTGAGTTTTCCTGGGAAGATGGGAACATGGCATATCGCTCCAAAAATATGTTTTCTTTTCTGAGCCTCAGGAAAATGTTATCATTTTCTCCATATCTTGCCTTTCTGATTATAAACTGGCTCTGGTACTCCAGATGTTGTTACTGTTAAGAGTCAAATCCAGAGGGACAATGTAAGAGTCTCACTGTGTCTCAATAATTTTGACTTGGACAAGTTCCCATCTCTGAACCAATCATTGTAACCAGAGGAATGTGATACACAACTGGCTTAAGCTTAGTTCATGCCCCCACTGGGAACTCCTGGGTGACAGGAAAATTACCCAAGAGAGTAAAATGTATGCAATGTCAATTATTTCAATTTGGACGCATATTGATATTTGGTCTGATTTAATTTTTTTTTACTAGATTCTTCAGTATTTTCCTCAGGAGAGTCTTCTAGATTTTATGCATTCTGAGTCTCTGTCTAAAAGTGTCGTTTCTTTCTTGTTTATGTGAATTATAAAATGTTTAAAATGTCATTCCATTGTCTTATTTTTCTGTAGTAAATGAGAAATTGAAGACCGCCTGCTTTTCTCTACTTTCTAAATAACTAACTCTCTCTTTCTAAAAGAAGCATGTAATATTTTCCTTTATCCTTGGAGTTAAAGTTTTCATCAAGAGGGCTAGGTTTAATATGATTTTTGATATATGAATCTTAAGTATTTAGTTTAGTTTCTTCCAATAGCTCTGTGATTCTTGCTTTTTTCCCTCCTCTTTCTGGAACTTCTATTATATGCATTATATCCAGATTTATCTTCCACTAACTTTTATTTTCATTCTTGATTTTCACTGTATATATATAAATAATCAAATACATAATTAAATATACATAATCAAATATGTAATGGAATGCATGTATGGGCATATGTGTGTTTACATGTACAACAGATCCTTCATCTGGTGTTTGGTGTCATTTAATTGGTGGTTTGTTCTATTATTTGATTCCTCCACAGAGGGTTTAAAAATGGAGATCATGTCTATTTTATTTCCAAAATTTTGTTTGTTTTATTGATTTTCCTCTCGTCCCCTCCCCCTTCTTGCTTCCTTTCTTTTCCTTTCCTTTCCTTTTTCCTTCCCTTCCCTTCCCTTCTCTTCTCTTCTCCTTCCTGTTAAGATAGTTTCTTTAGATTCCACTCAATCTTCCTGAATAGGATCTTCTGTTCTGGTTGCTAGCTTGGTCTTCCTCTTTGAAACAACCAAAGCCCATTAAATAATTTGTGTTTTGTTTGTCTTTGTCAACCTATGCAAGTTGGGGGTGAGAGAGCCTCTTGGGCAGTGCTGTATTGGCCGGCAGTAGAGACAAAGGAAGTACTACATGTTTTCAATAGTCTTTTCCTAAGACCGAGGATGCTTTTTTCATGAACTTAGTGGGTCCTCTTACCAAACTCTTGTAACCTTTAAAAAGTTTCAGGATTAAAGTTCTCTGTCCCGTGCTTTGTTAGAGAGGCTGACTTCTTCTCAGTCTGGTTCTTTGTGTCTTCTGGAATGCAAGATCCTCCTACAAGTCTTTTCTGGGTGCAGTTGAAACTAGACCCTCAGATGTGTGTAGGGTCTCCTTCAGGCTTTAGAAGGAGGTCACGCTTCTCCCATGTCCTTCCCATTGTCCTACACATCTATTACTGCTCAAGTCATTTTATCTATAAGCTCGCTGAGAGAGGAAGCAAAGCGATTGCACTCAGACCACCATCTTCGGAGAATTACCTCTGATTTGTCTTTTGATAGGAATATATTCAAGAGGATCCAAGGCTACTGTAAGTCCATTCCTCTCTAGCAAATGCAAGATGCATTACCTATTTTAGTGTCTTATTTGCCTTTTGAAAAAGTACGTATATTTCTGAACTCCTGTAACCTCATATAATTTAGTTCTCTGTGTTCGAATCAATGGTAGACCTCTGGTGGATATAAGAATTTCTTTTTAGAATATGTTCTTTATTGACTGTTGCTTAGTTCCCATGAAAGTTCATTCTTCCGAATCATTGATTCATTCAACAGACAGTATTTAATGCCTTCCTTTTGCCAGTCACTGCATTCAGTCCTTCAATGTCTTCCAGAAATCATCACCTCTCATTAGGAAGCACAGACATCCAGGGGACAGGACTGTCATGTGTGTTTGGCTGTTCTATTGTTTGACTTAATACAGTTTTCATTTATCAACATAAAGAATGTTTTATAACTGTTGTAAAAACATGGCCAGAGTCCTCACTAATTCCACACCCCAAAACTTTACAATGCCTCTGCAGTTCCTCTCATCGGAAGGTGGGTCTCTTTCCCCACTCTTTGCATCTAGACTGGCCTTGTCACTTGTTTTGGCTAAAACATGCCGCAAAGTGACAATGTGCTGGTTTTGAGCTTAGGCCTTTCAAGGTTGGGCAGGCTTCGGCTTTCTTCCTTAGATCCCTGATCACCGTGGGAGCCAGTCTGGGCTGGCCTGCTGGGGTAGAGATGAGTCACTGCAGCTGAGACCGGCTGCACCACCTAACTAGGCTCAACCCAACTTGCCACCTTGTCCACTTGTGAGCTAAAGAAATTATTGTTTTAGGCCATGAAGTTCTGGGATTTCTTTTTAAGTGGAAAAAGACTATTGATACAATATTGAAGTGAAATTGATAATTTCATTCTATTCACTCCTGATAAGACCTCTGTTAGGATGTAGGATATTGGTATCAAAGTAACTATAGGCATTTTGTTTCACTTATTTCTATTTTCATTGAATTGGTATCTATATCTGTATTTATATTATGTATATATATCATCTGGATCTAAATATATTTGTATCTCCATCTGCATTAGGAGGCCAAGTTCAGTCTAAATTAGGACTCAGAGTCTAATAAATCTAGTAGCTGAGCTGGGGCTTATCATAAGCATACATTTGGATGGCTTAATTCGCATTAGAAGGAAGAGAGGCTCTAATGAGGGCGTTTTGGAATGAGCACCTCAAAAGAGGGACAAAAAAATTGTTTCTTTGCAAGCCCAGTATCATGGATCATCTATGAGCCCTATGGGCATTCTCCTCATTTCTGTGGAATGTCATTTTGATTTGGTGCATTGATGATGGAAAGGAATATGCCCGTTTTGACAACTTGAGGTTCATGTGCCAGGAGGGTCTGACTTAATGGAGGACATCAACAGAGTGGCAACTGAAAGGTGGGATCTTAAAGTGGAGTTACAGGTGATGGAGGAGAGTTGGGGGGAAACTTAAGAGGACTCTATGAGCTGGGTGTATCACCAAGAGTGACAAAAATAACTGTAGGGGACTTGTTTGGGAGAGGTGGATAAATAGTGGAATCAGAGTTTTAATATTTATATCAATTCATTGCTTTCCATTGGCTGGTGTCTTCTGAAGCTTTTAGGTCATTGTAATAACCAATCATTTACTACCAATGCTCCTTCTAATTTTCTTTTTTTAAATATTTATTTTTGAGAGAGAGAGAGAGAGAGAGCGCTTATGAGGGGAGGGACAGACAGAGAGGGAGGCAGAGGATCTGAAGCAGACGCTTCGATGTGGGGCTTGAACTCACAAACTATGAGACAATGACCTGAGCCGAAATGAACAGTTGGATGCTTAGGCAACTGAGACACCCAGGTGCCCTTAATTTTCTTTTAACTACATGTTGAAAGTTAAAAACAATAAGCTAGTAGAGGGAAGATTTAATAAAAAATGACATGCCTAATGCCAAATGATAACAATTTTTAGTAGTGAAGAAAATCTGAAGTCAAAATGTACATACAGAAGTAAAAGTAGTCAGATAGCAAGTACAAAAAGTACTTATTTGTCATAAATGATATAGAGAATGGATTAGTGAAGGGAGAGTAATATATTATCTGGAGGTGGTGTATTGTTTTTCAAAAGTTACACTACGTATGTCATGATTTAATTTAGTTTCTCTTGAAAGTTTTTAGTTCATCATTGCAGTACTATTTACGACTACTGAAACTCAATATACCTTACAGAGCCAAACATTTTCTGTTGAGTTTTCCATGCTGAAAAACAAACTATTTCAGACCATAATCACTACTTGGGTGCCTGGGTGGCTCAGCTGGGTAAGTGTCCAATTTGATTGCAGCTCAGGTCATGATCTTACCATCAGTCGTGAGATCAGGCCCCACATTGGGCTCTGTGCTGAGCGTGGAGCCTGCCTGGGATTCTCTCTCTCCTTTTCTCTGCCGCTCTCCCACTTGTGCTCTCTCAAAATAAATAAACATTTTTAAAAAGAACATAATAATTATTGTATTTAGGAAAAATGCCAAAAGCATTATATCTGAAATGTTTACCCTAATTACATAAAGTTCTAATTGAAATAAAAATAGCCAAAGAGGAAGGAAAACACCATCATTTGAATGGAGATCTCTCATCTTTTGGATGGCACCAAATTCTTTTGTTTCCCCCCTACTTCAATTAACTACTACTTTTTGGTGCTTTACTTTCCCTTGGTCATAAATATAAATGCTCTTCAATGGCCGATCCTTACCTCTCTTCTTTTCTCTCATTACTTTCTTCATGATAAATCTCATCTAATCTAATGTTGTGACAATGCAAATGACTCTTAGTTCCTTCCTTCCTTCCTTTATTCCTTCCTTCCTTCCCCCCTTCCTTTTTGTTGAAGTATAATTAACATATAATGTTATGTTAGTTCTCGATGTATAACATATTAATTCAACAGTTTTATATATCACTCAGTGCTCACCATGATAAATGTAGTCACCATGTATCACCATGAAACATTATTACAATACTATTGACTATATTCCCTGTGTTGTACTTTTCATCTCTGTACTTTATTTATTTTATAACTACGAGTTTGTGTCTCTTAATCCTCTTTATCTATTTCACCCCTTCTTCCACCTACCTCTACTCTAGCAACCACCATTTTGTTCTCTGTAGTTAATAGTCTGTTTTTTGTTTGTTCATTTGTTTTGATTTTAAGATTCCACACGTAAGTGAAATCTTATTCTTTACCTCCACCTTTATCCCTTCTCTCTGTGCTTCCATTTCCAATTTCATTGACATCTCGGTTCTCCATCCTACAGTGTCTCAAACACTATCCATTCAATCTGAATTAATTAACTCATCACGTCCTTCCTTTTTCTTTTTTTTTTTAATGTTTATTTGTTCTTAAGACAGAGTGAGCAAGCAGGGGAGGGGCAGAAAGAGAGGGAGACATAGAATCTGAAGCTGACTTCAGGCTCTGAGCTGTCAGCATAAAGCCCTATGCGGGGCTCGAACCCATGAACTCTGAGGTCATAAAGAGCTGAAGTCGGACGCTTAACTAACTGAGCCACCCAGGTGCCCCTTACCTCAATTTTATCCTCCAAGTAGTTTGATTATAACATATATGCCTTTATTTAATTTTTAAAATTATTTTTGATATAGAGAGAGACAAGAGTGTGAGCAGGGGAGGGACAGAGAGAGGGAGACACAGAATCCGAAGCAGGCTCCAGGCTCTGAGCTGTCAGCACAAAGACTGATGTGGGGCTTGAAACCACAAATCGTGATTTCATGATCTGAGTGGAAGTCGGATGCCTAACTGACTAAGCCACCCAGGCGCCCCTATGTGTCCTTCTATAAAACCTCAAAATGTTTCCCAGTGTTCCTGAATAAAACCCAAACATATTATCACTATTAATTATTAACCCAAACCTCTTCATGGAGATATATCGTTCCAAACCTATTTCCAGTTGAATTTCTTTGGGTGCCAAAAAGATCTAGTCAAAGTATTCTACACATCCTTCCCTGGGTATTTACAATGATTTTCTGCCATGGTTCTTTTTTTTTTTTTTTTTTTTTTTTTTTTTTTTTGTTTTCTGTATTTATTTTAGTGCTGGGTATTTTTTTCCATGTCAAAATACACATATTTTTCTTATCCATAAAGTTCTAGTTCTAATATAACCTCTATTGAATTCAGTTAAAATATACCAAGTATTTATTTTTTATGCTAAGTACATTATCTTGTTGACTTTCACAAGATATTACTATTCTTATTTTACATTAACATTTTTGTTATACATTGCTGTAAATGTGTCTTTTACAAAACTGTGGCATAGTGATATTTAATTCATTTGGGCATTTCTCAATCTTCTTTGTGAAGGGTAGATGGTCAATCAGTATGAATGCACAAATGAAATATATTAATAATGTTTCAGTAGTTCTACTACATTTATTCAAATCCTGCATTGTCAGGAAGGATTTAAGAGAGCTTAAAATTTTTTCAATAAATTTTTTAAGGAAGTAGAGCAAAGAAAGGAAAAATGAAGTGAATTCATATGTAAGATTGGTTCACAGTAACTGTGAAGTATGGTTTAGTATAGATTGTCAGAGGTGAGCCACACATTTGATGGTTAGCCAAGGTGAAAAGATCACTTATTTATAGTATAACTGATTTCATGAGATGAAAATAAGTAAGTTACCAATAAGCTCAATTCTCAAGGAGGATTCTGTTTGATGTAGTAAATTACATCTTCAACACCATACTTAAAGTACAGGGATGTGAGTCACCTAAAAAACCAAACTTATCCTCAGTGTTACTTTCTCAAGAATGATAGGGAAGTTACCACAGAAGAGAAATAACCATACAAGAAATGGACTTATTTCAAGAGTAGTAGACAGGGTCATACATTATTCAGGTGACAACTGTATTGAGCTGTTTCAGTGAATTGTAGAGGGCATGAGAATATACTTCATGGACTCTTTCTTCTTTCTCCTCTTGTTTTAAAAAGAAAAGAGGAATTCGGTGTTGTGACGGGTTTCTTAAGATACCTGAAGTTATTAGCTACATAGGCGTTCCTTGTTATAGCCCTTCTACATCATGGAAGGAATGACAAATACCTTCACAGTGTGATTATACATGTGTATGATATCAAAACCATAATCATAGATATTGTGGTTAGCAATGATGGCAGATAGTAGCGATCGTACACATACATGTGTGTGCTCACACGCATGCGCATGGATGCGCGCACACATCTATTTCAATATGTATCCGATGTTAATTCACAAGATAGTCTACAACCAGTTATTTAAACTCAGCTTTTTTCATTCTCAAGGCTTAATTCCTTTTGTCAGATAATTGTCACTTGTAGTGATTATTCTGTTTTTGAGATGATTAGACATATTTCATTACTACAAATAAACAAACTTCTTAACAAATTAGTCTTTAAGAGTAAATAAGAAATTGTGTGTGCTGACTTCAAAAAACCCTTGAATTTCCTACCTGGTGTTTACTGTCAAAAAGCACAATAGGCTTTCAAACAGGTTCTCATAAGGAAAAATTCTGTTTGTTTTGTCACACTTCTTCCATTAATTTAAAAACCAGTGAAAGCCCGAATATGCTGGGAAGTGTGACAATAACCGCCAATTTTGAGTTTTCAAAATCTCTCGGGAAGCACATTTTGCAGATAATTGCATGCGCTTTGTGAAAGAGCTTCAGAACTGCATGAGCTTCTGGATTAAGTATACACTATTTTAGAAAACAAAAATATCTTTCTTATGCTGTCTCACACCCTCTGTTTAATGAGCCTCATCAGTTTACGCCAGTGATGAAACCAATGGGTTCAGACCAATGGCTTTACAATGGTTACTGGTAATATGTCCTAAAAATCATGAAAATTAATCAAACATCTCCTAAAAGACTGACAATTAGCCAAAACAGAACAAAAAAAGGTTAATAATTTATGTACCTGTGTTTTTTGTGAAACCTGTATTACGCACGCGTTGCTGGTGGCATCGTGGACCGGCACGGCCCGTATGGAAAGCACTGTGATACCATACAGCGATGCACCGCCATCTAGCATATATAGCATATGATGTAACAACAGGATATCCATTCTTTTCAATACAACAATTTCTTTTTTTTTAATTAAAAAAAATTTTTTTTTATTTTAGAGAGAAAGTGCACGTGAGTGAGCGGGGGAGGGGCAGAGGAAGAGAGAAAGAGAATTTTTTGTTTCTTTTTTTCTTTTCAATGTTTACTTATTTTTGACAGACAGACAGACAGAGTGCAAGCAAGGGAGGGGAAGACAGAGAGGGAGACACAGAATCCGAAGCAGACTCCAGGCTCCAAGCTGCAGCACAGAGCCCCACACAGGGCTCCAACTTATGAACTGTGAGATCATGACCTGAGCTGATATTAGAAACTTAACCCATTGAGCCAGCATGGTGCTGAGAGAGAGAGAGAGAGAGAGAGAGCGCTCGATAATGACCTGAGCCAAAATCAAGACCTACCAGGCATCCCAATAATTTCTTTTATGATGATCAGATGCTAGCCGTGGTTAGATGACAAATCTAAACCTCTACTTATATTTCTCTTCTGAGTAAGTGCTAATGTCTTTCCTGAGACTTTGGCTAGGTGTATTTGTCAGTGTTTATGAATATGTTTCTCTTTTGGATAATCACTGCCATTATTCAGTAATTATTATTTTTATCAAACACTGTGATATATACTTTACATGTATTATGTCTTTTAATTTTTATAATAATTCTTTTTGGTAGATATTATTATAACAGTTTTAAAGATAACAAAACTTGACCTAAAAAATGATTAACCTAACTACATCACAGTTTGAAAAATGCTCCACTGACAAGATGGTGAAATTGGAACATATGTAACTGACTCCAAGGCACATTAGCTTTAACTAGTAAACTCTCAATTATTAGTTAATTAGTTTTTATTTTTTACTAATTTTTTTAATGTTTATTCATTTTTGAGAGAGAGCACACATGTGAGTGGGGGAGGGACAGAGAGAGAGGGAGACACAGAATCCCAAGCAGGCTCCAGGCTCTGAGCTGTCAGCACAGAGCCCAAGGAGGGGCTTGAATTCAAGAACCGGGAGATAATGACCTGAGTGCAATTGGATGCTTAACCGATGGAGCCACCCAGGCACCCTTTAATTTTTCTCAATTTGAGCAGTATTTGAGTTACTTGTGCCAAATCTTACTTCCCCAGATGCGGATTACAAAACATGTAGATTTGTCATTTGCAGTCTGAGTCACAGTGAAAGATAGCTCTTGAAACCCTATATAGGAACCTTTTTTAATATGTGTGTGTGTCTCTCCTTTTTCATCTGTCTGTATGTTTCCAAGAGTTTTTTCTGTGCTTCATTTTCTAATACTCTGGGATAGGAAGCATGTCATGTGGGCATGGTATGTGCCACAGTCAAGCTTCTCTCTGGGACCCCTGACCCCTACCTTTTTGGCTGTCAATGGGATGAATCATTCTTTTACTGATAAGTCAGTAGTTCCCAAGAAAATGCCCTTTGATTGGCCTTGGACTATAGATCCTACCTCATAGCTGCCCTGTATTCATGGTTCACGGAGTTCCTTGTTCTGAGACCACTTCTGTTTAAGGCCTGTAGATCAGAAGGGGCATCTGATAGATGCAAAGTAATGACACAGGACAGAGCACCAAAGTGGGACATTTCACTAAAGGTGTAAAGAAATGTACCAAGATGTACTTGGTACATGAAGTGAAGTTGATGAGTTGAGACACTGAGGAGTCTAAATAACAGGTACTTCATGAAAATAATCTCATTGAATCTTCACAGTATCCCTACCGTTTAACTGTTCAGCACGTTTGTCATGTTCTGTTAACTTGTTCATTTCCTTTGTTTGACAGTATTCCGATGAAATGAATCTTCTGCAAATTTTTTGTGGAATTTCTATTGTTGATAGGCATAAGATTTGCTTCCCATTTGGGACTATTACAAATTATATAGCTATGAAACTATTGTACATATATGCTGGTGAAATATACATGCATTTCTATGAGCATATATTTAGGCGTGGAATTGCTGGGTCATCAGATATGCTTATACCTAACCTTAGCATATGATGCCAGACAATTTTCCAAGCGGTTTTGCCAATTTACCCTCTACCAGCCTTTTTTTTTTTTTTTTTTTTTTTTATATTTTTTTTTTGTATTAT
>NW_027529428.1:6713864-6771944 GCF_008692635.1 Crocuta crocuta
GTCTGGGATGGTGATACCTCCCGTTTTGGTTTTATTTTTCAGTATTACTTTGGCTATTCGGGGTCTTTTGTGGTTCCATACAAATTTTTGGATAGTTTGTTCTAGTTTTGAGAAGTATGCTGGTGCAATTTTGATTGGGATTGCATTGAATGTGTAGAGTGCTTTAGGTAGTAATGACATCTTAACTATAATATTTATTCTTCCTATCCATGAGCATGGAATGTTTTTCCATTTCTTTGTGTCTTCAATTTCCTTCATAAGTTTTCTATAGTTTTCATCATACAGATCTCTTGTATCCTTGGTTAGGTTTATTCCGAGGTATTTTATGGTTTTTTGTGCAATTGTGAATGGGAGCAGTTTCTTGATTTCTCTTTCTGTTGCTTCATTGTTGGTGTATAAAAATGCAACTGATTTCTGTACGTTGATTTTGTACCCTGCGACTTCGCTGAATTCTTGAATCAGTTCTAGTAGGCTTCTGGTGGAGTCTGTCGGGTTTTCGATGTAGAGTATCATGTCATCTGCGAAGAGTGAAAGTTTGACTTCTTCTTTGCCAATTCTGATGCCTTTGATTTCCCTTTGTTGTCTGATGGCTGATGCTAGGACTTCCAGCACTATGTTAAACAACAGTTCTACCAGCCTTTTATGATAGTTCCTAGAGTTTCTCTGTCTCAACAACAGTTGGCTTTGTCGGTCTTATTTTTAGCTATACTGGTGGGTGTGTACTATCATCTTTTTGTGACTTTAATTTGTATTTCCATAATGACTACAAAAGTTAAGCACTCTTGCAAATGTTTACAGGACATGTTTGTTTGTTCTTTTATGAAGTGCCTCTTCAAGTCTTTTGCTTATTTTTTCTTTTTGGTTATTTGTCTTTTACCGAAGGACTTGTTATACTGTATACTTCTTTATATACTGTAGATACAAGCATTTTCTTGATTATATGTGCTGTAAATATCTTCTCCCATTCTGTGGCCTGCCTAGTCACTATTTTGTGATTATGGTAATCAGTTCAAAATCTTAATACGGTCCAATGTTTCAACATTATTTTAGATATAGTAATTTTTGTGTCACTTTACAACAATCATTGCTCACCCCAAAATCATTAAGCTATCTTAATATATTTTATATGCTTTATTGCTTCCATTTTACTCTTAAGTCTATAATTTATCTGAAGTTTATTTTTATGTACAGTGTGCAGTATGGGCCAAGTTTCCTTTTATGTCCCTCATAGATAGATCTTACTGACTCAGAACTGTGAAGACAGTTGTCCTTCTCTCTGGTTCTCCAGTGCTACCTTTGTCATAATTTAAGTGTCCCTGTAGGTGTGAGTCAGTTCTGAATTCCATTTTCTATTTCTTTATTGATTTAGCTATCCTTGCGCAAATCCCACAGTCTTAATTAACGTAGCTTTAAAAATAAGTCTTAATGTCTGGTGAAACGATGCTTACCTCCTTTTTCTTTTTCAATTTGACTTCTCTATTCTTGACTTTTTGCATTTACATACAAATTTTAGGATTCACTTGTGAATTTCTACACACACACACACACACACACACACACACACAATCCCTTCTGGGATATTGATGGTGATTTTATTGAACTGATAGATCAATTTGGTGAGAATTGATACCTTTACAATGTTCTTCTGCAATCCATGAACATATTTTTCCATTTGTTCTCTTCCTTTTTAATCTTTTTAAACAATGTTTTATATTTTGGTTAGAGGTGTTAACATGTTTGCTAGATTTATTCTCAGATATGGAATGTTTTCAATGCTTTTGTAAATACTATAATCATAACAGTTAATTTTCAAATGTTTTGGTTGAAATATAGGAATTCAACTGATTCTTAGTATCGACCTTGTATCCTGTAGCCTTGAGAAACTCTTGCAGTAATTCTAATAATTTTTTTTCTGTAGATTCCTTACAATATTCTACATAAACCCTCAAAACATTTGCAAATATCACAAATCTTCATTTCCAATCTCTTTACCACTTACATATGTATGTATGTATGTATGTATGTATGTATGTATTTGTCTTATTTCACTGGCTAGGATATTCAGTGCAATGATAATACAAGTGGTGAAAGTTTTCATCTTTGTGTTATGCTCGGTCTCATAGGGGCAAGCTTATGAGGGGAAGCTTTTACCATTTCACCATTGTTTGCTGTACATTTTTTTAATCCTCAATCAGATTAAGCAAATCTCTTTCCTTGCCTAGTTTTCTAAAGGTTTTTTAGTTTTTTAAACCATGAATTGATATTAATATTTATAAAATTTTTGAGCATACTTTTCCATTTATTCTGTTAAGATGGTGAAAATATGTCTTTTCCCTTTTTTCTGTTAATGTAGTGAAATACACTGATTAGTTATCTAATCTCAAACCAGCCTTATATTTTTACATTCCTGGAATAATTTAAACTTGCTTTCTCTGAATTATGACATATACATACACACATACACTCCACACCCATATTTAGTATTAACACATTTAATCATGTGCAATGTATATGTTAATCGGTATGCTAATGTTTTTGTTAGTATTTTTTTAAAATTAGGTTTTGACAAGAAATCACATATTATGGAAAATTGTATGCTAGACATTTATCTATTTTCTCATTCAATCCTTTAGTTTTCAAACTTTCTAGACATAAGTAAATTAAAACTCAAATCATCGATCTAATTTTCTAAGCCACGAAGTTAAGCTAGTTAATTTCACGTTTCCTGTTTCGATGCCAGTGGATGCCCTGTTCAACCCACACTTCAACACATTGCCTAGAGTGTAAAGTCTGATTTTCTAGAATAATATTGAAATGTGGTAAGAATACAGCAGATTTGCAGTCAGAGAAGCTTGGGGACAAGGCCCAGCTTTGTAACTCACTGTGTGACTCTGGATAAGTGGTTTATGCTTTTCAAACTTAAGTTTCTTCACCTATGAAATGGTGAGACTAGGAACCAGTTCATCAACTTGGGACGAGGATTAAATAAAATAAATAGAACTTTAATAGACATAGAACTATTCAGATTTTCCATTTTGGGAGGATCAGTTTTGGTATGTTGTCTTTTTCTAGAAATTTGACTTCACTATTTAAATTTCAAATATATTGACAGAAATATTACAATATCATCTTATCATCTTTGTAACGCCTTTAAGAGCTATAGCTTTGAACCTTATTCATTTTTCATCCTTGTTATTTGTGCCTCCTTTCTGTTTTCTCAATATGTCTCTTCAGAAATTTATTTTAAATTCTTTTCAATGAGCCAATTTTATTTTGTTGATAATCTTTATCTTATGTTTTCTTTCTCTTTCTTTACTATCTGCTCTTTATTTTTCCTTTCCTTCTACTTACTTTGGATATATTTCCCAATCTTTAAAAACTTCTTCAGATGGATGCTTAAGTTATTGATTTTCAGCCTTTCTTCTTAAGCTAGGTCACAATGAAAGGACCATAAAACATTTTCACTACATTTACCTCCCTCCTGATTTTATATATGCTATTGTATATAATATGTAAATATATTGTAGTGTATGTAGATTTATCACATATTTGTGAGATGTGTGTATATATATATGCATACATATATACACACACACATATATATTCATAGAGGAATTACAGAAACAAAAATCATAGCATTTACTATTGTATATCTATATCTCTATATATTATCTTCCTCCTGACTTCTTACATGCTATTGTTGTGTATTGTGTAGGTGTGTGTATATACATATAGTATAATATACCATGGTACATACATATTTAGTATAAATGTACATATATATCATATATGTTTATAATACATAAATACTATGCTTTTTGTTCCTGTAATTCCGTTTAATCTGGACTAACTCTATGACTTGCAGAATGCAGGAATGTGACGTGTGTAACACGCAAGTCTAGATTTAAGAAATTTGTTAATTTCTGCTTAAGCCCAAGCTGCATGGAGAGGCTAAGTGGAGGAGAACGGGCGCACTTCAGTAAGAAGCTGCATCTGGTCTTCCAGTCTATCACCAGCTCTTCTTGCCGGTCGCCTGTATGGGCCATCTTCGGTATGGCCTCATTGAGCATAATGACTACACCCCCAGCTGACACCACGTAGGAGAGAAGATCCATCCAACTTAGCTCAGCTCACATGGTAGAATTAGGAGAGATAATAAGAAGTTGCTTTTGATTTAAGCCACAAAGGTTTACCAACCAGCAGCTGGCATCTAGAAGTGAGTGATTGCTACCTGAGCCCTATCACAAAAAGGTGAGGAAATGACATTATTTCCTGTGGCTTGGCTACCAAATCCTAACCTTGCAAGTGTGAATACTGTTGTTGTCCTAAAGGAGCAACATAGGTCAGCGAGGAGGTTGACACTACTCCTATTACACTGTATGTTAACTAAATAAAATGTAGTTACATAAAAACTTAAATAAAACAAAATACAAAACAAACAAACACGAAAAGAATTGAATGAATTTGTGCACTGTTGGTGGGAATGTAATTGGTGCAGCCACTGTGGAAAACAGTATGGAAGTTCCCTAAAAGATTAAAAACTGAAATACCATTTGACCCCGCAATTCCACTACTAGGTATTTACCCAAGGAAAACAAAAACACTATTTTTAAAAGATACGTGCATTCCTCTGTCTATTGCAACAGTATTTACGATAGCTGAAATATGGAAGCAACTGAAGTGTCCGTCAATAGATGAATTAATAAAGAGGATGTGATTATATATACATACTTAACATATAAAACTCAGCCATAAAAGAATGAGATCTTTCCATTCATGACAACATGGATGGACCTAGAAGGTACTGTGCTAAGTGAAATAAGTCAGATAGGGGAAGACAAATACCATATGATTTCACTTATATGTGGAATCTAAAAAAGAAAACAAATGAACAAACATAAAGCAGAAACAGACTCATAAATATAGAGAACAAACTGATGGTTGTCAGAGGAAATGGGGCTGGAAGGATAAGCAAAGTAAGTGAAGGGTTGTGGGGGTACAGGCTTCCAGTTCTGGAATGAAGTCATAAGGACGAAAGGTACAGCATAGGGAATATAGTCAGTAGCACTGTAATAATGTTGTATGGTGACTGAGGGTAGCCACACTTGCGGTGAGCATAACATAATTTATAGGCTTGTTGAGTCACTATGTTATATACCTGCAATGAATGTAACATTGTATGCCAGCTGTGCTTCAATTAAAAAAAAGAAATTGAGTGAATTAATAAAGACACAACCTTCCCTTGTAAAATTTTTTTAATAGTGATGAGGTGCAATGGTGATTATCTGGATAAATTTCTGTCAATTTTTCATTATATGAAGAAGAAAAAAGTCAAATATAGATTAGTTTAAGAAACAGTGGATGGAAATTAGCTGGATTGTAGCAAAAAAAAAAAAAGCAAGAGATAAAGAAAAAAAAAACAACCCTGGAAATCCTTGAAAAGATGTTGAGCTCTTTAATGAAATTATGCACTTCTCTGGATATGAGGCCATCACTTGTAACAAACACCTTTATTATTTCCTATTAGAAAGTAAGTATTATTAGTGAATTAGGCTTTGTATAATATGAAATCAAATATTTGGCACATAATATAAAATCAAAAGCCAGCATGGATGGACATTATGTTTTATGAAGTTCAGCTATAGATTTGAGTCCTTGTTTTTATTAAATTAAAAAAAAACACCCACCTCTCTATCTTTAAGAAATTTATCGGTATCTTGATACCTATTAATTGTCCTTTATTTATAGATTTTCAAAGTAAAGCAAAAACCTGTTTGATTATAATTCTATGCTCCACATTTCATAAATACATGCCCAGACTATCTCTAGGAGATGGTCATTATATTTATCTTCAAGGAATAAGTGAGATTTCTTAAATTTTTCAGTGAATCTGACAGCTAGTTCTTTCAACATAGTCTAAACCTCTCCATCTACTTCAGTCCTTTTCCTCTTGCTTTTTTCCTCACAGAAGTAGAAAACATATTAATCACAAAGAAGATACTCAGTAATTATTGCTTAAAGAAGCAAGTGATTTACAAAAACACAGAATTTTAATTTTTAGAGGAAGGGGAAGAATCAAAATATTAAAAAAGGACACAAGCAGGGGTGAAAAAGCTAGGTATTCAGCATTTAAAATATACATTTTTATGGTATGCCTCATTTTTCTTCACTGCCAGAGCTGCCTTTTGCATAAAGAAATATGAGTTTTGTTGAGGAGGCTACAAACAGATTCTTCCAATATTCATTTTCTCTATGGTGTGAAAGCAGTGCACTTTTTAACAGTGACAGACCTTTCATACCTTATACAGTTTTCATTTTAAAGAAGAAGAAAAAATTCAAGGAACCAAAGGAATATCAGTAGTTATTTGACATCATAAAAGACGGAAACTTTCAAGAAAATAAACATCAAAGCCTTTATTATTTTTGATGGAATAGCATCTATCTCACTTCGTAAGACTAAGCCAATACTAGGACACATGAGATTTTTAGCATTTAAATAGACACCGATATATTTCAGCATATATTGTTTAAGGGCAAGGACAGTCTATTCCATAAACAAAATACAGTTATTACACTGTGTAAATTTAGCATTGACAATTCTATTATCTTCCACGGAGTTCACATGCAAATTCCTCCATTGTCCCAATGGTATCTTTTATAACTTTTTGTTGTCTTATTTGATTCAAGATCCAACCAAGAATCGTGTGTTAATATTTCATTTGTTATGTCTCTTTAGTCTCCTTAATCTAGTGTGGTTTCCAACCTTCTTGTGTCTTTCATGATATTGGCATTTTCGAAAACATCCAGCTATAATTGTGTTGAAAAATGCCCCTGTTTTGGATTCTTTCCTCATGATTAAATCCAAGTTAAACATTTTTTGACAGAAATACTATATAAATGACATTGCGATTTCTGTGGCTCAGATTGTTTTGGTTAAGGTGGTATCTATCAGACTTTTTCACTGTAATTAAAATGTAGTCTATAAAGTGATAATTTGACACGGTGAAAATCTTGTTCCTAACATTTCTACACCCATTGGCTTTCTTGACTGACTCAATGATTATCTTGGTGGATGCAATACAGTGATTTTCTTTCTCTATTGCCTGAGGTATTTTGCCACTTTTTATACTGAATTAATGTAGTGCATGCATTTTGTTTAGAGTTATCTAGCATCTTTGCTTCTTCCTAACGGTATCCCAAATTTCCCTTCTCAAATTCAAATTTGAATTCAGATTTCCACTCTCCTATTCTCCTCCATGAGATTTGGAGCACCTCCTCAGCTCTGAGGGTGTGCCTGGGCGACAGTCTACTCTCACATCTGACAGCGATGAGTGCTTCGAGAAGGCCTGTTATCCCAAGCCACCAAAGAGACCAGTGACTTATTTGTGCTGAGGCTTTTGCAAAAGTAAAGCTTTTTCTTTCACAGGAAGTATCAGAGGAAACCATGACTATCTCTCAGGAGCTTCATACTATGTGCCTAGTAAATTCACCAGCTGACTACCCAGCAAGTACTGTTGTTAGGAGCTGAGTTATGTCCCTCCCTTCCTCCCTCCAATTTATACACTGACGTCTTAAGTCCTAGTAATGATAACTCAGAATGTGATTGTATTTGGAGACAGGGCTGTTAAAGAGATGATTAAGGTAAAATGAAGTCATATAGGTAGGCCCTAAGCCAATGGGGGCTGGTATCCTTACAAAGGAGACGATTAAGACACAGACACACAGAGGAAAGGCCATGCGAAGACAAAAGGAAAAGACGGCCATCTACAAGCAAAGGAGAGAGGCCTCAGAAGAAACCAACCACCAGCTGACACTTTGATCTCAGACTTCCAGCCTCCAGAACTGTGAGGAAATACATTTCTGTTGCTTAAGGCCCCCAGTCTGTGGTACTTTGTTATGGCAGCCCCAGCATATTAACACAGCCTCCTTGATGTGAAATAATGGTGAGATCCCTGAGCTATGGAAAGAGCCTATGGAATCTAAGGGTGGACTCACAGTCACAGAACGCAGAGCAGAAGATACAGAGAAGCAGTTCTCAAATCGACATTAACAGAGGCCAGACACCCTGCAAAAACAAACAAAAAAAACCCAAAAACCAAAAAAAAAAACAACAAAAAACCCAAAAAACATTGAGTGAAGCAAACCAGTAAATTTTCTTAATTGCTCAAACCAGTTTAAGCTGGTTTGTTTTTCATCAGAATGCAGATTCCGACAGCTACAAGTAGCAGTCTAGCCCCTTCCTGCCTAGCCTAGAGTCGCTGACCAGCTTCAGGTTATCTAGGTCACACAAGGCAGAGACAGGCTCTCAGGAGGAGTCAGATGGAATAGCTCAAGTTTCCAAGGGAAAGGATGAACTCGGTGACCACTGGGGCCGGGGGCTGGGGAGTTGGTAAACTTCCTGTAATAGGTGTGGTCTTCCTTGGAGACAGGGCAGCAGTTCTGGTTATAAGACTGATGAGTGTTATCAAGGTTCAGTGGATAGAAAGTGCAGAAGAAAATGTGTAGACTTGGGCTTTGCCCTTTATTCAGTGACGGTTCTGTTATCCTGCTCCCCATTTCTCTATCACATTGTGGCTTCTACCTTACAATCAAAGTTATCACACTTACCTCTCTCTCAACGGCAACACAGGAGGATGAAGTGAGCAATTTGTAGGCTGTTTTTTAGAGAAAAGTCCTTTACCTCTAGGTTCTGACCTACCTTTTTTCTTATTTAATGCATCTGTGATAGTCTTTTAAAGAAAGCAACTGGATGCATTTCAGACATAATGTAAAGACTCATTGATAATTTATGTGTTTGTTTTAGCTTCCCATGCTAATTAAAAACAAGTGTATGAGTCTTAGGGAATCATATATGAAATTAACTTTCTCCCAATTATGCTAATATTCCATAATTTTAATGAGAATAACTATACAAATGCTAATGAAATTCCTAGATTCAACTTCTGAGAACACAGAGAGTTTCCATTTACTTAGGATTTAAGCATTATTTTGACATCAGAAATAGGTATCATTTCTTTGATTTTATAAATCAAAACTTACCATTTAAAAAAAAGAATTTATTTTTATTGCCGACAAATTGGTAAACATGACACCTTATTAAGTCTACTAAAACTTAAAAGTCTACTAAAACTCAAAGAAAGGGACTGTCAATCTAGCACAGATTTTGAATTTAATGAGCTTCATTGAGAGCCAGTACCTGGAGGAATACAAAGAAATTTAAAAGATGTCAGGGTCACCTCCATTCCTAGATGTTTCATGTCAACTTCTCCATGTTGAGGTCCCTTCTGTATGCTTAAGGAAAAGGGACATATGTACAACATAGGTTCTAGGGGGCTCTGTGATTGATAGGAAAGTTTCTTGGATAGTTCAGGCTATCCATTTATTGCTTTATTTAGAAGTGAAATCTTAGAAGAATGCTCTTGAGATCTAGTTTACCTATATAACATTGTGCCTAGGTAAACTTGTAGCAGGTTTAAATTCCAAAAGCTTAGATTGTTAATCAATGAGCACATCTGATTTTATGCAAATTCAAAATGTGAAAACAATTTTTTCTCCAATGTTTTTAAATGTATAAGGCTTACAAAATACTCACAAAGGAATGACACCACTTCCATGGGTGTAACTTTGGTATTTAAGGATAATTGCCATCTGGATAATTCAGCAACCCTCTAAAGCCATTCTTCCTCTTTATTCCCCTAGTCCACACCACAATCATTTTCTTCACTATGATCAAGATATCTTTGCAAAATACGTGTAGCCTGTTATCAAGGAAGAAGAGATGATACCTAAAGAGGTCTTCTAGGTGGTGAAACAAACAGGAACACTACAGAAGGCTTCAGCAAGCCCCTCATTCAAAATTCAAGTGATGCCATCAAACTAAAATACAGTCTCAGAAATTTAAGAGAGGGTGTCATTATTCTCTGTGACTTTTCCCTAAGACAGATGCCTAGGCTTGTGATCTTAAACCTTTTCTTTCTGAGGACATCTTTCCAATAGCTTCTTCCTGTCCCTCTCTCTTTCTCCTTTGTCAGTTCGTTTCAACCAGCCACTGGTTAGCATCCCCTCTTCCCATGACCCTTCCAACCATCCCTGGCCATGGGGACTCTTCTTACTTTAGATTTCATTGAAAGATGGGGTGGGAATAGATTTGAGTCGTTTGGATCCTGAGAAAGATAGGGAGTGTGCATGGGCCTTCACCATTTGGGGTCTCATGGTGGATCACTAAAACAAACCTTTACCCTATGAAGATCATTACCTTTCCTACTCTTTATTACATTAGGATTATTTTGTTTCTCTTCTTAGCCTTGAATTATATTACACTATTTTTTTAAAGCTTTATTTCATTATTTTGAGAGAGAGAGTATGCACATGCTCATGAGCAGGGGAGGGACAAGAGAGAAGGAGAGAGAGAATCCCCAGAAGGCTCAGTGTTGATAGTGGGGAGCCTGATGTGGGGCTTGAACTCATGAACTGTGAGATCATGACCTGAGCTGAAATCAAGAGTCCAACCATACTGGACTGAGCCACTCAGGAATCCCTACATCACACTATTTATCATGCCATTTCTAGACTTACCAGTTCTTATGACTTGGTTTATGAAACCCTATCTAACCAGGGCCCCATCACCTCTTCCATTTTTCTCTCAGCCATCCCCTTGTGACCTCTGTGGTCTAGCTATGTTGGATTTCACAGGTTTTGAACACTTAACTACCTCAAGGCCTTCATACATGTTTGTGTCTAGAATGACTTCCTACCACCTCACACTCTATATTTCATCCTGAGCTCCTTTTTCTCTCTCAGGGATCATCTTCATGCTTTTCAGGAATCATCCTAAATGCTAATTTCTGATGCAAACCCGCTTAGAGATGAGGCCATATCTCCCTGCACAAGTCCCATGGCATCTTGTATGACTCTTCTGCAGCAAACATGTTTCAAAAACCACTTTTGGAGTACAGGTATATAATTCTAAAAGTAGAGAAGTTGCAAGGATCAGAAGTAGAACATTCTTTACCCAGATTCACCTACTGGCAATATTTTGTTCCATTAGCTTTGTCATCTGCATGCCCCTCACACTCATACATGATATTATTTTTCTGAACCATTTGAGTGTAAGTTACATATATCATGATTTTTTTATCCCTAAATACTTTAGAATATATTCCCTAAGAATGGAGATATTCTCTTTCATAACCACAATAGATAGTTATGAGCTTCAGCAATCTTATCACTGATGCATTCCTTTTACCTAATTAGCATCTATATACCATTTTTGTTAATTCACCCACTGAAATAGGATGTAATTTAGGCTCATCTCCTTACTTCTTTACTCTTCTTTAATTCAGAAAACTTCTACAACTCCTCCTTTGTCTGTCAATAAATCAATACATTTTTAAAGAATATAGTCCTGTCTTTTCTTTTAAACAGAACTGATGCCCTTTTGGTTTTTGTATGATGTTTCACTGTAGTTGGATTTATGTTCTGTATTTCGGCCTACAGTAATGCCTCAATGACACCGTGTCATGTCAGGGATATCATTGATCTTTTAATCATTTCCTTAGGTCTGTTCTCCTTGCTGGAGAGTAATCACCAAGAGGGCAGTGACCAACTTCATTTTATTTACTTTTTTAGCTCCAGAAGTAACTACAGGGCCTGGCACATTACAGGTACAGGTATTGACTGGAGTCATAAAGTAGATTTTCACCTAACTTTTCAGAGCCCTTCCTGGAAGTGAGGTAGAACTTTGCACTGTTGTGCAGGGTTGCCTTGTTACTACTAAATTAACATGGGTCAGGATGGAAACCCCAGGGTCCCTGTATTGACCAAGAGGTAAAGCTAAGCTAGTTTTACCTGCATCTAGAGCTTCTATCTTTTACTGTTGCAAGCTGCAGCATCCTCAGCAATGAGTGAACATTCCCCATTCGAAGTGGCCTCAGTGTGAGAGAACACATACTTCTCTTCGTTTTTCTAAAAAAGCTGAAGGCATTTCCTCGCCACCCTCAGATGGCAATGAATGCATATTAAACCAAATGTAATTGTCTGCTAAATGTATTTCATAAACAAGCAAACCAGAGCTAGATTTTTTCAAGCCTTTAAAATACTTGGGATACTAAAAATATCCTGTCAACCTTGAGCACAAATCTGTCAAGCCAGAAACATTAAGCATTTCTGAAAAAGAATTCGGAGGAGGTTGGTGGAGAAACATTGAAATTCATTGTGAATCTCATTTTTTAAGAATGAGGAGGCAGCTATAACATTGATGTGTATTTATCCTAAATGAAAAGAATGAATGAATTCCACTCACATTGTGGGATGCACAACGCGGCGAGGTGCGATTTTGCACATTATGGAATTTTCTCCTTTTGCTTTTCAGGAGTGTTTTCTGTGGTTGGTTTGTCAAATGGGTGTATAGTCATTAGGATGGTGAGATTAGAGCTAAAATATTTAAAAATAAGGATATGTCTATATGTTTATATACAATGAAGAAACGTTCTCAAATAGGAAAATGTCTCAAAATGTTTTGCAGAGTTTGACAATTTTTTAAAACCCTCCCATTTGAGAAGTATCTATGGTAATGAACTGTTAGAACTAAAACTGAGAAAGATTAAAAGAAGGAAAGAAAGAAAGAGAAAGAAAGAGGAGGCAGGAATGATCCTCACTGAAGAGTATTTTCCACTGGGGAGTCTATCGGCATTCAGTTGTCTCATTTAATTATCCCTTGTGTGATTCAACCATTATTTATGAGCTTCTTCTTGTTCTTAAAGAGCTCTGGGCTCTGCTTGCCAATGTTATGGCATATGATGAGGCAGGGGTGTGCGTGTGATAATGCATCCGTCCACACTGCTGGCATGTTTTCTATCTGAACTCATCAGCTGCCAAAAGAACGCAGAATTTTCTCTTTAAAGATAAAACACTAACTGGGGTTTCAACATTGTGTGGGGTTTGGCAGGCATCACATGCTCCTGCATTATTTAGGTAGAATACAGTCCCTAAAATGTGCGCAGTACATGTTCAATAAAAATCATTTGCATGGAATTTACACCAGGGTCGGTCTGGTAATACCTCTGCCACTTGCAACGAGGAAATGAATTCATCAGAAACAGGATGTTTTTAATTAATGGAGATGTTGAGCATGCAAACAATTGAAGAATTTCCACATTTTTCAACCCAAACTTCTCCCCCCCGGCCCACACTTCATTCTCAGTGTGAGTTAAATACTCCATTGTGGACATGGATTGCTTTCTGCTGAGCTTGAATGCTGGGGTGACAGGAAAAGCAATAGAAACATCCCACTAGTTTCTGGATGGAAAAAAAAAGAGGGGATGATGATTAATAGGGAAAAAACGCTGAAAAAATTCAGCTGCTGAATGTTGCCAGCAGTATCACAGATGTTTAAAACAAAATGAAATCAACTTGTAACATTGATTTAGAATACAACGCAGAGGTAAGCGGTCTTTAATGAGGTTAACCGTGATTTTTATCATGAGTAGCTGAACTTGGCTCCATTTCAAGCTAAGAACTCATCCTTTAATAAAGATTTTTTTTCTGAAAATTATTACTTCGGTTAGAAGTAGTAATTCTACTTCAGTTAGAAGGAATCGGTACTTAATAGCTTTTAATTAAAATGCCATCTCTAATGAGATTTCTTTTCCCTTTTCTGTGGGAAAAGTAGATCCCTAACACTGAAAAATCTCTAATCGACCAGGACTCGAGGATGCCAGTAAACAAAAATTGTTTAATAGAAATGACTAAGCACATTGTGGTAAACCACTGATTCTTAGCAGCTTAGAACAAGGTCACTAAATCATATTCTCAAACTAGATTGGCATAATGCAATAGATATAGTTGTAACTAAGAAAATTAATAAGTTCTTATTTCATATTTTAAAATGACTATGAATAATGGAATATGCATGTAGTGTTATGAGTGTCAGCCAATAATTATCCTATTGATTTAGATTAGTTTCCTAAGATACAGCTTACATGGTCTGAGTTTGCATGTCTAACCCCTTTTAAAGAAATGCTGACAAAAACTGAGGACTGATGGATGTGGGGGGAGGGGGGGATGGGNCTTCAGAGGATTTATTCCCTTCAAACACTTTTTTTTTTTCCATCCACAACATTAAGGTAAGAATTAAAGTTTTGAAACAAGAAACCCATCTGCTCTCTACACACCTGGTATGGACAGCATGCATATTTTCCTCCAATCGCTGAACAAAACATGCGATTTTAAGTTTGACTTATCTGCTGTCAAGATTTTCATTCAGTCAATTGGGCCACTAAATTGAATGATGTAAGACACACACAAACAATTCCATATATTAAAAGACTCTGAGCTTATCTCTGTACGAAAAATGAAATCTTCACTCTTCTACCTGTGATATTAGCTGCCTTCCTCCCCTATCTCCATGGAACTGCCCCTAAAGAATAACTTGTCATAACTATTAATAATGATGGCCATACCATCATTACTTTCAATTACTTAAATATGGTGGTAAATATTTTGAGAAGAAAGAAACTGTCAATTAGGTTGATTGTATTCATTTTACCCTCAGTATGGACAAGATGCCATATCATAATTACTTATTTTACAAAATATAATAATATTTGCTGCTTATAGATCAAATATAAATTTCTGTTATGTATCAGCTCCCTTAAATTCCTTTTGAACATGAATGAGTAAATAATAAATTATGATGAAATTTGTTTTCTTTCAAAAACTAACTTAGGTTCTTTTAGTTATTTTTGAAGAAACATTTCAAATGTGGATAAAAAAACCGCAAAGAAGGAATATAACAACCCAGTATTAGCAAATGTTAACCTTTCCCACGTCAGTTTTAGATAGTTTTCAACTGGTCATCAATCCAATACCCCTTTCTCCTTCAGATAAGCACTACCATGAAGTTGGCAGGTGTCCTTGTTGATTGTGTCTTATATTTTACTGCAATTTGTGTGCCCATAGGGCTGTATTGTACTATTTGGTTTTTAAACTTGATACAGTTCGTATGAGATCACGTGCATGATTCTGTAACTTGCAAATTGTTTTAATATTTATTCATAATGTTATAGATGGATTTTATATTGTCATTTCAATTGCCATGTGACAGTGGCTCTCAAAATGTGGCCTCTGAACCAGTGGGCGTCACTGGGAACTTGTTAAAAATGCAGATTCTCAGGCCCCATTCCAGTCCCATTGAATCAGGAACTCCAGGGGGCAGGGCCCAGCCATTTGTGTTCTGATAAGCCCTCCAGGTGGTTCTGATGCTGAAGTTTGAGAACCAGTGCTACATACTGTTCTATACAAATTTATTTATTCACTCTTATATTCATAGATATTTCGATTATTTCCATTTTTTGGATATTATAAGCAAGGCTTGAATGGACACTCTTAGGCATATATTTTCTCTAGAAGTTGAATTGCCAGGTGGAAGAAACAGATGTAACAGGATGCTAAAATGGAACTTCTACTATCTATCTCAGTGCAGGCAGAAGTCCCAAGAAGACAGATTTGCTGAGGAGCAATACCATCAGGAAAGGGTCCGGTGAACTCACAAAAGCACCCCTGAAAGGAGGAATTGGCTTTTCCTGTCTATCCAGGCTGGGCAGCACGGATGACAACTCATGATAGTACCAGCAAGTAGGACCACTCCTGACCCCTTCCGTGGGGCCTCAGTGGCACTCTGCTCAAATCCCTTTTCCAGAGAGGACTTGCCGTGAGAAGGGCAGTGAGAGGGCAGCCTTGAGATGCTCCATCTCCAGGATTTCCCACAGCATTTGAGCCAGAGAGTTGCTTTGGCCTGGCCATTTCTGCCCAATGAGGAACTCATCAATGGCCAGTGTTTTTGCCAGAACATTCCACTGGGCGTGCCAAGATGTTTTCAGATTTACACCACAGTCTGAGTCTCTTCCTTTGCAATCTTCTTTTCTGCCCTGTCTCCTTTTATAATTCTGATCAAAGTCTGAACTCTCTCTCTGCCTATCCCTTCTTCCTCTCTTTATCTTTCACAGGTGTTATCCCTAATAAATCTTTTACACTTGGGTCTGTTTCCCATAGGCCCAAACTGACACACTCTCTTCCTCCTAGCCCTAACACCACAAAACAATTTCCCAGAAATCAAAAACTATCATTTGAATGTTGGGGGTGGAAGTATAGAAGCAACATAACAAAGAAAAAAAAAAAGCTAAGGATCATGTTCTTCCTTTTTCATTGCAGATTCCTCCCCTCCAATAGGCTGGAGCTGGGGAACAGCCAGAAACAACTTTTAACTACAATTTGTAGAAAGTATGCAGTATTCAAGTATTAAATACTGAGATGCAATTGTGTTTTAAAGTAACTAGAGGACTTTAGATTCACCAGGAATGTGTGGCTGAGTTATGGAACTTGTCAAAGAAGAAAAACACAGTTATTTTACGATTACATTCTGCTTGTTAAAAGTTTGAATTATATATATTTCAACCTTTACTAAACATTGCCACATTGTTTTCCAATATAGGGGCTCCAATATACACATCTGCTTCCAGGAATCAAAAATTCCTGCTTTCCCAATCAACAAAACTAAAAGGCAACATACCGAATGGGAGAGGATATTTTGAAATGACGTATCTGATAAAGGGCTAGTATCTGAAATATATAAAGAACTTATACAACTCAACACCTAAAAAACAAATAGTCCGGTTAAAAATGGGCATAAAACACGAACAGCCATTTCTCTAAAGCAGACATCCAGATGGCGAACAGACACATGAAGAGATGCTCATCATCACTTATCATTAGGGAAGTGCAAATCAAAACTGCAATGAGATATTACCTCATACCTGTCAGCATGGCTAAAATCAACAACAGAAACAACAGGTGTTGGCGAGGATGTGGAGAGAAAGGAACACTTGTGTACAGTTGGTGGGAATGCAAACTGGTGTAGCTACTCTGGAAAACAGTATGGGGTTTCCTCAAAAAGTTAAAAATAGAACTACCTTGAGATCCTGCAAGCACGCTACTGGGTATTTATCCAAAGAACACAAAAACTCTAATTCAAAGGTCTACATGTACCCTGATGTTTATAGCAGCATTATTTATGATAGTCAAGGAGCAGCTCAAGTGTCCATTTATTGATGAATGGTTAAAGAAGATGTCACACACACACACACACACACACACACACACGGAATATTATTCAGCCATAAGAAAGAATGAAATCTTGTCATTTGCAATGATATGCATGGAGTTAGAGAGTATTAATGCTAAGTAAAATAAGTAAAAAATAAGCGAGAAAGACAAATGTCATATGATTTCACTCAGGTGGAATTTAAGAAACAAAATGAACAAAGAGACTCAATTATAGAGAAAATTCTGAAGGTTACCACAGGGGAGGGGAGAAAGGGGTTGGCTTAAATAGGTGATGGGTATTAAGGAGTGTGCTTTTTATTATGAACACAGGGTGACATACAGAAATATTAACTTACTGTATCGTATACCCGAAATGAATATAACATTGTATGTTAATTAACTGGAATTAAAATAAGACTTAGACAAAACAAAACAAGAGGAATTCCTGTTTTTCCACATCCTTGCCAAGTTTTCTTTAATTTAATAAGAAGTTGGGGTGCTTGGGTGGCTCAGTGACTTAAGTATCCAACTTCAGCTCAGGTCATGCTCTCCCGGCTTGTGAGTTCAAGCCCTGTGTCGGGCTCTGTGCTGACAGCTCAGAGCCTGGTGCCTCCTTTGGAGTCTGTGTCTTCCTCTCTCCATCCCTCCCCCCACCCAAACCCCCCAGCTTGCTCACTCTCTCTCAAAAATAAAATAATAAACATAAAAAGTTAATTTAATAAAAGTTCTATAATGCTAATAGTATGGAGGCTCTGTTCTAAGAATTTTGAGCATATTAACTCATTTAATTATCATAACAATTCTCTGATCCAGATAATGTTCCCATTTGACTGATGAGAAAACTAACATAGAAAGGTTAAATGATTTGCTATAATCAGACAACTACTAAGTGGTAGAGTCAGGCTTTGAAATGAGACAAGATGTGTTATTTGCATATTTTTATTATTTTTTACCCTGATAGTTGTTATCTTGAAAAAAGATTTTTTAAAATGTTTATTTATTTTTTGAGAAAGAAAGACACAGCGCAAGCATGGAAAGGACAGAGAGAGAGGGAGACACAGAATCCTAAGCAGGCTCCAGGCTCCCAGCTGTCAGCATAGAGCCCAAACGTGGGGCTTGGTCTCATAAACTATGAGATCATGACCTGGGCTGAAGTCGGACGCTTAACCAACTGAGCAATTCAGGTGCCTGGAAAAAATATTTTTATAGTTACTGACAATTGAAGTTCCTTCCTATAAATTGCTTTCTGACATCCCCATTTTTTTCTTTGACTCTTTTGCTTTTCTCTTGCTTATTTGTAGGAATTCTTTATATCTCTAGATACTATTCATTCCTTGTTGATCATTTTCTCAGTGGCTGGTCTTCCTGTTTTTCTAGACTTTTTTTTCATGTGGATGTAGACAATGCTATCAATATTTCTTTTTAAAATACTTTTCGTGCTTTGTATAAGACAATTGTTTTCTAATGAGTTCAAATAGACATTCTTAATACATTCTTCCAAAGTTTTCATTTTATTTTGTTTTCAATATTTCTAAAAAGAAAATTCATGTAGCATTGTAAATAATATAACTTTATTTTCCATTTGGAGAATAGAATGTTATAACAGAGTTTTACTGACTCATCTGATGACTTCCGACTTGTGCCACCACCTTTGTGAAATGTCAAATTTCCATAAAATAGTACAACTCCATTTCCCTATGTGTCTGTCTCTAACACAACATCACCATGTTAAAAACAAACAAATCCAAACAAAAACAAACAAACAAAAACAGAGCTTTACAATGGTTTGGATGTCTGGTAAGGTCCATCGTCCCTTTTTTTTTTCCTATGTCCTTTTCCTTCAGATATTTAACGCTTTTCTTCGTAATCCTCATTTGGCCCTACATACTAATTTGAAGTAATCTTGGTTGATAGAATTATTCTCCTTTTTACTTTGCTTTTCCATATTTTTTAAATTCATATTTCTAGGATTGCCAGATTTAGAAAATAAAAATACAGGATTCTCAGTGAAATCTGAATTTCAAAAAACAACAAATAATTACTTAATCATTTATTTATTTAAAAATTTTAAAAATGTTTTATTTATTTTTGAGGGAGAGAGAGACAGTGTGAGCAGGAGAGGGACAGAAAGAGAGGGAGACACAGAATCCGAAGACAGGCTCCTGGCTCTGAGCTGTCAGCACAGAGCCTGACATGGGGTTTGAATTCACAAACCGTGAGATCATAACCTGAGCCAAAGTGGGGCACTTAACTGACTGAGCCACCCAAGCACCCCTACCAACACATTTTTAATGGGTTCTGTGGTTATACATTGTGTTTTGTTTAACTCTGTGTTCAATTTTCTTTCTGCTGATGAACATCCTTTATTAAATCTTTCAGAAAGTATTTGTGCATGACAAGATCTTAATCTTCATAACTATGGAAAGATGGGCATTTATTTTAATTCTTCATAAACAAATGCTCAAATTCATTAATTTTATCTATTATCACCTATAATATTCATGTCAAATGTCTAGGGAGAATTAACCTAATAACTTTTAGAATATTTACATGAGACTTCTAGGTCTGCATACCTATAAAGCAAAACTGAAATTAAGTGAACAGAACTTCATATAACTTCCATTTTCTTTTAGCCACAAAGAAACAGAGGTTATAAATGACGGTATAATATTATATTATTTCATTTCATTACCCTTAGTTCTAGTTAATCATAACAACTGAAACTGATCACTTTTTCTTTTTTGAAGTTCTCTATTAACTATCTGTAAAAGTAGTTCCATAAAGATGATCAAAAGAAGTGAAATAGAATTGTTAAATATAAATATATATACATCACATACACACACACACACACACACACACACAGAGTTTCATTTACTACAAGTATGAATGGCTCTGAAGCAATCTTATTCTTACCCTTTTATAAACCAAAGCTCTTTGAACATGCATTTTTGCAGAGCTTGCTTTCAGCACTAGGTTTTTCTCTTTATATTCTCTAAGGAGAATTTTTAGGAAATAAAATATTATTTTTCTCTTAGGAAGGTGATGTACCTTTCTTAGCATATTATTTAAATGTCCAAAACCTGTTCTTTGGAGGATTCATTTTGTTAGAGTCACATGGTTTGTGATGAAAAACAAAGTCAAAAAGACATGTTAAGGTCTATCATACTAGACAACACCTACTAGCAACTTAAGAAGAAATCGTGTATATACTGGACCTTGTCAACATGCACTATTATCTGTAAGGTTGTCTTAAATTATACAGATGGGGAGTTGGATTCCTCTACACTGATACTCCCTTTTGTGGTGATAGCTCACTATACACAAAAAATGCCTATATGAAGAAACTCTACTGTAATAAAATAATAATAATAAAGTTTGCTATTTGTAAATTCCTTTGAAAGGGTTTTGCTTAAAATAATCTTTTATAAAGATGATGTGACTTTTATGAAAAACTTCTTAAGTTTGCTATCTTTATATTATATTAAACATTCTATCATGCTTTGTGAAATGTGTCTTGAGTCCATGTTGTTGTAGCAATTGATTTTCTTTTTGGGCATCCATCAGCACTGAAATATATAATGCCATCAGAAAATATGGAAGGAAACTAAGCTGATAGGTTATTCTCCATGATGTAGGTAATTCCCTCAAGTCATTCTAAGACAAGCCTCACAGAAACAAAACAAATAAAGGACCAAGAATACTCTAAATAGGCTATATGAGTAAAACTTATTCTCAGAGGTATATAACAGTGCTATCATTATGATTTAATATTCTGGTGAGTTTTTGTACTGAAGATGGGAAGTTCCAGGAACATTCCAGACTTAATAAAACAAAGTCACCGAAGCCTTGGAAAAAATAAAGGAAGCAGACTTATAAGCTAAATATTGTTTTTTCAATCTAAAGCACAAAAACGTAGGGTGCCCGGGTGGCTCAGTTGGTTAAAGTGTATGACTCTTGATCTCAGCTCAGGTCATCTTACAGTTTTTGAGATGGAGCCCCACATCAGGTTCTGCACTAACAGCCTACTTGGGATTCTCTCTCTCCATCTCTCTCTGCCCCTCCCTTGTGTTCAGTCACACTCTCTCTCAAAATAGATAAACTTAAAAAAAAAAAACCCACAAAAACATTTCCTAAGGTATACATTACACCAAAATGGATGCGAGATTGGGACCGGCAAACTCTCATCATGGACCTGGTCGAGTTGGAAATGTCAGACATGCTCATTAAAGACACTGGAAGATAGGCCAGCTTCCTGGATACAGTCAGAATGGTAAAGTAGTGTTCCTTCTTTCCTCTCAGCCACCTCAGTCTCAACACTTCTGAGGGGAGGAGCTGTCCATCTCTCCAACATCTCCAAACCCATCTGTTAAGTTCCTCAAAAATCTATTGAGTGTCTACAATATTCTATGCATTGTGCTTGGTGCTGTTGTATAAAGGACATAACTGGGAGCAACGGAAGAGCATGTCTTTTCATCTTAGTTGCTCACTGCCCTATCTTCATTGCTGAGCAGTATCTGGAGCACATTAAGGTGGATTCGATAAATGTGTGTTCAATAAATATTAACAGGTTCAGTAAATCAAGAAAAGTCCCTATAACAGACTAAAAATGTTCATAAATTCTTTGGCTTTCTACCCTTTGCAAGAAGGAGTCTCATTTCCTTCCCCATGAAACTGGGCTGGCCATAGCAACCAGCCTGAGCAATACAATGAGATGACATTTGTTCTCTGAGACTTCTGAGGTTAGGTCATAAGAAGCCATACACTTTTTCCCCATTCCTGTTTGAACAATTACTTTGGGAGCCTTAAGATACCCTCGAAGAAGTCATGCTACTCAGACCACCATGCGGAGAGGCCACTTGTAGGCATTTCAGAGGATGGTATCAACTGAGCCAAGCCTTCCAGCCATCCTCTCCAAGACACCAGACAAATGAGAGGCCAGTTTTAATTATCCAGATTAGCTCATCCACCAGCTGATAGCAGCAAGACATCAACTGATGGCACATAGAAGAAGAAAATTGCCTAGATGAACCCTGTTCAAATTTTTGACACATGACATTATAAGACAATAACCATGCTTATTTTTTTAAGTGGCTAGATTTTGGAGTGGTTTATTATATAACACTAGATAACTGGAACAGTCCCCCAAACATTACAGTTTAGGCTGCAAGTGAATAAAGTTAGAAAGTCTCAGAGATTCAGATGAATAAACAGATATTTATAATCCAAAAATTGTTTTCTAAATCTGAGATGATAAACCAAACATAGGAGTCTGAGTGTTTACTCCTTGAAATAAATGAGGACTAAGCTAATGCACTTCTTCTGAGGGGAGAAATAAGTGAAAATGTGACATGCTACATAATAATTTTTCCTTTTTGATTTAGATTAAACTTAGGCCAATGAATAGAGTGAACAATAATTGCCTTTTTTTTTTTTAATTAAAAAAGTTGTATTCCTCAGAACTTCTCTGGGGGTATATTAGAAACTAGCTGTATAACACAAAGACATGGACATCAAGCATAAAATATGACAGTTGATTATTTAGAATTGACCCAGCTGCTGGGAACGAGGCAAATCATGTCTTATCACTGAGTGTTTGGTATCATGGAAGCTCCAGGTAGACAAATGGTAGTTTTATTACAGCATTTGAGGAACAGTATTTCCAGGCAACGTCTGTAGCACTGCTTTGGCCTTTCGTAAGATCACTTTTTATTGTTCTCTTAAAGTTCTTTTAAAGTAAAAAGTTCACAGGTCTCCCTTATGGAAGATATTCAGAGTTCGTGAATGTAGAAGTACCACCAGTATTTGGGCAAGAGTTGAAAACTTTTGAACTACTGTTGCTGAAAGATTACAGACATATTGAAATTTAAATTTGAATGTGGTTGACTTGCTTCTTCTACTGTAGTTTGACCTAGAATTTTAAACTATGATGTATCAGGTATCTTCCATTTCCTAATTAATGAGTCTACATGTTCCATAATTCTTACTTGGGTTGCCATAGTACTGTGAGTGCTCAGACCACATTTCCACGTCATTTAATAGGCCTGGAGATCCGCATATTCTACTTCCAATGGACAATAAAGGCTGCAACCTTTGGGAAACAGTGGGCTTCCCTTTGAACTAGAAATCCCTAGTGGGATCCATTAGGTTTCAGTGTGGGTTTTCTCTCCTGGAACTGGCACAATTGTATCACATTCGACAGTATGTGAAGTATATCTTACATCTCTTCCCAGAATGCACTAGTGCTCTCTGATCCTGAGGAGTGACTGGGGACTAGCCATTCAGTCTTTCTTAAAGTTCAGACAGTATGATTGGGTTTCCCTCTTCTGTATTTAATTTTTATGTTTTATTTCTAGTGAGGCTTGAACTGGAGGTAAGTGGGGAGAAAGTTGCAAATAGATAAAGTGAGTATCATTATATGATTATGACACTAGACTAGAAATTTAATTACTAAATAAACACTATTTTTAAAAACTTTTTAATGTTTTATTTATTTTTTGAAAGAGAGAGAGAGACAGAGGACATTCGAGGAGGAGAAGAGAGAAAGGGTGACACAGTATTCAATGCAGGCTCCAGGTTCTGAATTGTGAGCACAAAGCCTAACGCAAAACTCGAACTCATGAACTGTGAGATCGTGACCTGAGCTGAATTCCAATGCTTAACCAACTAAGCCACCCAGAAACCCCTAAAGACAGACTATTGTTGAGTCTAAAATGTTTGTAGGAGTTTTAGTTAAGAAGCAGTGAGGAAGGGGAGAAATAAAGTTTTCTTCTGGGGCTAAAAAATATGAGCTTTCACACATTGAGATTGTAGAACACAGAAGATAGTAAGAACCCTACCTTGGCTCTAGCTAAAGTCCGGTGTAGGAAAATAGAGGGAATTTACCCTAACTGAAAGGGTAAGTGGGGAACATTTTGTGGGGGACCTAGGATGCAAGGTAGGAAGTTATTTCAAGATATTTGGGGATATTGGCATATATTTAAGCAAGGAAATAATTAAATTAATGAAGTATTTTAAGATAAACTCAAGAAGATACTTAACATATATTTAGCACTGAGTGCATCCCAAATAGTTCTTATATGCTATCTAATGTCACTGTAAGAAAATGTTAGTCCCATTGGATAAATAAAGAAATTGAACTTTGATTGATAAGCAAACTTGCCCATAATATCACATACCTAATGAATGGGACAGTTGGGATTTGACCTCAATTACCTAATTCCATAGACCTTGCTCTTTTTATGCATCTGCCATTTTTCTAGAAGCACTTTAGTTAATTAGACCAAAGTAGATTCAGAGTGAATGGCATAGCAATGACAAAAGTTAAGAGATACTGGGAAGTCTAATTCAAAGAGACTTGAGACTTAGCAACCCACGTGGAAGGCGACCTAGAAAAAAAAGAGTGAAAACTGCCAAGTTTCTTTCCTAGGTGGTTGGAAGCATATCGTTACTAGTAAAGCTTTGCGTAGTGCTTAGATTGAGGGGAAAGATCTTCCCTAAACTCTCTTCCACTCTTCAAATCCCACCTCTCTGTGTGAGTTTGGATTTATACAGTCTGATTTTACTACAGTGGTATGCTCAGTTGGAAGTGGTAAGTACTTAGTTGTCATATACTGCGAAGAACACTGGGAGAGAAGTAAATTCACTGTTTGGTTTGGCTAGATGGTGCCCTGGGGCAGACTAGTGCTGGATCAGGGATCCGGCTAAGGGAAGTTCCAATGAAGACCATCAATGGCACAGGGCATGCTCAGAAAGAACAAGTGTGATAGACACATCCTTTCATATTGTGATGTCACAGTCCTTCAGTCACGCTTATCCATCATTTACTTCTTTGTGTACGGATTCCTAATGTTGGTGCCTGTACACTGCTGTTTGAGAGCTCCATTCCAGCATTCCATCTGAACATGTCTTTCTCTCTTCAGTGGATTCTCAAGCTATAGTGCCCCCTTCTTTCATCAACAATGATGTAGAGAAAGCCCTGCTTTGACCTACACATCATGTTGAAAATAATTCCTGCTGATCTTTACCATTACCTTTATGTGGCTGCAATTTCTGAATTTTATTATTTTTTTTAATTTTAAATATTTTTATTTATTTCTAGGAGAGAAAGAGAGAGAGACAGCGTGAGCCGGGGAGGGTCAGAGAGAGAGGGAGACACAGACTCTGAAATAGGCTCCAGGCTCTGAGCTGGCAGTCAGCACAGAGCCCGACGTGGGGCTCGAACCCACGAACCGCGAGATCATGACCTAAGCGAAAGTCGGACGCTCAACCGACTAAGCCACCCAGGCGCCCCAATTTCTGAATTTTAATTGACCAGTAATTGCAATGACCCTTACAAGCTATAGGTCTAGCCCAATGAAGTAAGCACCCCCCTCATGTCACTGGAATGCTATAATGCAGGGTGCCTCCCAGAAGAATCTGAATCTGGTTCTCAACAACCTCTCTCTCCCTTGCTAGGGAATGTTGCCTATGGTTTTAAGTAAGTCAAGAGCTGGCTTAGCCCAATGCCACAATAGAGCCTAAATCAGAGAGTGGCTAGTTACAAGGTTACTTTCTGACATAACTCGACAATCCTCCCCCATTTTTGTCTAATTTTAAGAAAAATAGAGAAACTTGAGGCAAGATTCAAGGAGGAATTTAGAAATAATTACTGACTTCAGTTTCATTTACAGTTCATGGGCAAGGAGCTTATAAGGCATAAAGACTCTTTGGGCTGCAAAAATGAGGCAAGAGGTGAGACCAAATGGAAACCAGTAAGCAGTACCCAAAGTTCGTCGATGAAGTGCAGATCTCCCTTGTTGCTCCTTCGGAGGTTGCCTGCCCTTCTGGCTGATGTGCTCCTGTCAAATGCTGCTTTGAGGGTGGCTAACCCATGGCAGGGGGAATCATGTGACCTAATGAGTCTCTTTAGGATATATTAAAAATGCAGAGAATTGGTATAAATTGTAAAAGGCAAGAAAATGCAAATATTATATTAAAATGCATAAATTGTTTTTGTACATTGTTCTATTTTTTCTCATGACTTACTGAAAATGGATTTCTATTGTATTCCAATTGCAGCTAGGACCTGAGACACTTGCTTTCCATTCTCAGTCAAAAATATCCCATTAGTGGGGCACTTGGGTGGCTCAGTCAGTTAAGGCCCCAAGGCCCTTTTATAAGGGGGCAGATTTATTTTTTCCTAAACATTGGAAGAATCTAGAAACAACCCCATACTGAAATTAATATTAATTGGAGGTAATTATTTATTATTTGAACGCCTGTTGTTTTTAAGGATTGATATATTAAAGTAACTATGAATTAAATTTAGGAACTTCTAAGTTAAGAACTTTCCATTAGAAAACATCCATTAAGATAATAGGAGATGGAGTGCCCGGGTAGCTCAGTCAGCTGAGCTTCTGACTCTCGATTTCAGCTCAGGTCTTGATCCCAGGGTCGTGGGGTCAAACCCTGAATAGGGCTCTATGCTGAGCATGAAGACTGCATAAGATTCTCTCTCTCTCTCTCTCTCCCTCTGTCCCTCTCCCTAGCTCTCATACGCGTGCTCTCTCTCTAGAAAAAAGAAAAGAAAAGAAATAGGAAATGGAAATAATCCCCATCTACAAGCTGACTAGGCTTTAAAAAAGTCGTAAGTGTGCATGAAAAAATAGGAGGATGAAAAGTGTGGTATGAGAGGGACCCAGCACCTGGGGCAGCTTCCATTTTTGGTTTGGAACTTGACATGTATTCTTCCATTGTCTGAACATACTTTTAAAAAAAGTCTCAGACATGAATTCATACCATAAGAAAATGGCTGCATCCTTAAAGCTTTTCTTCCGTGAAATATATTTGCATGATAGCAGAGTTTACTCTTTCAAGCCATTGTGGGTGAACCTTCCACAGAGGCATTTTCAAGCATCAGTCGGCAGCAGATGGAAGACATCATTTCGGGTAAGTAGCCAGGGGACTTGGGGATGTCACATTCTCTGCAGAAAGGTTTCTGTGCCCCTCAGCGTGTTTAGAGCTCTTGGATTGGGATGCTGATTTTGTTAGTGAAAATGTATAGTCAGACGACTCAGGGACACAGCCTATCCCTTCCTTCCAATGCCCAGCCACTGAATAAATCCCCCAGAAAGAACCCTGATACAATCCTGGGAACAAGAATGAAATTAAAATTTCTTGCCAGTTGTTTCTGGAAGGGACCCTGAAACACAGTAGAAATGGAGTCAAATTATACATTAAAAAGTGCCTTGTTTTCTTTGCATATTATTCTCCTTTGGTCTGGGATTTGCTTTCCCTACATAAGATGCATTGCTTTCCTTCAGGGAGCTTATGTTCTAGGGGGTTTCAATGTAATGACTTTAATAGGAAATAAACATATTTATAACATCACTAGAAATTGAAGATAAGAAAACATACTTAAAGCTTTCTTTAGCTAGGTGCCTGGGTGGCTCAGCTGGTGAAGCATCTGACTTCCTCTCAGGTCATGATCTCACCATTCATGAATTCATGGCCTCATCAGGCTTTCTGCTGTCAGTGCAGAGCCTGCTTCGGATTCTCTGTCCCCATCCTGCTCTGCTCCTCCCCTGCTTGTGCTCATTCTCTCTCTCAAAAATAAATAAATAAATAGTAAAAACAAAACACAGAAACAAAAACACCTTCTTTAGCAATAATTTACAGTAGATAAAAATATCCATAGAATGTATTTGTAAAAGCACACCTTTACCCTTTGACTATTGATTCTCCTTGGCAGAGAAGGAGCTCAGGAAAATGAATACCCTTGATTTCAGTAGAAGGGAGCTCTGATTCCAGAAACACTCAAATGTGTACCTTTTGATCTTCTGATGGTATAAATACATACAGGGCACTTGGGAGCTAATTAACCTAAAATCTGGTTATGCTATTCATCAGCAGATGGGCTTTCAGTTTAACTTCATTGTAGAAAAAATATGGTGATATCTCAATTATCAAATCACCTAAGAAGTAAATTGCTTTGCGTACACACCTCTCCCTTGTTTAATGATTTGCACTCTTTTCTGAAAAATCTGCTGCTAAGTAAAAAGCTGTTAAGTGGGGAAAAAAATCTATTAATTCTAATAGAAAAATTTATGAAGAGCTTCATCCCGAACCACAAATAATAACAAAAGCTTCATTGTAGAATGGAAACAATTTTATGCAAATAATAAAAGTCAGTAAATAGGAAAGCACCTTCTGTCTGAAATATTACTTCTTATAGAGTATATGTAGTTAGTGTTTTTGGGTGAAAAAATCACTGTATCAAAAAAAAAGGAAAAAAAAAAGTGTGATGTAAGAAGTTTGCTAGGGGCTTCTGAGAAAGTTCTTTCTCATTCTTCTGGGAGAACTTTGTGAAGTGATCTCCTCTTTGTCTTCTTATGGGTATTATCGATCATGGCCATAAGGCCTGGAGCTGAAGTAGACATTTCAAATACCAGTGTGAGGGTGAAGCTCACTTAGGAAGAAGACAAGACAAAAGTTCATGCAAGGATTGAGAGCCATTGGACTAAGGCAATTTTGTATCAAGTTACTGAGAGTCTAAGGCATTTGAATTCAAACAAGTAAGATTCTAGGCAAAGAACTGGTAGAGAAATCATATTGGGGCAAACTTGAAGGACAAAGAGTCACAGAGACATGCATATCCTAGCAAGAAATGATGCTCCTTGCACTGTACCCTGTATGTCCAGACTGGAGAGATAGATAAAAGGAGAAAGGGCAGTGCTGGAAGCTGGAAACAGACTATTTATTTTGCAGATAGTCATGGCTGTCGCTTGTGGTTTACCTACTATGGGGGTTCATTCCTACGTGGGGTTGGAGGTTTGGCTGTCACTGCTGAGACTCTAAAGAAAAGAATCAAAAGAAAGAAAGGAAGGAAGGAAGGAAGGAAGGAAGGAAGGAAGAAAGAAAGAAAACAAGCACTGATAATTTACAGTGGGCTTATGAAAAAAAAAAATGCCAATAATTTGAAAGTCAGTTGGGGTGAGTAGAATTGTTCCTGGGGTCTTAGGCTTTTAGATAAGCCAATAATAATGTGTTAGAGTCTGACGAGGGTTTTTATCATCGCTCCGTGGATCAGGATGCTGGTGAGTGGTGAGATCAGAGAACCAAAAGAATTGCTGTCTCCAGATAGCTCTTCTAGTTGATTCTACTATACTGTGTGAGGTAGACACCAACACTGCATTTGTAAACAATGAGCATCTCTGTTGAAATGCAGAGTTGTTGAGCTTTTTAATTACAAAAATATTTTTAATGTGTATTTATTTTTTAAAGACAGAGTGAGTGAGCGAGCCAGGGAGGAACAGTGAGAGAGGGAGACAGAATCAGAAGCAGGCTCCAGGCTCTGAGCTGCCTGTTACAGGGCTCAAACCCATGAACCATGAGATCATGAGCTGAGCAGAAGTCGGGAACTTAACCGACTGAGCCACCCCGATGCCCCGCAGGGTTGTTAATAGGGATAGACCATTAAGCCCGTAGTTCTCAAACTGAACACTTAAGTCATCTGGGGCTCCACTGCAAATTCAAAGAGGCACTGTAGGATATTTTAAACTTCAGGAAAAACACAATAACATCTGTTGGACTTCATGTGAACTACTCTTTGAAGGTAATTAATATTTGTAACACTGATTGCTAACTTCCTTTAAATGAGTGGTGTAGACTGATTTGACTCCACAATTTGAGGAATTTGTGTAGTCACCAATAGGAGCTGGGCTTTAGGACATAAATGCGTATTAAGTTGCTTGGACCTAAGTCTTTGATAAATGGGACTGTAAGATATTTCTTTTGGCCCAAGGATGCTATGAAACAATTACTGAGACAAGAATGCCATCAACCAAGATATTATGAAATCCCTTGTGTTCAGCTATTATCACATATTAATCATTGGACAATATTTTAACCACTTAGATCAAATGAACATGGAACAGGCTTTTATGAAAAAGAAGGAAGCAGAAAAACTCCTTTGCATGTGGGTGTGTGGTTTCAAAGAATGCTTACTTGGATAGCCATGAAAACTTTGAGTTCCAGAAGAGAAGAGAGGGACAAAATCATGGAATGTGGTTAGGGAACAAAACGGTTGTGACCTCTGTGATTTGTGTCTACGACCAGGCTTGCTACTACTTCACTGAGAGACTTCAGGTCTGATCTGAGTCACTTCTGAAGCTTAGACTGAGCTGTAATATGTGTGTGTGTGTGTGTGTGTGTGTGTGTGCACGTGTGTGTTTGATATGTCACTGATATTTTAATATGTATTGACCAGTAGGAATCTCCTTTTCTCCATATAAGTGCTATCAGAGAACCATGATCAATAACTATTCAATATTCCTAAAAGTATCCCAACTTGCAAGACCCCATCTGGGTTACTGTTATGATATAATTCCAATTCATTCAGACTCATAATAAAAATGAGTACCCCTTTCACCTACCAAGATTTTGGGTGTAACCATTCCCTGTGTTCAGGGTAAACATCAAGGTCATTTATACCCATCGCTTTGCTTAAACTCTATTATTTCGTCCAGAATTATTGTATATTAACATTAAACAACAGAAGAACTCTTGGGATTTCTTATCAACTTATCCAGACATCGACAGAAAGCATTCATAAACTAGGAATATATATATATATTTTTCTGGATAGACTGAAGAAATTCTAGCATGTCAAAAACTTTCCTTCAGATTATTCTCTTTTAAGTTATATCATCATTACTGGTTCATCTGCACTTTTTCTCTCCATATCTGTCAAACAACTGAAATGATTTTGTGGGATTTTTTTCCTCCATGTTAAATATAGGCTTTAAAAAAATTCATTGCAATTGAGCATGTCATTTATCCTTCTGCCCATTTTTCTTATATTAAAAGGTCTCCTGCTGGAATTTAATTTCAAGTTAAATCTTTACCCCACCCTCAGGCTGTGAGACTGAATTAAATAAATCCCACTAAAAGTAATAAACCACTCTTAGCTGTGGTCTTGTGATACCAGTTGTCAGCCTGTCAGAGTGAATCTGAGTGTTAAATTCACTGCCTCTGCTAGTGAGGAAAGAATCAGAACACCGAAAAGCCCAGGAAAGCAGTGCCGCTTAGGTCTCTGCAGTGTTATCTCAGCAGTAGTACTTAGGATGCAAGAAAATATCTTTGAAGATGATTTTCTTGATGACACTCTTTTAAAATTCATATTGATGGAAAAACATAATGGCTCAGCTATGGTTATTATATTTTATTTAGTAAGTTGTGAGCCTGAAAGATCTATTGGTGAGAAGGTTAGATTTCTTGTTTGGGAGGAGGGGCAAAACCGGAATATTGTCCTGATGGAGACTGATGAATTTTAGATTTAAAGTTAAGTGAGTCAGGACGAGTGTCTAAATATATTATTGAAAGGCAGATCCTTTGAGAGAAGGAAAGAAAAATGATACATGTTGTCTATTTCCTCTTATGAAAATTTGTGAGGGGATCAATCCATAGAACATAGATAATCCTTCAGACATCAAAATAGAATGTTCTATAAAGGGGCACATGATCTCTCCCTCAAGGAGCTGCCTTGAATACTGTGCCTGTGATGAGGGACACTGGGAACAACCCCAGTATCGGGCTGGATTTATGGGTGTGACTAATAAGAGGTGACAGCTAGCTTTAAATCTGTTGGTTTGTCATTCAGTGGACCAATTTACAAAATACTTGTTTACCCTTAAAGCACTGAGGTTGTCCAAAAAGAAAGGTTCCCCTCCCCCAACATTAGTTCCTCCATATTAAATTCTGAAGAGTTAAAGTTTTATAAAGAGTCAAAAATCGATATTGTCAGGGATTTGGTGTTTCTAAAGAACAGGACAACAGCTCAGCAGATTAACTTCCGCCTCTCCGTGGCTAAGCACAATATTGCCTTCTGTAGAAATATAGCTGTAGGAATTCCCGGGGGTGGGAGAGATGAACACAGACAATTCTCTGAACAAAATTTCAGTAGAGAATTCTTGCACGTAGAAGGTGATAGACGTCTCCTAATAATTATTATAGTTGCCACACTCATCTTTCTACAGATGTAACATCTTTATCCAGTCACCTGCTGGGCATATGGTTTATTCTAATGCCCAGTATTTCTCAGGCCCCTCCTCCCAGCCTTATAAAAACTCATTTTACTGCCTGATTTGGAAGTGAAAATGCTTTCAGGGAAGGCATGGCCTAAGAAACAGCTTTTTTTCCCTTATTTTGAAGTAAAACATTGACAGTGAATATTGTTTGATTTCTTACAACTGAAGACGTGGTATGAAGTCATATTCTTTTCTATCCTCACAAAGAGATTATTTTCAAAATACAAATGTGAAGAAAATACTTTTCAAGTTCTTATTGAAGACAAAAAACAGTACATCACAGTGATCTCTATTCCAGAATTGGGACTTTTTAGATGGTGGAAAAATACGTTCACATCTGTAATTAGGTTGTTTAGCAGTAATAATTCAAATAAAACCCGAAAGACTTTGTACTCCAAGGCCAGGCCTTAGTTTTAAATCGTTAGATTATATGTTTGTTGGAATTTCCCTTTCCCTTTTTTTGTGGTAACAAACTTCTGTTAATATGTTTTCCCTTCAATTTATTTGCGTTTTTAGCAAGTCACCTGAAAAAAGGAAGGACTGAGACCTAGAAAGATCTCTTCTGAAGTCCAGGCATTCCATATACGAGTGGTTTAACCCCAGGCTAATTTTACCATTTTGAGCCTTGGTTTACTCATCTACACAATGGGATCACACTGCTTCCCTTATGGGGTGGTTGTGGGGATGAATTATAATAACACATGAAGCAGATGGTGCAGGGCCTTGCGTGTGTCATATCCTGTCATCTGACTCCAATTTATAATAGGTTCTATTGCCTGTGCTATCCCAAACTAATATGCTTAGTTAAAAACCTTACAGCAAGTGGCCTCCAAAAAATTATAGAGAATTTTTCAGTGTATATGACTGATGATTTGAACCAAAAAGGAGATCTCAAAAATATCCAAGGATTTTCTTACTGAAATGTGTACTTGAGATTATGAAACTCGATTTTGGTCTTAACAGATCTTCATAAGATCTGCCAGTTTTATAGCTAAAGAGTGAGCACACCACTGGCAATTTCATTCACTTATTTACTCAACAATGATGTACCTCCAGGCCATTATGTGCTAAAACCTCACAGGGCTGAAGGGCCTAGTAGTGAGCAAAATTATTGCCAAGTTGCTAACTGAACATGGGGGAAGGCAGATGATAAACCTGAAAAACCACAGCAGTGATAACATCAGGAAGCACACAGGGTTATGTGACCCATCAACAAACATCAACTGTAGCCCACAGGGAGGTTCCGTTTCAAAACTTCTGTTCCAACCCCATTCCATGTTTGTAATCACTTTCTAACTTTATACCTGGGTCCCAGTTTATTTAAGATTGAAATATTCACTTTTAGGGAATACATGAAGAAATTAACACTTTCTGTTTTTTGTTTGTTTTTTTTTTTTGGTGAGATAGTTGCTAATTTAACAATGATAGATTTTACACTGAGCACCATATCAAGTAAGGCTGCATAGTGCCTGTATAGTCAGTTGTCCAGAGATAAGCTAAACAGGTAGAACGCTATGCTACAAGTAACGTAAAACATCTTCTTGGTCAGTGACCAAGACCAAGACGTGTCCAAGATCTGTATAACTGCTCAATATTCTGAGAATTTTTTTCCCTGTGTGCTTGGAGATTTCCCCAACTATTATTTTAACTGTAAAGTGAAGCCATACTGGAAAATATCAGTGAGCAACACTTGGGAGCCCCCTGTAAAGGAGTAGCTTCTTAAAAATCAGAACCAAAGTAATGACAGTGATGATAATAAAAATGACAAACATCTAATGTTTATCGAGCACTTACTACATGCTGGTCATTGTTCTAGAAGCTTACATCAGCTGACTGGATAGCAGTCAGTAGGCTCATTCACAAAAGATTACAAGGTGATCACAAGCTTCACCTTTGTGACAGCATAGGTAAGTTTTGCCTAATATGACCAAAATTAGAAGAATACTCCATTTGGAACCTAGAGAATAACTGCCCTTTCTGGGTAAGTATTCTTATAAAGAAGATGGAGGGTCAGATGGCTAATGGCTACATGCTCTTTTATCTGAGCCTCTGGGGCACCATGAAAGACTTTATTTCATAAACTTAAAAACAACTCTTTTCCTCATAACCCGTTTATGTTGCTGTTCATTTAATTCAATATGGCCAAAAGGGATATGACTGGCAGCATTTTTACTTCACCAAATCTCCTTGATATTATTTATTTCATTGGGAAACACAGTTTTCATTTAGCATTTTAAAATCTATCTCCACTTTTCAGGAACCCAGGTGCACAGTACATTCAAAGGCTGATGTACTATTAATTTATAAGCTAGATGAGAAGCCTCCTCTTTGATGGTGACACGCATGTGCAATGCCTTTTTATATAGTTCACAATGTCTAGCCTAGTGCCATGCACATCACTGAAGTCTCACAGACATTCGTTGATTGCTTTACATGTGATTACAATATAAAGATTTTACTCCGATCAGAGGCTAAGGAGAGGCCACATTCCTATTTTCTTTTTCCACAGATACTGATGTCTTCTGAAGATGAGAAAATCTTTGCCTTTTAAAAAAGCTCTTTTTCTTCATATCAAATTATGCGTTAGAATTTTTTCTTTAATGTTTTGATGGCTCTAGATATGTATTTCAGTAACTCTAAATCAAATAATCATAGAGTATGAGAGCTGTAAGAAACTGTCTGCAGCACGGTGTCCGGGGATTACAAACACAAATGCCTCCAAGGGTCAGACAGGTAACACAAATATGTGAATCTGAGTGGGCTTAAAATCATAGAGAGGACAAAAGCAAAGCCTGTAGTGAACAGAGATTGCATAACCTTGTCAAATTCAAACCCAATTCTGACCATAGAAAACAGATCTGAGGGTTAGGTTTGGTCCACCAGCTACCAAAGGTAAACACTGAAGTTAACCCTTTAATTTTAACGATTAATGCATTCGATCCTGTGTTTATCACTTTTTTGGGGAGTTGAAGTGGTTTAGAGTCAGAAAGAGACATGCAAGGCACCTACATAGCCTCATGCACGGATGGTGCATTTAGATGTTGTGAATTATTATCTAAATAAATATGCAGGGGGCAGGGGAGAGAGCGTTAAAAGTTACCTCCATTTGTACTTTTTTGGTTTTTGAAACAAAGATGTAAAAATACTCTAGTGAATTTCTTTGTGTGTCTTTTGCTGGCTTTGAAGCCAGATAAACGAAGGTCTATCTTTTATGAGCTGTGTCACCTTGAACAATCTGCTAGATTCACTGAGCCTCACTTTCTTTAACAGCACATCTCGTTTATTTACCATAAAGTTAGTATGATGATTAAATAAGAAAACTTCTGTAAAGTGTCAAGCACAAACCTTGTCCATATTTGATGATCAGAAAATGTTGTTTCCTACCTTCTACGTCCTAAACCTCTTATTTTCTTTTTTTTCCTGGATCCGGGCCTGTAACTTCCTTTAACCAGTTGGCAATAAATTGGTCTGCATTCTATGCTTTTGCTCCAGCTGAGATCATCAACAATGTGGTAGTTTTGTCTGTAATACATTGTTAGATGAGTCTTTTTATGTAAGAAAATGAATGTAAACATTTTAAGGAGCTTCCTTGGAGATGCACACCCTCTGGTTAAATAACAATTTGTTTTCTTCAGAGCACATTATTATTATTATTATTTATCATTATTATTATTTTGGTTAATACATCTTTCCTCTTTGTACCTTTTTTTTCAAGAAAAATAGGATGTTACAGAAGGCCTTCAAATGTTATGGGGTCTTTAAATGTTCACGGTAGGAAATCTGGGTCTCTAAAATTATCACTGGTGATTGGACAGGGTAAGAAGGAGCTCTACTATTATTTGAACATGTTATCAAAATGGCTATAACTTAGAGTATCGACTGGATCCTCTGGAAAAGAAGCCCAGCCAAATGTTCTGTTTCAAGACGCCATAATAATTTTAGAATTTTTTGAAAAGAAAAAAATTCATGAATGTGGTCAGTATTTCTGTGCTTTCATCTCTTTTACACACACACAGTGAAAATGAGCAACAAGGCTGCTAGAAGCTTAATTAATTTAACATGGCACTTTGGGTGGGTAGAAGCAGTTAGAAGGTTCTCCTTTCTAGGCTTACTGAGTATGTTTTCTTCAGGCATGGATTAATAGAGACAAATATGTTCTTTCAGCAAGCAAGAGAAACACAAATGTTTTTTTCCCCTACAAAACTATACTTCACTTAGAAATCAGCATATTAGCATTTGTTATCTATGTGGAATATTCCTCATAATTCTGTAACCAGTAGATAATGTATTTTGAAAAGTTAAAAAGGTGGCGGGGCGCCTGAGTAGTCATGGATGACTATTTCATTTCTTTCTTCTTTGTCATCACATGCAGTCGATGGCCTTGCTTTCTTTCTGTTCCAGGCACAAAAGAACTTCCACGGGACACCCCAGCCAGTTAATAGTTTTTAAAGGAGCTAAAACTCTTTTCTTAGGACATTCCAAAATTATGAAATTCAGTCAAGGAAAGCATTTACATCTTTATGTGATATTTCCAAAGATCAAAAGTAATACATATTTGTCATTATCAAGAAATTGAGTGCCTGGGACTTTCCTGGCTTTAGATTGAACATTCTATATCCTGAGAAACCTCCTGTACTTAGGCAAACTGGGACTGTTTGTCACCTTAGCAGGAGGCAAAACACTGTACAGGAAAATACAGTAAAAATGAAAAATGAGTAATTTTACCTGGCCACCTTCCCATCCTTTCACAGCACTATGCTTACACCAATATACCTAAACATACGCTCAATAAATAACAGGTGGTTCGTTGTCTTTTGCTTTTACTGAAGTTGCATACGTTTCTCTGTAACTAACATTTCTCTTTAACTTTCTCCTTTTTCCTGATTGAAAGAAGGAGGTAAGTTTCCCTTTAAAGAACACTGAGAAACAAAACTGAATGTTGTATTTCAACATAACTGGATCTAGCCAGCTGACACTGATAAACAATCATGATTCCAGAATACCAGACCCTTGGACACAACTAAAGACTCTTTTCTGACCAAGGAACAATGGGAGTGTTTAATCAAATGTGTAACGGTTCCATAGAGTCATGTGGTATTATCTGGAGTTTAGTTTTCAATCCTGATTGCTATATCCACCATGAGTTCCACCTTTGTAAGGCTTAGAAAGTCCTGACTTTCTCCTTCAGAGAACCACTCAGTAAATTTTTTTCACTATGGAATGTTCCATTGGTCGACAAGGTGACTTTTTCTTTTTTGGCTTTTTAGGTTTTTGTAGTCTTTCTTTTACAATTTACTATCTAAATATCTAACAGTATAGAATCGATATACATACACATACACACATATAGAAGCGTGCATTATATATACATAGATGTCATACTTCTTTTGTTATCATTGTTTTAGTAAAGCCTCTTTTTGTCTTATTCCTTGCCTCTCCCCAGTAAGTTGTTGCTTAAATTGCCTGTGTTAACCTGTGAAAAAATATTCTCTAATTTTCTCCATGCTCATGTATGTATATAAAACTTCTATAATCGTGTATGATGAAAGGTGAATTTCGGTTGCGTTCGTTTAATAAAAAAAATGGTGTCATATTAAACTTAGGGTAAGAAGCTTTCACGAATGGCTCCTAATGATCCCTTTTTCTGGTAATCATACTCTTGGTTAATCCCTTGCCCTTTAATGTGGGCTGGAGCAGGAGCTTTGCTTCTAATGAATACAGCAAACATGACGGCATATCAGTTCCAAGATTAGGTCATAAAAGGTTGACTTCTATCTCATTGGCACTCTCCCTTGCTTGCTCATTTGGGAGAAACCAGGTTCCATGTTTTAAGCTGCCCTTTGATGAGGTTCAAACGGCAAGGAATTGAAGGTGACTTTTGGCAACAGTGGGGAATTGAGGTTCTCAGTCCAACAGCCTGCAAAGAACTGAATTTTGCCAATAACTACTGAGTGGGCTTAGAAGCAGATCCTGCCCCTCTTGAACTTTCAGATAACTGTGACCCTGACCAACACCTTAACTGCAGCCCCGTGAGAAACCCTGGACAGAGGACTCTGTTAAGGCATGCTTGGATTTCTGGAGGGAGAGACAATCTAAAACAGTGGTTGTGCTGTAAACCACTAAGTTTTGGGGTAATTTGCTATGTAGCAATAGATTATTCAACATATTCCTCTAAACATTATTTTTCTGATTTAATCAGACACTATGGAAGTCTGTCAAATTAATTGATATCAGTTTGATTAATTCTTTGTAATGGCAGCATAATATTATGTGGTGGGGATTTGTCATAATTTATTCAAATATTTCTTTATGGATAGTCATTAATTTGACACTATCTTTCTGGCAGTATAGACGTTTTAGATAAATGTTTTAAAAGTATTATTATAGATTTATCTTATGCTCTATATTTCAGATATTCATTTAAAATTGGGAAAAACATACATGCAAGAAAAAATACTGGGAGAGTCACTTCTTCATATTGTATAAAGAAATCTAAATCAAGTCATGATAAGATAATTTTAGAACAAAATGCATGTCAGAATTATAGTTTGTTTTTTGTTTGTTTTTGGAGAAAAAATCTTGGTATTTTTAAAACATGTAAAAATCTAAAGAAATACTTCAAATATATTAACTATAATATGGATTGTCTTTAAATTCCCTTCAGAAGTATAAAGAAAGAAATTATTTAATCTTAGGATGGAATGAATGTTAAAAATTACCTAGTATAATCACTCATTTCATATTTTAACTCCCATTAAATCTCTGCCACTGAAAGTATTTTAAACAGTAATTTATAATTTTATAAATAATGTAAATAATTTTTTTGCCTAAAAATTTAAATATTATGGGTAATACTGAATTTTCTCTCCTCCCTCCTGGGGGAACCAAGGTTTGTCTATTGATATGTGTAACTATGCTCTTTTCTATACTTTTGAAGGCCTTTAACTCATTTGGGTATGTGTATAGTTATTTGCAGAAATTATAAATTATATCATATTGTATATATCATTCTGCAAGATTCTTTATCAAGTGGCATTTGAAAATATAATTTTAATACTGCCTTTTACAGCACTTCATGATTGATAATTAAATTTAAAGAATGGAGAATGATTTTTTTTGTTATTTTCATATTTATATTGAGTTATTTATTTATTTTTGTTCTGTTATCATGTGGAATCAATATTGTCTTAACTTTCCAACCAACAATGCACTGGCTTCCATTCTAATAAAATGATGTTAGTAGCTAAGCTGGCAAACAAAACTCGTTCAATTTAAAGTATCCCTAAGTACATTTCACCCAAGGAAACGTTTTGAAACCCTGTGAAGTTGAAATCTTGCCTGCAAACAGTTCTACTGACAATCATTTTTGTAGTTTAAGTAAAGGCTAGATATGTTTTTTTAACACTCGATGTCCTAATGCCTTTAAAACAAAATTTTTCAGCCTCAAAAGCAAAAGCACATTTTAGAAATGCCTGTGAGTAAACATTTCAGCCAAAAACACATTTGGACTGCTAAATTCCCCTGGTGAACCAAATGTTTTGCTTCACAAATGGTTTTTAGATTTGCCTTGATTCAACTCTATTCCTTTTTAAACAATACTGCGAGGATTTCATAAATTAAAAGCCCTTTCTTCTTGGAATATCTGTGCAATTTAGATTCGGTTCGGCAGATATTACACAGCATCTTCCTTGTGACAAATACTGATTCAATGATAAATACTACACTGTCCCTGCCTTTAAGGAACATGTTATCCAATGGGAGAGGGGGAAAAATCATTCAATTAATTCAGTAAAACATGTGGGAGTCATTAATTAATAAAGCAATCAATGAATTCTTCTTCCTAGAAAACCTTTCATGGATCAGGCATATCCTAACTACGATTATATCTGGCATGTCAGAATTATGAAAGAACCTGTAAAAGGTGGTGCCCAACTTCTATAGACAGAGGAGATCAGGATAACTTTTAAGGATGACACATGAGTCAGGACTTAAAGAATAGAAAAGAAATGTTGTACAGGTGAAAAAGAAAAGAAAACCAAACAGGGGCGCCTGGGTGGCTTAGTCGGTTGAGCGTCCGACTTTCGCTTAGGTCATGATCTCGCGGTTTGTGGGTTCGAGCCCTGCGTCGGGCTCTGTGCTGACTGCCAGCTCAGAGCCTGGAGCCTGTTTCAGTCTGTGACTCCCTCTCTCTCTGACCCTTCCCTGCTCACGCTGTCTCTCTCTCTCTCCTAGAAATAAAAAAAATAAATAAATAAATAAAAAAGAAGAAAAGAAAACAAAACAAACCACATTATCAACAAATATGTGAAGTCAAGAAAAGCACTGTGTGTTGGAGAAATACTTCAGCGTGTGTCAGCAGTGGGCATGGCAGAGAGGGAAGACAGCCGGGAGAAGTAGCAAAGACCAGGTCATCAAGGAACTGCCCCTTCAAGGACACTGAGAAGTCAAGAGTTCACATTTTATCTTACACATATACCAAGATTCGTGCTGAAGCCCAGCTGCTTACTAACTCAGTGATAACAAATTTAGGCCTTTTACTGCCTTCATAACCCTTAATAAGGAAAATCGGATAAATCTTCAGTGGACTGGAAAAAGAATGTTCAGCAAATTATACATAGTAATTTTGGTGGTTAGACACAATATGAGTCATTGCGACATAAAAAGTTAAGAGTCAAGTGAATCAAGCTCACACCCAACAGTCTGGTTTCCCCTATAACATGATGTTGTGGCAGGGACCCTTCCATGCCATTTTAATAGTGTCAGAATTTTCCATAATGTTTGGTTTAGCTTAATGAGCAAGGAATTTATCTAACAGTGAGTGGCATATATAATAAACTTATGATTCTAAAATGGCTTATGTTGTGATGCTGTGGCTAAAGTAATAGTGACTTTCAAAACCTTCTACAGAGCTATCAAAATTTAAAAACATTGTAAGGTGAGTCAAAAGAGTGTACTCCAGTTCAGGGGTCAATATTATGATGGGAATGCTCATTTTAGTCAGATCTTCACTGTTAAAAATCTAGCGGAAATTTGGAAAAATTATGTAAGCCTCTGGTTCTTAGCTTCTATAAAACTGTGGGGATTAGATAAAAGTCTTTTAGTGTCTTCCAGTTATAAAATTGTGCAAATCAAAGTCATCTACTTTGTGGTAAACTTGTCTCACTTCTAAGTGATGGAAATATGTAGTAGCTGAGTTACTGGCAGAGTTGTCCATTATCAGAACATACTAATTTATTAAATGCCTACAGTACTGAAGTGCTGTTACAGTTAATGAGAATATGGTGGCTGTGGTCATCTGTGCTAGCAATCAAATCTTTCTGCCTCTCTGACCTCATGGGTGCTGAGAAGCATTGTATTTCTTGCCCTTTTGTAGTTGGATAGGGCTCATTTGTAGTTGGATAGGGCCATGTACCTACTTCTGGCTAAAGAGGTGTCAATGAAACTAACATATGTCATTTTGGGCCATAGCAATTGCCAGTTTGAGACCCTCAAATGCTCTTTTCCTTCTAGCATGAAGATTGCCAATGTTCCAGATATCAGCTCTTCCATCAGCCTGAGGAAAAGGAAAGATCTGATTTTCAGAGTTATCGTAAAATTCAAAAGTCTGTTTCCAACAATAACAACAATAAAAATAGAAGGCATACAAAGAAACAAGAGTAGTCCACTCTAAGAAACCAAATAAACAGACAGAAATCATCCCTGAAGAAGTCCAGAAACTGAACTTAATAGGCAAGGGTTTTAAAACAACTACCTTTAATTTTTTTTTAATGTTTATTCATTTTTGAGACAGAGAGAGAGAGAGCATGAGTGGGGATGGACAGAGAGAGACACAGAATCCAAAGCAGGCTCCAAGCTCCAAGCTATCCACATAGAACCTGATGTGGGGCTCAAATCCATGAAATGCGAGATCCATGACCTAAGCTGATGTTGGCCACTTAACCAACTGAGCCCCCCTAAAACAACTATCTTAAATATGTTCAAAAGCCTAATGGAAACCAGGGACAAAGAACTAAAAGAAATCAGTGAAATGATGTGTGAACAGAATAAGATATCAGTACAGAGATACAAATTATAAAAAGTAACCAAACAAATTCTGGAGCTGAAAATGATAACAACCGAATAAAAAATGCACTAATGGATTGCAACAGCATATTTGAACAGGCTGAAAAAAGAATCCATGAACTTGAAGATAGGACAATTGAAATGATCAAATCAAAGAAGCAGAAAGAATAAGGAAAACTAAACAGAGCCTAAGGGATCTGAAGAATACCATCAAGTTGTTCAACATATGCATAATGAGAGTACAGAAGGAGAAGAGAAATAGAATGAATGTTTAAAGAAGTAGTGACTGATAGCTCTCCCAGGTAGGATGAAATACACAAATCTACACATTTTAGAAGGTCAATGAACTATGAATAGAATAGACTTAAACAGACCCACTCAAAGATATATTATAACAAACTGTTAAATATTAAAATATCTATCTATCTATCTATCTATCTATCTATCTATCTATCTATCTATCTATCATCTATCTATACACACACACACACACACACACAAACACACACAAACACACACCAGAGTACTATTCAGCCATAAGAAAGAATGAAGTTCTGATACATGCTACAATGCAGATAAACTTGGAAACACTCTATGTTAAGTGAAATAATCCACACCCCTAAGAATAAACATTCTAAATACATAATATTTAAGATAGATAAATAAATTTATAAAAACCGAAAGTAGATTAGTTAGAGGTTATTGGGCTGGTGGAGACTGAATGTGAAATTATTGCTTAATAGTTACAGAATCTCTGTTTAGAATGATGAAAAGGTTTGGAAATAGAGAAGGATGATGGTTGCACACATTGCAAATATAATTAATGCCATGTAATTGTATACTTAACAATCATTAAAATGGAAAATTAGTGTTATATTTATTTTACTACAATAAAAATAAAAAGATTGCCCTTCTGGATTGAGTTATCACTGCAATTATTGGTATACAATTCATCACTATATATACATATCTGCATATATTATGCAGATATTAATAATTAAATATAAAAAGTAGACATTATTAGAAGTATATCCTTTAATGAAATGTATGGATGTTTATTTTTATTTTTTCCTTTCATTTATTTTTCTTTCTCATCCCTCCCTTCCCTTCCCTTTCCTTTTCTTTCTTTTCTTTTCAAGAGAGCATGAGCAGAGGAGAGGGGCAGAGGGGAGGAGAGAATCTTAAACAGGCTTCATGCCCAGAGTGGAGCCTGATGTGGGGCTGAGTCCCACAACCTTGGGATCATGTTCTAAGCTGAAATCAAGAGTGGGATGCTCAACTGACTGAGCCACCCAGATGCTCCAGAAGTTAATTTTTTAAAAAAAACAAAAACATGCATCTATGAATAAATATTATTTTATTGATAGAATGAGGTAAAATTCAGGATCAATTTTATTTCTCTTTTACCTTTTTGTGTTAAGGTGCTGAAAAATATTGTTGGTGTAAATTTGACAAATAAGAATGGAAGAAGTTTTGGAACAGCAACCTCATACATTTCCTTCACTGATGTTGGTGCTGGAAGTAATGAAAGCCACCCAGGCCATCATTTCTCAACCTAAAGGCCATGGTTTGAATGGCCCCTGGAATATTTCTCTCAAGCACAAGGTATGGAAGTAAGATTAGGCATGATTGAGGGTTGCTTCATCTTCTGTTTGGAAAGGCAGAAGGTGATTGTGAAAGAGAGAACGGCTTTTGTGAAAACAGAATCCATATAACACCTTAAACTTAGTCCCTCGTAGAGTCTTTGTCTACCTCCACGATCACTAGTACTTTCATTCTTCTGCTTTACTGGAAAGAACATGAGGCCAAGGTCCAGGGGATGGGCCACCATGCTAACCTCTAGGATTAGGAAGAAGAGAAGATAAAGAATTGGGTGTATTTCCAAAAAATTAACTGTTTCAATACTATCGCCATTGCCGTACATAAACTAAACTTCATTGATGTTCTAATACAAAGTTTCAAGAGTTAGCAAATAAAATGAAGAACAGGGAAACAGTTAGAGGTTATCTTCAGAATCCTTTTGTGTTAAAATTAGTGCTTGTTTTCATCACACCATCTATGTAATTTAGCGCCCTTTCCTGTACTGTTTGTTTTGTTTTGTTTTGTTTGTTTGCTTAGTGAACTGGTCCTTGAAAGTTCATTACAAGTAGGATATTATAGGTTATTTCACTCTGAACTAAAAGCTTCTCAGGAAGGCAGAGGATACCAATTAAAGAATGCTGAGGTCCATGTAGAAAGCAAAGGCAGGTTTTTTTCTTCAATTTTACAAAATTTCTTATTTAAGCTCTTTCAAAACTTCACAGAGGAAACGCTACTCTGCAAACAGTAGGAAAAGAACAGAGAAACGCCTCTCATGCTTCCTTTGATCATCAGGAAACCATAAGCTTAGAAAGGACTTTTGACAGTAAATAAGAATACTCTGTCAATAAAAAAAGTTAAACAAATACATTTGTATAAATTTTTACATGAAGTTTGACCAGCATTAGGGCCATTTAGGCTTTGTCTATGTTAAACAAAGACCTGAAGAAAGATCCAATGATTTGAACTGTAAGTCTCATGCTTAGAGTTTCTTTGATTCCACTCTAGTCTTTTATGATTCATGCTCCATGGCAGTCAGAGAGATCTTGTAAAAGTATAGATTAGGTCCTTTGATTTATCTTATTTTGAAAAGTCTTTTGGTGGCTTCCCTTTGTACTAGAATAGATTACGAACTTCTCGCAATGATCTTGAAGGCTCCTGCCTGTCACATTGCCTTTGTCTCAGGGCTCCCTGAGTACATCTTCACCTCTGTACTCCAGTCGCTGTTATTTCTGTGTGTGTTCCCTAAACATGCTGAGTGTATTTCCAGTTGGGGCCTTTGCACATGTGTTCCTTCTGTCTGGAATGTTCTTTCTCTGGATCTTTGCTTTTCATCCTTCAGGTCTCAGTTCAAAGGTAGCCTCTCAGAGTCCTTTCCCAAATTGTCTTCCTGTTCCCTCACTACTCTACCCTGTTGTACATTAGAAAGAAGTTCACTTAGGCACTGGGGTGGCTCAGTTGGTTGAGAGTCTGACTCCTGGTTTCAGCTCAGGTCATGATCTCATGGTTGGTGGGTTGAAGCCCCGCATCAGGCTTTGTGCTGATGGCATGAAGCCTGCTTGGGATTCTGTCTCCCTCTCTCTCTGCCCCTCCCCTGCTCTCTCACTCTTTCTCTCTCTCTCATTCTTTCTCTAAAAAAAAAAAATAAAATAAACATAAAAAATTAAAAAAAAAGAAATTGTCTGCATAACAATCATCAGAAGTTTTCTTGTTTAATTATTAGCCTACTTATTTAGTATTTCTTTCCTTCCCCTATGTTGTAACTTCATCAAAGAAAACCAGTCTTTTCACTCTTATACTCTCATCTTCCAGAACAGTATNTAAACATAAAAAATTAAAAAAAAAAGAAATTGTCTGCATAACAATCATCAGAAGTTTTCTTAATTATTAGCCTACTTATTTAGTATTTCTTTCCTTCCCCTATGTTGTAACTTCATCAAAGAAAACCAGTCTTTTCACTCTTATACTCTCATCTTCCAGAACAGTATAGATGCATAATACACATTAGTTCATAACTGACTAAATGTATCATCTGCTTTACTTTTCCACTAGATTATTTCCTGCCATATTCACCCAAGGACATTTTTTTCCCTTTGCACTGTGCAGTTTTTTAATTCTTAAAAAAAATTGCCACGCACACAGTGAACTTGAATGAAATATTTGGCTGATTGGTTTGCCACTAGAGTAAATATCAGCTGGCTAATAGCTGACGGCAAAAAACTGGAATCTGCAAGTTCACTCACGCTTCTAGAACTAAAATGAGAAAGTGAATTGGAAGAAAAAAATCTTGGCTTTTATGATCAGGATTTTCATTCTTTATATATCTGCCAGCTGATCTGAAAGCCCTAGTAGATAGGTTACTTTTTTTCCCATAACATCCTGTTTGTATTATGTTCTAAATAACGTCCTGGAATTTCCACTGGGGCAGGACAGAACTGGAAGCGAGGACCTGAACTGGGAGCAGACGAAAAGTAGCATCTCCTTCCTTGTCTCTGCTTACTTAGAATTACATACAGCAAAGTTTGGGATTTCAGCTGTAGGTGAGGTTTTCTTATGCCCTTTTGTCTGCAATCAAATTGGAGAATTTTCCCACTGACAAGAGCAATCTCTCAAGAACCAAGTCATGGTGCTCTGATGTTTATCATTTGTGCCAGTAACAAATGTTTTCCAGTCACTGGCTGAGATGGCTAATTTTAAGTGTCAAGTTTACTGGGCTAAGAGATGCCCAAATAGTGGGTGAAACATCATTTTGGTTATGTCTGTGAGGTTGTCTCCAGAAAATATTAGCATTTGAATTAGCAGACTGAGTAAAGATCATCATTACCAATGCAGGTGGGCATCTTCCCATCCCTTGACAGTCTGAATAGAACAAAAAAAGGGAGAGACATGTGAATCCTCCCTTTCTGCTTGAACTGAGACGTCCATCTTATCTGCCCTCAGATATTGGTGCTCTTGGTGCCTGGGCTTTCTGACTCAGATCAGGTCTTTTATCAGCAATTCCCTGATTCTCAGACCATTAGACTTGGACTGAATTATACTACTGGCTTATCTGGTCCCCAGCTTGCAGATAGCAAATCATTGATATTCTTGGCCTCCATAACCATGTGATCCAATTCCTATAATAAATTTCTTCTTATATAACTACGTATATCCTATTGGTTGTTTCTCTGGAGAATCCTGGTTAATATGTTGGTTAAAACCAGGCTCTAGCAAAATTTCATTTGAAACCAAGAGTTATAAACCCCAAGGTTTTAAGGCCATTATTGAACAAAACCAATTTGATCACTGTTCATTCTTAAATCATTTAAAAATTTTCTTTAACATTTTTTTAAAAAGTTTATTTGAGAGAAAGAAAATGCACATGTGAGCACAAGCTGAGTAAGGGGCAGAGAAAGAGGAGAAAGAATTCCAAGCAGGCTACATGTGTTGTCAGAGAAAAGCCCCATGTAGGGCTTGAACCCACAAACCATGAGACTATGACCTGAGCTGCAGTCAGACACAGAACCTACTGAGCCACCCGGGTGCCCCTTTTATTCTCCTTTAATCCAAAGTAACTAACCCTAAATTCTTAACCAACAAGACCTTTTCATTTAAGCTTGGAACAAAATTCCAGTTATCCAAGGATGCTTGCTCCTTAATAATCTCTAAACAAAAATGCCACTATTCAAAAATTTAAGTTAGTTACAATTTTTACTTGCTTTTGTTAAATTTAAAGTAAACTGACTCTATCTAATAGGTTGATAATCCAATGATGGACACACAGCTGGAAATATTCCTATGAAACTTATCCTTCTCATACTTTAGTTATCTTTTTGTTTCACTGTTCTTAAAGTATACTTGATTGTGCATTTATGAGCTATGGCCATTGAGTCAATTATCCCCATGGTGCTCCTAATCTTCTTTCCCCCGAGTAATACCAAAATGGGTGCTCCTTGAAGGATAATGCCATGTCTCTGTCATTAGGTTTGCTTGGTGCTGGGGTAGCAGATACATTCCATCTCTAGTGTCAGCTGCAGATAGACTGCTGGTGACTTCCTGGAGAAGCAATCTGAGGCTAATGTCTGACATCACTAGGAAAAACTGTTGTGCTCATTAGCAATGCCTGCTGTGGTCATGCAGGGAAAGAGAACTTTGCCTTCTCTGTCTTTGTGCTTAAGGAGGTACCTAAAATCAATTGGCATCTGATAAATGTTTGCTAGCTAGATGAATAAAATGTAATTTTATTTGGACAATAAACCTATGTAGAAAGAAAAATCTGAAGTTCTTTCATCCTAACCTTTGAAATTTCCTCTCTGACCCATTAAACTCAGTGAGTCCAGAAACTATTTCTTGGATTGGCCAGTTAAAATCAATGCTCTTTTTTTTTTCTTACACAAACTGAACTTCCAAAGCTATCAATCTCTACCATTTATTTCCCACCCAAATTATCTATATGTCTTTAAACACTATTTGTGTATCCCTATATACCTGGGGTAGTAATATCTGTGATCCAGCCATTCTAATTTTGTCACATCTACAGCTATGGTTGGTTATGGGCAAAATGATGAAGTAGGCTAAGCATGCTCTCTGGGGTTCAAAGCTTAACTCTAAGGTCTATTTTCTTCCACATGGCCCTTTCCATAGTATCAAAACCCGCTTTCAAGAAAGGGTTTGCTATTACAGGATGCAATACTTTTAAGATAATATATTAGTCCCCATAAGAGCATTTAAAAATGCCTTTTCTAAGGAGCTCCTGGGTAGCTCAGTCGGTTCAGCACCTGATGTTGGCTCAGGTCATGATCTCATGTTTGTGGGTTTGTGCTGACAGCTCAGAGCCTGAACCTGCTTTGGACTCTGTGTCTCCCCCTCTCTCTTTCTGCCCCTCCCGTGCTCACAGTTGGTCTCTCCCTGTCTATCAAAAAATAGAGTAAAAAACATTAAAAAATAAAAATGCTTTTCTAATTCTAGAGTAAAAGTCTATCTTACATTCAAAACCATGTTGAATGAGCAGTAAAATAATTTTTGAACATTTGACACTTGCTTTCAGAATTCTGTGCCCATTCCTCGTTTGCATACATCCTTTACAACTTTCCATTTTATGCTCTGTAATCTTCCATGATTATGATAATATCTAGACAGTCCTTTCTGTAAGGACCTACTAATGCATTTATAATACAGCAAGCAAACAAACAAATAAAACATCAAGAAAACAACAAAAATCTTGATATAAATGTCTGGTGATGATTTAAAAATGATGTTCCTTCTGTTAATTAAAACCCTACATCCCTAATCAAAATATGAAGAGGTTTTAGTATTTCTTCTACCTTCTGCTTTTCCAAAATTTAAATAATAAGATCTACCTCATAAGCTGTAGTAGGATTATAAGGAAAGATAACAGGTTAATACCAATACACTAAGATGGATACTGTGAAAATAATTGTTATTATTACCATTGGTCCTAACCCTAGCTTATATCTCAAACATGCTTTCCCTTCATTACTATGCCTGTGAAGATGTCACTTATTACTATATTAAACTTGAATATTTGTAAGGGGAGAATGAACATGAAATTCTTCAACAAATTAACATCTATTTTTTCCAACCAAGTGTTTTATAAGGACTGAGGACAAGCAGCAAACGTGATTGGTTTGAATTTCATATGGTTTTTCGAACTGCACTATTTTTTTTGTGTTTGTGTGTATGCACATAAAAGTGGTATATTTTCAAGCAGAAAACAATGTTTTAAAAAATATGGTTAAAAGGAAACCAAACAGAACCCAACCAAACCAAGGTTTGAACAGTTCCAAACCAAAATGGTCCTCTGAGTAATTGAAAATTAATTCTATAAAAACTCATAATAAGCATACACCATTAACCTCTTTATTTTCCTTTTTAGTTTATTTATAAGCTTGAGGGAAATTGCCTGAAGGAAGAAAAAATATTCATAATTTCACTGTGCTTTTTATAGCAGTACACATACAATGAAATTCAGTTAGGTATTACCGAAGAAATATAGCAAACAGTCCACCAAATTTTTGTTGATTTTTATAATAGAAATTTGTCAGTGGGTATGGCTCCCTAGCGGAGGGCTGAGTTTCCCATCCTCCTGTGCAACTAGAAGGGTCCATGTGACTATTCCCCACAATAGAAGGTGAGTGGAAATAATTATGTCACTTTAGGGTCAAAGTGGTAAAGAAGGGGATGTGTTTGCTCCATACTCTCTCTCTTTCTCGGGACTCTGGATTCAGACTCTGAGGCCCTGATGGATATGGCGACATAAAGACAAAAGTTGCTAGAGCCTCAGTCGCCCCTAGATTCATTCATGGAACTGTCACAAAGAAATACATTTGGGGTTTATTTGTTACAGTGGCTAAAAATCACCTGATGCATAACAACACTCATTTTTCATTCATCTACCATGGAATCCCCCTAGACCCTAGCAAATTTGCATTACTTTCAACATCAAGCCCAATTCGTGCCTCCATTACTAATTCTGATGTTTATCCTTATTTCGAATGTTAACTTTTGACACCTTCAATTATCTAAACTCTGACGCCTTAACTATCAAAGGTTTTGGCATGCCACATGTTAACAAATCTAGTGAAATATTAGCTATGTTGGCATTTTTAAGATGTGTTACCTTTTGGCACATCAAGAAAGGATGAAGCAACACACAGCTTGGTACTATTCTTATGGAGTCTTGAGATTGTTGTTTGGATTATATATTTGTTATTTTGGTACATAACTGCTCTGTGGCCTATCTGTCGTTTGAGTTAGAAAAGTTACTGTCTTTTGTTTTCCCAAACAGTCTGTGTATCAGGAAAGCCATGATATAAATAAAACATTCCTGAATGAAAATGGAACAAAACAACAAATCAAAACAAAGCATCCACAACAGAAGTTTATGTTTGGATGGTGAAAAGGCCTAGAAATCAAAGAGTACATTACTTCAAATTGGTGTCTTTCAACTATAATTTCACGAAGTTGTTGTTCAGAGCATTTTATGTCATATTTTCAGACATACTTTTTTCTTTACAAAGGTAAAATAACGGTCATTTGGTCTTTTTCAAATCTGAGTTGTTTTGTGCACCAACACAATTGTCCATCACTGGACATGTTATGAGAGTGATAAGTTTACTTTATTTCAGCACTCTGTACCTTCGTAATACTGTAACTAAAAAGCCATTCCAAATCTGCTCTGACAACCTCCACAAGAAGTTGAAATTCTAAATTTTAAAAAATGACAAATTATACTCTGTACAGAATGAAAATATTTTAAATATTTTCATCTTCTTTTGCGGGAAGTCTAAACCATTTGCTACCCATCGAATATTGATTGTAAGCAGAAACTGTATTAGAATATAACATTAATTCTGGAGGCTGCATTAAGTATTATGATGACCATCACTAATTTACAGCATAAATGATAATGTGTAATGAGAGAGGGGAAGGTATGAACCTAGGTTTGAGTTTCAGTCCTGCCACCTAATAGTGTCATGATCTTGGGAACATTAGCTAAACTTTCCAATTCAATTTTCTAACCTATAAGTTGATGGATTAGATTAATGCATATAAATAATGTCTCGCACATATCAGGCGCTCAATTATGACTTCTATTTACTCTTTTTAGCTCTCAATTACACATGTAAGTCTTGTCATGTGAGAGATGCTTGAATTCCATAAATCTGAGATCTTTTTCTTAGAATCAGATATTGTCGGAGTAATTTTTTTATCAGCCAGCTCTTACCACAAACATGCTGTGTAACAAATCATCTCAAAATGTAGTGACTGAGAATGGGAATTTACCGTCATGCTCTAAGGTCTGCAGGTTAACTGGTAGATCTGATTTAGGATAGGTTCATCTATGCAGACCTGATTTAGGTGGCAAGGTCATCTCAGTTCAGCTCCAGGCTGTGCGTTAAATCCAAGTTGGCTCAACGTGTCTTTCATGTAGGGTCCAACTAGAAGGAGCAGCAGTTATCTGGGGTGAGCTCTTCTTTCTGTGGTTTCACCAGGTACAAAGAGCCAGGTAAACCATTCAAGCTCATCTGCTAATATTCATTATAAAGCAGGTGACAAGGTTAAGTGTCAACTAGTGAAGTGGGAAAGTAAAGTCACTTATAGGTCAGAAGACAAACAGGTATTTGGGGAACACTCAAAATATCACCAGATTTCAGAGTATAGGGCATAGAGGAAAGAATAAACAAAACTATTTAGGTCATCGGAATAGAAGGATCAAACATGGTGTTACTAGACTTTAGTTACAGCCCAGAAAAGAATAAGATGAAAAAGAGAAGGAAACTAAGGAGGAAAAGGGGCAAGCAGTTATCAGGACTGAAGTGCCGTAGCACTAAGAAGAGATTTATTTTCAATAGAAGTAATTTTAAAAGCAGCAGTTAGTTTCAAAAAATAGCATGGATATTTAGCTTCATCACAAATTGAGACCAGCAGAGTATAGTTATTAACAAGGACTTACGTATGTACAATGTTCAGACTTACTCGAGCACAAGCTAGTTACTCTCGCATCATCTCTAAAAAAGATGTATTATTCATGTAATAAAATATATGGTGAACTGAAGTCAAGAGATGATTCTTTTACATGAAATAAACTGTTTCCACATAATGCTAAAACCATTTTGGTAATGTCTATTTATGTGAAAGAATGCACTTATCTCTAATGACTCTATTAATTAAAACAGATCTATCAGAATATTCATTCTTTAATAAATTATTAGCTTTAGTTTCATTACTGTGTATGCTGAAAAGTGTATTTTTAAAAATGTTACTTGAAAATTATTTATTAATTTAAGTTTTTCATAAGCTCAGATTGATTCTCCTGAAAAGATTTGATGAATATAATTTTATAAGAAAAGATCACAATTAATTTTCATTTAAGTGTTCAATCAACAAATTGTCTAGATGCTGAAGATATAAAGATGAAATAAAAACAAGAATCCCTTCCCTGAAGAAACTTAGAAGGAATGTATAATTTTATACCATATGTTAAGCACTGTAATTGAAGAATACACAAAATCATTCGCAGTACCTGGGAAGTGAAATCATTGTCACTGTGGCAGTGTTTGGGTTGGCAAGGAAGGACAAGCAGAAGTTGGTTAGGTAAGGTTTGGTAAGCGCTTTCAGATAGAAGGAACAATGTGAAGTGCACAAGACAGATGATAGAAATTGTAGGAAATGAGTGGTCTGACGTGACTGGAGTATCCCTCTTACAGGGAAGTGGCAGGAGTCATGGTTGGAAGCACAGTATGGAGTCAGAATCAACAGCCAAACTAGGTGGTCTTCTCTTCTTACAGACCTTCTAACACTCTTAGCTGCCCCACAATGACCAATCATTTGTGGGCTCATAGAAAGTTTGAAAACTGTTTCTGCTGGAAGCCTGAATTAAGAATATCTGTAAGGAATCTTGGGGCAGCCATCTGCTTTCATAAGCATGGAAAATCAGCTGAGAAAGTCTTCAGGGAGAGAATGATCAAGAAGCATGGACAAAAGCCAATGTGGGTCTAGGAAAAAAGAAAAGGAAAAAAAAAAAAAAGAAAACAAGATAAAGCAGCTCCTCTGGATCATAATGATTTCCAGACCCTCATTCTGGAAGCCTGGGAAGCCAGTGGTGCTTTTGGTCTTGAACCCTTGGAGAGTCCCCCCTGGTTTACGTTAGTTCCCTTTTAGTCACATTCAACCAAACCCTCTTCCTCAATTTCAAGCTTTGGCCTTTGACAGGTGGGTATTAGGAAAATATTAAATGTTATAATTGTATTAATAATATAATAACAACAATGATAATATCTCATACTCACTATATGTTACTGGTAACAAGGTACATGTGAGCATACTTTACAGATATTAATTCATCAAATTTTCCAAAGAATCTGATGTTAGGTATTATTATGAAACCCAATATATATGAGTAAACTAAATTCAAACATGAAGTAAATCATTCTTACCTAAGGTAGATGTGCCAATCAACAGTAAAGCCTATTAGAAAGACTGATGCATTGGTTTGGGGGCTGAAGCAATTCAGAAAAGCCAGTTGGTAGGTTGCTGTGGGCAAGACCCAGGCTGGCATGTACTGAATGGACTAAGGTAGTGGAAGTGGGGGAAGGGGGAAGGTGATTCAGGAGATATTGGGAAAATAGAATCAACAGAACCAAGTGTGGAGAGGGGGAGAGTAGTCAAGGATTTCCCCCAGATTTCAGGGTAGAACAAAGGTGCTACATCATGCTATGAAAGAGTGGACATTTTAGTGGAGGCTGGGAAGTGTCTGGATGCAACACTGCCTTCATCACTAGAATCTATTCAGGTCACTCTGTCCACTTACTTCTTTCCCTCCTCAGTTCCTTACAGTCTTCCCTCTCTCAAATTCACAGCCCAGAAATTGGGAAGCTTACAGACTATAGATCCAGGTATTTTTGTCTCTGTCTGCCATCATCATCATCATCATCATCATCATCATCATCATCATCATGATGTCTTCTCCAAAATCTATCATCTTCCCTTTTTCCCAGATATCTAGACATTTGAACTCAAAAAAAAAAAAAATGTGGAGTTGTACTACATCTCACCCACCCTTTCCTATAATTCTGTTTTGGCATCGCTTATTGAGGCAGTGAATGGAGAATGCTGTCCTAATCAAGAAGTGGGATGGCCAACAGGAAGGAGAAACCAGTAAAATAAGTAACATAAGGGATGATATTTTAAAGTATAATCTTGCCATAATGGTTTCTTTTGGGGTAGGGGAGTGGAGGGGAGAGCCCATTGATGCTAGCTCGTATAAAGAACAAGTACAGGGTAGAAGAGTAAATTATAAGATAAATATATCTACTCTTTTAATCACTTTCCATTGGAAATGAATGGGTTATGGGTCACAGTTGAAGCATGAAATTGGGTGAAGGAAAAGCATTAACTTGAGTGAAATTGGTGAAGATTTGGACATTGACTGCCCCTACCTGGGTTTCTTTCTAAACCTCATTTTCTATCCCTTTATCACCTGAAATCTTTCCTGATTCATCTTAACTCATACTTAGCTCTTGCATTCACCATCTTGATACTTTTAGCCAACACTGCCTCACATATTGACCCACTGATTACCCTTTAGACTATGTTTAACATTTTCTTTCTATTCTTTTATAATTTATTTCACTCAGGTTCTTGGATTCTGTCTTGCTGTACCCTACTTTGCAGGTGAAAGATAACAAAGCCTTCTATAAAGTTATCTATTCATTTTTAGTGTCCATTTCTCTTGTTCCATATTCATTGTGTATTGTGATTATTTGGAATGGCTATATATGAGGGCATTTTGGTCAACCTAAAGTTCTAGCTTAGAATTTTTAAGTGGTCTCCCTAGTCTGTCTCCCTATAACCAAAAGGTTATTCTTCTTCCTTTACCTCTGACATCCAACTACATTGACCAACCATCCTGGCTTGCCTATGACTGTTCTGATTTAAGCACTGAAACTCTCACATTCTAGGAGACTCCTCAGTCTCAGGCAAACTGACACAGTTGGTGATCCTACATTCCTCCATACCTTTATGTATCCCATATCTCCCCCTTGCACAATCACAAAACCTAGTTAAGGTATTTTCCCCCCTTTACTCTGGATTATTTCAGTGGCCTTCTAACTGGCTTCTAGTCATTCTTTATTAAAATATAAACTACCTTTGAACACCAGATTAATTTTCCTACAGGGTTGTTTTGGCACGTCATTGTTTTGCTCAAATACTTTTAATGCCTGCCTTTTGCCCATGAAATGAAGCTTAAATGTCTTAGGTTTGTATTTGATGTCCTCCATAATTTTTCACCAGCCAACTTTTCTCAGTTTTCTTTTGATGACTCAGAAGTCACTTCAGTATCTTTTAGAGCTTTGGTCATTATTATAAATAACTGTACTGTATTTTTTAAGCTGCAATACTGACGTGACTCAGTACAAATTTCTAGTCAATAAAAATCTGGATAAAGCAACTCTTTTCATATATCTATTTACATTTCTCTCTTTCCTAAATGCTTATGTTAGATTATAGAGTAGATTGTAAAGACAAATTAGTTTCTTTATAGAACAAGTTCAGATTAGAACAGTTGTTACAGCCCATACGATAGGAAAAGAACTATAAAATAATCTGGAAGGTGACAATACTTTAATAAGCCACGATTATTTTTCTAGTCATACTCACTGACAAAACTAACCCTGCTTTATAAATTATCATTATTTCCAGAAAGGTTCAGTTACTATCTACAACTTTTCTAAATCCTGTTTCCTTATTTCTTTTGTAGTCACAGAAACCCAACAGCCCTCAATTGTATTATTTATTTGACTTCACAATCATTTTTTAATGTCCTAAAGAAAATATCCTCAGTGGGCCATAAAAACAATAGCTTGTATATTTCTCTTTTTAAATGACTGATAAGATAGTCTTCCTCACACGGAAGAATAACCTAGAGTTTTTTCATTTATTCAAAGCTTCTTTTTTTTCCCTGGGATTTTCAGGCTGTTTCTTCTCCTCATAGTTAGTTTTATTGATGGGTTTATTTCTGTCTGTTGAGGGGTTTAGGGCATCTCTATTTATAACTCTCCAAGCCCGGTCTAAACTCCTGAGGGGTTCTGCTTGCTCATCCACTTACTCTCCTCCTCATAAAGATTTTGGTGTAAATCCAGTGCTGCCCTTCAAAGCAGGCAAGTGGCTATTAACAGTGTTCGGTACTTGCTAATATGCATACTGCCATCCATCATCTCTTTGTCCTTTTTTTGCTCAGATGCCAACAATCTCAGCACCTGTCTCTGCTGTGACTTTTCCTCTATTTTAGGTACACTTCTCATTAAGAACAAAAGTGTGTAAACATGTTGTGTTTAATATGAGCTGACTGTTTTACAAATATTCCTAAGTTAGCTTTGTGTTTCAAATTACAATGCCTTTGAGTCATATAGGCTTTCATTTTCTTAGATTGCTATATTAAAAATATGCATCAATTACCCATTCTTTCTTGCTTTCCTCAGTAATAACAATCTATATATCTCCAGAAATAAATATCACATACTGACCTGGAATAAGGCTTTTGGATCTGTGATAGATTTAAAACAGTAGTCATAACTACTTTGACACTTCTGCTATCAAGAGATGTGGTCTAGGTTCCCTCTCCTTGAATTTAGGTAGAGTTGTGACTCTTTTGACCAAAGAGGATAAAAATCCCAGCAGTTGTTTTATGGATATCAAATAAACTAATTTTGAAGTTTACATGGAGAGGCAACCCCACCCTCCCAAAAAAATAGCCAAAATACTATTGAAGGAGAACAAAGTGGGAGATCTGATGCTCCATCTTCAAGACTTATCAAGCCACAGGAATCAATCAGTGTGGTATAGGTGAAAAAACAGGCAAATAGAACAATGGAACAGAATAGACCCAGAGAATCAAGAAATAGACTCATAGAAACAAAATGCATTTTCTGTGTAACAAAAGAAGAAAGGCCATACAGTGGAACAAAGATTGTTTCTTCCACAAATGATGCTGGAATCACTGGAGATCCATATGTAAAAAAAAAAAAAAAAAAAGCATCTAAATGCAGACTTTACAGCCCTCACAAAAATTAGCTTAAAATGGATCACAGACCTAAATGTAAAGCCCAAAACTGTAAAACTCCTAGAAGATATAATACAGGAAAAAAAACTAGATAGCTTTGGGTACGACGATGTCTTTTTTATTAGACACAACACCAAAGACATGATCCATGAAAGAAATAATCAATACACCCTACTTCATTAAAATTAAAAACTTTTGCTTTGTAAAAGACAATGTAAAGAGAATGAGAAGACAAGCCATGGTCTGGGAGTGAATATTAGCAAAAAAACACATCTGATAAAGAAGTGTTGTCCAAAAGATGCTTTATGTTGATATTCATAAAGTAAATTGCTGGGATTTGGGTCATAATTACACTGAATCTATACATGCAGTTGGGAAGAACTGACATATTTATATCATTTTTTCTTATGCATGAACAAGGAATATCTCTTCATTTATTTAGTTTTTCTTTGGTTTTATTGACTATAGTTTTGTAGTTTTTCTCATATAATTTTTTAACGTTTATTTATTTTTGAGAGACAGAGACAGAGATGTGGGGCTGGAGCCCATGAACCTCAAGTTCCTGATCTGAGCCGAAGTCGGATGTTTAACAGACTGAGCCACCCGGACACCCCTTGTTGTTTTCCTCTTATAGATAATGTACGTATTTCATTAGACTCACACCTAAGCAATTCATTGTTTTTTTTTTTTTTTTTTTTATGGGACTAT
>NW_027529428.1:6771968-6918267 GCF_008692635.1 Crocuta crocuta
AATGGTACTATGTTTTTAATATTAAATTCCAATTGTTCATTTTGTCATACACAAAAGGCAACTGACTTTTGTACATTAACTTTGGTATCCTATAACTTCCTATAATTATTTATTAGTTCCAGGAGGGTTTTCAGATGTTTATATAGATGATCATGTCATCTGCTAACCAGTTTTATTACTTCCTTCCAAATCTGTGTATCTTTTATTTCCTTGTCTGATTGCATTAGCAAGGACTAATCCTTGTCTTGCACCTGATCTTGCTAAGGAAGCTTTAAGTTTCTCACTATGAAGTATGACGTTAGCTGTAGACATTTCATAGTCTTTATGAAGTTGAGAAAGTTCCTTTCCATTCTTAGTTAACTGAGAGTTTTTACCATGAATACACGCCAGATTTTGTCAGATGGGGTGCTTTTCCATAGTACAATAATTCTGAGCACCATATGTGACTAGATTATTTAATTTCTAATTTTCAGTTTCTTCACCTAAAAAGAAAACAGTAATGATGTCTTTTATTGTTGGCATGGGGGGGGGGTAATTTTACAGGAGAATGCATGTAACAGTGTCTGAGGAATAAGACCTCAATAAATGTTAGACATTATTACTATTACAGGGAATAACAATAATAAACATTCTTTTGATTTTACTGAGGCTAATGGTTGCTTTTTTAAAAAATATGGTAAAATACACATATATTTTATACACATAGTATAACCATTATACTGATTATACTTCATATACATATATATACATATACATAATCATTCTTATATAACCATTATAATGGTTAACTTCTTAACCATTTTTGAGTATAAGTTCAGTAGTGTTACTAATTTCCAGAACTCTTTTCATCTTACAAAACTGAAACTCTTTACACATTAAGCAATTCCCATTTTCTCTTCCTTTTAGCCCCTGAAAACCACCTTTCTGTTTTCTGTCTCTACTTTCTGGGTACCTCATATAAGTGGAATCATACAGCATTTGCATTTTTGTGACTGAATTGTTTCATTTTGCTTAATGTCCTCAAGGTTAATCCATGTTGTAGCATGTGTCAGAAAGTCCTTCCTTTCTAAGGTTATTATTCCATTATATGTATACATTACATTTTATCCTTTCATCCATTAATGAGCACTTCAATTGCTTCCATCTTTAGGCTATTGGGGCTAACACTGCTTTTACATGAGTGTACAAACATCTCTTTGAGATCTTGCTTCCAAATCGTTTGGTTACATACCAAGAGGTGGAATCACCATATCATATGATAATTCCAATTTTAACATATTGAGGAACCAACATACATTTTTTATAGTGGCTGTATCATTTTACATTCCCACCAACAGTGCACAAGGCTTCCAATTTTTCTGTGTCCTCACTAACATTAGCTATTTTCTGTTTTGTTTCTCTCTCTCTCTCTCTTTCTCTCTTTTCTGGTAGTAGTCTTTCTACTGAGCATAAGGCAGTATCTCACTGTGGTTTTGATTTGCATTCCCCTAATGATTACTGATATTGAATATCTTTTAATGTGCTTTTTGACCATTTGTAAAAGTTATTTGGGAAATGTCTATTAAAGTCTTTGCCCATTCATAAATTTTATATTTTTTGAATATTGCTTATTCGTAGGTGTTTTTTTATATATTTTGAGTATTAACCCCTTTGTCAGATATATGATTTGCAAATATTTTCTCCCATTCTGAGATTGCTTTTTCACTCTGTTAATTGTGTAAGAGTCATAGTCACTTTTTAGAAAATATCTTAAATATATTATTAATTCAGTCAAAACTAAGTTTTGAAAATGAATCATCATAAATGTAAATATGATAGTAAAATTAACCTCGAATCAGGGATGATTCTCATTTTAAATCAGGCTTCACTTTGAGATTCACAGAATGGACAGTTTGGATGAGACAATCAAGTAATCAAAGGAATATGACATGACTTATTTTCAATGGTAAAGGAATAGTCCTCAGTTGTTGGGATTTTGTTAGTCAGAGTCAAATCCCAGTGAAATGTACAGTATCCATCAAGTGCTACACTGCTACCTTCAAGGTAACTCACAGAGGCTATCACACTGACTTCTATCCACCATGCCTTGCAACTTGTTGATGGAAAACCTCTATAGTCAATCTTGTAGCCCTTGAGGCATATGCAGGGATTTTGTGTAGTAGTTATTGATCTTATTTTGGCTTCAGGTACTGCTGCATAGAAGGAAGATCAGTTTTTCTTTCCTTTTAAGGAATTCAGTTTACTTTTCTTTGGTGTTGACTTGTAATTACATACCTCAAAGTCTGTTTTAATTGATCACTTGAAGTTTTCTCTATCCAGGTATCCATAAATCTCCATTATGCTTCCTTTAGCACAGATGCTTTAAATAAAGATTTATGTTCAATTCAGACTCCCAGTTAGAAAATATATTCTCTTTCAGTTAGGTAGAATTCAGCATGAAAATTCTCTGTAGGAGTTTAGTAAAATAACAGGAAAGTCCCATGGAAGTTTAAAACTCATTAACCTTTGGGAAAAATCTCAACCTTTTTACATCTGAGTAATATTTGAAGTAAGCTTAATATATACATTTTGGGGCATCAGTGAACAAAAATTATTACCAGACATTAAAAATTTCTCACAGTCATCCACCCTTCAAAAGCAATGGGCTACCTGCTTTCCTGAACTTTTGAACCTTGGATGAATTAGGATAATTTGTAAGATTTTGAATAATATCTGTACACATGCAGAGCACAATGCTTAGTTCCTTTCTCTAGACCTATAATATACTTAAAATGCATTAATTATATACTGATCTTGAGAAACTAATGGAAAGATGTTAGGAGCAGATATTTATATGTTGGAAAGAGAGGCAACTGGAGTCAAGAAACCTGGATCCTAGGTTTCCTCTATCAGCAATTATCTCTGTAACCATAGGCAGGTCACTTCTCTTTCAAGCTGTTATTTCCTAATTGATCTAGGCCAAATTCAGGCCTCTAGAATTTTATTTTCCTAAATGTATATAAAAATTGTGCAAAAAGATGGTTTTTCATTTACACACACACACACACACACACACACACTTTCCCGGACACTGTCACCTCATGTCAATTACTGGCTCTGTCAACTCCCCTCATTTGAGATAACAATATGAAGTGGTTACTTGCTTAATTACTTAGATATCACACTCAAAGGGCAGAGGGCATATCATGGTGAATCCATTATGGATGCAGAATGGACAGAATGAATATATTATGGATACTGTTTCTGAGGTTCATAATTTCTAATCCATATCTGTATTACTTTGGCAAGGCATCAAATAATGCTCAAATGTATCAAAATAAGAAAAAGCATTAATATGAAAAGAGGGAAAGTTATGACTTTCGCTACACTCTGCTGCAGATATTAATTTCATCATGACAAAGAACATTGTGATAATTTTCTTTTTGTCATTAATGTCTAGAAAATATTAAGAAGAAAACGACCAGAAAGAAGAAAGTGTTGAGAATTACTGATGTCGAGTGAAAGGTCAAAATAATTAGGATGTTTATCCTGGACTGTGGAGTCTTGGGGGAAACTTATGACTATCTGTTAGTAATCAAAGTGATGCTATTTAGATTTGTGAGGTAAAACTGAGATCAGCAGGTGGACATTTGGTAAATTCAATTTAAGTTTCATGGAAACAGAACTTTATTCAATATGTTGAAAAACTTTCTAATAATTTCAACAGTCTAATAATAGATTGGGTTGGCTTGTGAAATTGACCATTTTCCATAATGGGAATTGTTCAAGCAGAGGTCAGATCAGTAGATGAAACTCAAATGGGGTTTCTGGAAAGATAACCTAAATAAGCAAAGTGGGTCACAGAGGGCAAATGAACTGCATGTACTCCACCTAAAGTTTGCCAGATTTCTGATTTTTCTAAAGAAGCAGGAAATTGGAATTTTTATGTTAGTTTTCTGATACATACATGTTGGCTTAATTTTTTTTTTTTTTGGACACTGTGTGGACTAAACAAGATCCATCTGGTTTGAACATAGCTTGATCCATCTAGTTTGATCTCTGAACTCCATTTCTTAACCCTAGTAGCTTTGTCATCTGTAGGGCAGTCACAGAGCTGAGTGTTTGGAAAGATGTGGGAACACTAACAAGCTGGGGTATCAAGTCATCACACTGAACGAATGAGTAGTATTTACAATTAACTTATGATGTAAAGTCCCTGCATGCACTAAGTTATACGTCTGCAGAACCATATAGAACCAAGGACCAACTCTCCCAACACAATCTGTTAGTATGGAAAGAAACACAAGACTGCTAAATTTTCCCAGGCAGTGCTTTCAAAGTGAACTATGTAAAAGACAGAAGAGGAGGGAGGAAACTTCAAGTGGATTCTGTAGATCTGCACAGTGCTTCAGGAAATGAAGCCTCCGGATTCAAGGGCCACCAATTAGGGTCAGTACAACTCAAGAGTTGGCTGTGGGTGATTTCCTGATTATTTCCATCCTTATGAGACCTGGTACTATTTATAACTTTTTAAATCTTTTAAAATTATAGTTAAATTCTTTATTTTTCTATTCTTATTCTTTTCCTTTTCCTGTCTTCTCTCCCATTGGGAGTCTGGTCCAGAGCTTTCTCCAAGATTTCCACAAATACTCATGGCTTATTTTCTCAGTACCCCTTTTTCTCTGAGAACTTCTTCCTTTTGCTCATGTCTTGTATCCTTTGGCTGTTGCTCCTCTCAGCTCTGCATCAATCCAGATGTGAATCCGACAGTGGGAAATTCTCAGGACAGGGACCAACTAAGGGTGAGAGGGAGGTATAGCTGGTACTTAGTTCCAGTCGGTTGTTGGAGATACAGACCTTTTCTTTTCCCGCTGCCTTATAAAAAGGCAGTTGTATCAGACTTTTTTCATGGTGATTTGGAGGAAATAGAGGAAATTTATGTTTCAGGACAGTCTACAGCATAATTTTGAATATTAGACCTCCCATTGCTTAAAAGTTGCCCAGTCCTCCAACAGAAATTTGTCATAGACAATTTTCCTGTTCCTTTGCATTCCAGATTTCAAATATCTTACTGGCTCCTTCTCTCCTCTCCTCCATAGCCCTTCTGCCCAAGCTTTTTCCTTTTTTTTTTTTTTAAGTAGGCTCCATGCCCAATGTGAGGATTGAACTCACAACCCTGAGATCACGTGTCAGATGCTCTACCAACTGAGCCAGCCAGGTGCCCTTTGCCCAAACTTTCATACTCAATCTTTCATGCTTCCTCATGAAGGCCAACTCCATGCTCCTCTCTTAACTTCCTCTCATTCTACCTTTGCCTATCCAAAACTTCATTAAATTACTCTAAACAAAGTGTCTCCCCTCAAGCCCAAGCCTTACCATCACACATTGCACTGGTAGAATCTTTGAAATTACTCTTTCCTTTCACAGGACCATGTTCTTGGGTATGACCTCTTTCCATACCATCTAGGTAAGTGAAAAGTAGCCATCCACAGGTTTATCTTTCTACCTCCTATGAATTAAAGTGATCCCCTTAGAAAGCAGGAATATTCAGCTGTTTTTGCTCTAAACTGTATTTTTTTTGTTTTCATTACACAGAGATAGTATATATACAAGTGTTTTGCAAACACTTTGAAGCAAATGGATTTCCGCTGCCTGAAATCTGCTGAAAGTGGATGGCTCAGAGTAGGTCTTAGAAAGACTGAAAACTGGGCAAGTGTTCAGGACTGGTGGGAGAAGGGTCCAAAAGGAAAGCTTCAGAAGCAGAAATCATGAGAAGAGGATAATGTGGAAAGAGAATGCATATTTCCAGGTCTAGTTGAGGGAGAGTTACCAACATTGTAGAGGTTGAGGAAATCCTTCTCTCTCTCTCTCTCTGGACCAAAGAGGGAAGACTATCTCATCTTTTTCCCTCCTCTTTCCTTTCTGTTTCTTTCTGATTCTCTTTCATTATGTATGTTGATACAAATTATTATTAAGTGTCCCCAGATCACGGTAGGTTTCTTCTTGGCTTGACTCTATTAGAACTTCCTGCACTCAGATGAAGTAAGCTTTCCTCTCAGCCATCTGTTTGTATGCTGTACCTGCAAACAACTGGGAAATTCGTAATTCCTAGCTGCTCTGCTGGACAAACAGTGTGGATTTATCTATGGTTCAGTACAGAGATTATACCCTTGTACCTGTCTCTTTTATAGAGAAATTATGAGAGCAACCCTCAACGAGGAAGAGTAAGTCTACTTTGGTGATAGGTGGTCTGGATTTGGTTGCCGGCCCTTTACCAGAGTAATCATGAAATGCTAACTATTATTTGGGAACTTAACATATCATGGGAGTTATTCCCTACTGAACAAGTGAGGTATTGCTTCTATGGGATAATGAGCTTGGGTAATAAGGAACAGCCCCATCTATTGTGAGAATTGTGAGATGATTCTTCTCCATCATTCTACCACCCTCCTACTTTGCTCCTAGCTGGTTCTTTGTCTAGGTAAGTCAGAGGGAACTCTCAGGTGAATTTTGGTAATTCTGCTCATCACATGATACATGGTATCTATTCCTTACTCAAAGCCTGTGACCCCATTAATTTTACTAGTCTATTTCTTTCTACCTAGTCCTTGAAACATATAGAATGTAAACACAGGAGCTGTCACCATTAGCCATGTGGCCTAGGAAATCCAAAAACCTTCCCTGAATGGGAAAGAAGTCCACTTTTAGAGAGGAACAGGAATGAGAGAGGGAAAAGAGAGAGAGAGAGAGAGAGAGAGAGAGAGAGAAATGTAGAAATGAAGAGAGAGACAGAAAAGGAGGAGGCTTGATAGTGTTTGAGATCCTGCTTCCAGAAATTTCTAAGGTCTGGCTAGATTTCTATCCTGAAGATGGGGCAGGCATGAGACTTTTGCCCTAACCTAGTTTGTGATGGATTTCTGCTATTTGTAAGAAAAATGCTGGCAAAGACATTCTGCTTCCTTTAGAAATTGTCACATCCAAACAGAATGTTAAATTTAGTCATAAGAGATTTCTCTTTTAAAGTGTGCCTAGAAGAAGCCTCCAGAGTTTGTGTTATATTGGATTATTTAAACTCTTCTTCTTTGTAGAAGTTGCATTGTGTGGTGAGGAGTCACTTGGATCTGGGTTTCCATCATAACTCCATTATCTGCAGCTTTGGAAGTTTGAAATGTCATTTAAAATTTCTAAGCCTCAGTTTTCTCATATTTATTGAAAGAACATATCATTTATCAGGCAGGGTTGTTTTCAGAAATGGCATAAAGCAATTAAAGTACCTAGCACAGTCTGATTTTAATACATTCAAATTTCATACCACATTTTCTCATTTTGAAGAAGACATTCCCCTCAAATAATATATATTTATAACAAGTATACCAAGGAATAAAACTAACAAATTAAAAAAAACACCTAGGATTATGCAAAAGAAGAAAAAATCAATAGGACACACAATATATTTTTCAGGTGTATATGTATATATGTATATATGTACCTATATATGTACACACCCAAAATATATGTATATTAAAATTAAAAGATATATATACACTTGTTTTTATTTTTTACTATTAAGGCCTTCAACTGATTGGATGTAGGTTATGCATACTATGGAGGGTAATTTGTTTTATTCAAAGTTTACTGATTTAAATGCTAATTTCATCTAAAAATATACACACGGAAACATACAGAGTAACATATGACCAAATATCTGGGTGCTGTGGCTTAGCTAAGTTTAGATAAAATTAATCATCACGCTAAGAAAGATTTTAAATTTAATTCTGAGTTTCCTAGTAGCCAAAGAAAAAAAAGAGAAGCACATTTTTATGTAGTTCTTTTTTAGGAAGATAGAGATCATTTCCCCTCATACATTAAATTTACAAATATGTGGCTACTTTTACTCCTTCCTGGTATGACTACATCAACTGTCTAGATATCTTTTAATTAGGAACTATGCCATCTTCTGCATCCTATCTGTCACCAAATCCTTGTCATTTCTGACTCCAAAATTCTTTAAAATATGTGTACTCCACTCCCTCCTTTTGCCAATGCCTCAGTTCAGTCTCTCACTGTTTTTCACATGAACCTTGGCAACAGCTTTCAAACTTATCTCTGCTTCCTCTTTGGTCACTTCAAACGTAATCTTTACACAGCCATCGGACAGCCCCTTTCAGGACACAATGACTATGCTACCTCCCTCCCTATTTAACAGTTATCTCTAATGTCATAATGTATAAATCTGAAGGGTCAACATCACTCTCTTCCATGCATTTTGATCTCTGACCGTATCACCTTATTTAGAATGTTGAGAAAATGCCATTATTTCAGACATTTCTGTCCCTGTACCTTGCTGTTTCCTCTCTTAAGAATGCTCTATCCTCATTAGTCTACACAAATACCAGTAATTTCTTAAGACCCAAAGGCCACCTCCTTTGTCAGACCTTTCCTGACACATGAACAAGCAGCCACTCCTTCCTCCTTCCCCCAGAGCAACTTACACATCCCAGTTACATCACTTTGGATATTAGAGTCTGAAATTGGAATGCAAAGTCAAAATCATGAAGAATTCTAATCCCCTTCGAAAATCCCTTCAATTAGGGGGACATACCATCCCTTAAATTATGACCTATTATTTCTCTGTGAGTCCCATATAGTGTTTTTTTTTTTTCTCAGACGTTGGAGCAGTTGGTGCTTTCATTAAGTGCACCATGCTTAGCTGAAGATGACCAGGATGACTCTTGACCACTATGTTCTGTCATACGCACACCCTGGTCACATGCTCATTGAAAGGAGCAGTGTGGGGAAATACTTGTACTGTTTAAATTGTCGCTTGTCACTTTCCTTCCTTCCTCCCTTCCTTTCTTCTCTCCTCTCTTGTGTTACTGTTCCATAGTTTAATACAAGCAGGATAAATTTTTATACTGTAGAGTGTGTAACTTGATTGTACTTCATTAATCTAGGTACAGCACTCACTTGGATTGTGGTGTAAATCCATGTTCTGCCTTCTGTCAATCCCCAGTGCATACCAGAGTGGAAAACTCCATGAGGACAGACCTGTATTTTTCATCTCTGTTTCCTTTCCACATGAATATTAGGACTTCAATGGCTATTGGGTGCATGGATGAGATCAGTTAATAGAAGGCAAAGGAAAAGGCACGGAAATTCTTTTCAGCTTTAACTATGAACTTTCCATGTGATAAGAAATATAACATTACTGGTCGTTTGTCATCAGCTTCTGCAAGGGGATAAAACTAGTGTACTTGATAGGCTTCTGAAAACTAATATAGGACAGTTAAAATACCACATAAATGCTAAATAATAAAGTGACAAGCACAATATGTCAGGGGACGCATGGTAATGCAACTATGTCTGTAAAACATTTACTGTATTTTGTCTCTAAAATGTACAACAACAACAACCCACCAAATGGCGGCATCTGTGCTTATTTCCTCCCTGGTCCTCGATATTTGGAATACTTTCAATGTTCAATGCCCAAAAATGCAATAAATATTTTTACTTTGGTACATTCTTATTTTAACATTGGAGTTGGTACCAGCCAGAATTGTGGGGTTACTCACATCACGTGACTCTCCTCCTACCATTCAGTGTGTTTACAAGCAAAAACATAAAATGAACATCAAAGGCAGTCTGGGAGGGAGAATAGATGAATGGGAGGAGGCGATGAAAAATGCATATTGAAGGCTAAGTGTGGAAGACCTAAGAGGGGTACGATTTATAGGCAATCTTATTAGAATGGGTGGTTGGGGGCGTGGGGATAGTCGGTATGTATGAACTGTCATCTCTGAGCACCAGGAGGCACTACTGCCTTCTCTCCTAGCTACCACCTCCCTCTGTCAGGGATAATTCCAAAAACCCAGGTTTTGCAGGAAAAGGTGAAGGTTGGAGAGCTATGTGAGTTGGGAGAGAAATGGGTACATAACACAGAGATCAGAGTTTTCCTTGTTTATCACATACTTGGAGTGATTCTAATCATGTAATCCTGCCAAACTTTAATATTTCACAAGGCATAACAGGACACAGTATGGTATTGTTAAACTCAAATTCATGATTAAGAAAAACTGTTTAGCTTAGGGGAATAAGAGACTATAAATTTATTAGCAAGTTGGCTTGTCAAGTTCGTAAGGACAGAGAAATGTGTAGAAAACAATCAAACCAAACCAAACCAATCCAAAACCAAAGCAATCACTGTAAGTTACTTAACACATATTTAACAATGCACTAGTAGTATTCGAGAAGATCTGCTTGTAATATCAAGAATATTCTTTCTCTTCTGCAGTAATTGGTTTCTTGAGGAGAATGAATTGTGTAGCTGATCAGATTTCCCTTTTCTAATTCTCTGTTAGTAAGCTTAGAAATGAATATGAGATCCAACTGCAGCCAGTATAAGATTTTGTAGGATGGTAAAATCCCTGTCATATCCCTGGCTTCTTCTCACATCTTGCTTATACATTTTCATCTATGTCTTATGTTCTTTTTTCCCTTTCCCTTTTAATTTATGTTATGCTGTAGAAGTTTATGTTCCCTTGAAAGCTTCTCTAAATGCTTTCTCAAATAAAAGGGGAAAAGCATGTAATTAATTGCATGATTATAATAAACCTCCATTAATATACACTGTCAGTTACCAAGAATCAATAGAATTACTCCTGCCCTCAAGAAGTTTACAACCACATTTCAGACTTGTGAGGAACTGTGCCCTAAATATAGAATCGTTTTAAGATACAAGTTTTAGGAGTAGAGGTATCTAAGAAAAAACTCAATGGAAGGAGGAATACTTAATTCCATGATTAACTTTGTAGTTCTACTGTTAGCTTTGTGTGGCCTCAGGCAAGATGGATAACCCTCTCCAACCATCAATTATTCATTAGCAAAAGGTAGCTTCATCTTGAGACAGTCAAACACTTGGATAATGTAAAGGGATGAAAGGCATAGTGCATAATATTTTACTATAGTTATATAACATTTGATTACAGTGTTACTCCCAGTAAAACTAGCAGAAAGAAGTCCATTTAAATCATTTACTAAAAGGGAAAGATGTGTTTTGAGTGAAATTCAGTACATTTTCAACAGGAAAAGTGCCACATCACTGAGGACACAGGTATACGGTAGATGCTGTTTTCGTTTTAAGCTTTTATTTTCAGCCATTCGAGACAAATATTTGGCATTGTGTTCCTAGTGTAAGGAGGTAAACATTTTTGAAAAAAATACAAACATAAGCCTCTCTAGGGTTTTAAGGCTAAAAAAGAGGGAAACTGAAAGAGTAAAATTGGGAGTATTCTTCACAGACTAGTTTTCAGTTAATTTTAGAACAATCAAGAACAAAAAAGCTGGCATTTACATTGAATTATGTTCTGGAACTTTCCCTCATTTTTTATCTTATTGATCTTTTATTCTTTTTAAGCAGATATATCACAGATGTAACAGGGTGCATTGCTTTGTGGAAAATGGTGATGAGATTATTTTACGATAGACGGAGAAGAAGAGGTAGAAGATGCAGAAGGAGGCAGGTAACTTGGTTATTATCTTTAGGCTCAGTGATTTTCTGGGAAACCATGGGCCAGGAAATGATAGAACACCGTAGGCTCTGGAGTCAAATAGACTTGGCTGGATCCCAGTTTACTCTGTGACACTGGGCAAGTCCCCTAACTTCTCTCTGCTTTGAATTCCTTGGATAAAAGGGCACAATAACAGCAGGCTTGTGGAAAGAATAAACAACATACAAAGTTTCTGGTTCAGTGCCACATCTACGGTAAAGGATCAATAGATGGCAACTAATAGGGAAGAAAAGGTTCCTTCAAAATTATCTTCTTATATCCTTTTGACCTATTTAGGAGAGGGAAAGAGATGGTGGCTTTGCTCCATTACTCTGCTCCGTTGACAGTGGCAGATGATTTTAGATAATTTAATTGTCCTCAAACTATTTTGCAATACCAGTCTCCTATTAGTCTTTCTTCAGTTTTGACAAAGTCACCCCCTCCAGGTTCTCACTTGCCACTGAAATCTTCCTTGATCAATAACTAGCTTCTAGAATGGCCCTACCTGCTTTTCTTGTTCATTTTCAGAGAACAGGGCCAATGTTTTAGGAGAAAAATGGCTTAGTAGCCCACACAATATCATGCTAATTTTACCTTTCCTTCATGACATAAGTTTCCTACCATGTCAGGGAACCCAAAGATGAGCCTAACCCTGACTCCTCTTTGTTTTTTATTTCCTGAACTGCTTCCCATTCGTGACTAGAGAAGCGAGCCAATACTTCTTGAACACAGGCTTTGTGTAAAGTATCTTGCCTAGTGCGTTGCACATGAAGGGGGGCAGCTCAGCCCCAAACCTTAAGTTTGTAGTAAAGGAGATTTCCTTAAGCTTCCTGTAATTGAATTTAATCTCTAATTTGAATCTCTAGCTTACTAAGTTACATCCACTTAATATAAATCAAAAAGGGGCTCTCTCACCCCAGATTTTAGGTACCAGGAGATGGAACAAATTCCAGGTATCTTCATTTGTCAGTGTTGATGTCTGCTGAAATAGCGTCATGCAGGTCTGGTCTTCAGTTTGGTCTACACAGGTCACTCACTGACCTCTCTCATTCCTTCCTGCAAAATCTCTAAGTGGGAGTTCAAGTCTCCCAGGACATAGTCTACTGCTCTTCTACAACTCAGGGAAGGAGCTTTGCTTACACATGCATCCCAGGTATGTGGGCTCCCTCCTGTGCTGCCCCTCAATCCTCAGGAACCTCATAGGTATGACTTCATTAAGCCCATTTGTGAGGAAACCGAGTCTCAGAGAGCCTCAGGAACTTGCCTGTGACTGTATATTTCACTGGTAGGGGAGCACATTTTCAAGACAAAATTATCCAACTATTTGCATAATTTGAGTTCCTTCCATGATGCCGGGCTACCTCAGAGTTAAAGTATTAGGCCTTTTCAATCCCTAGGATAAAATATATCATCTAGTACTATCTAGATTAATTCATAGTTTTAAGTTATGCTTAACCTTGGAAAATAAAGACCAGAGCTTTGAAGTCAGTGTTTCTCAAGATACATTCTACATCAGGGGCACCTGGGTGGCTCAGTGGGTTAAGCGTCCAACTTTGGCTCAGGTCACGATCTCGCAGTTCGTGGGTTCAAGCCCCGTGTCAGGCTCTGTGCTGACAGCTCAGNACATTCTACATCAGAATTACCTGGACTGTTTATTAAAAAGGTATATATTCTTGGGCCTAATCACAGCCCTCCAGAACCAGCATCCTTAGTAGCTGAGCCATGAGATCTGAATTATTAATAAACTTACCTCATAATTATTATTCATCCCAAACTTTGCAAACTGTGTTTTAACATGTGTAAACAAGTTTATTTTGATCTTGGTATGGAGGGTCAGAAAGTCCTGAAATATGAGATGCTACAGTTTTTGAGGCCAGGTAACTACTGAAAACTTTGGAGATGAAGGAACGGCCTCGATCCTGGGATGGGGGAGGGAGAAAGAGGAAGAAAATTGAGAAACAAAAGATGGGTTCCTGAGACAAATTTCCCCTCCTTTTTGATTTGAACTACAGGCAGCCCTGTGTAAGCATGTATAAGCTGGTGAGAAAAGTTATTTAATATTTAAACCTAAAGTAACTTCTGGATTAAGAACTATATTCCCAAATGTTATTACTTTTAATTCTCCCTGCCCAAATACCCCAAGGGCTTGATACAGCACTTGAGGTGCTAGTACACTTTCAGAACCAAAGCAGCTTTTCTATTTTATTCTTCACGCCACAGTAAAAAATGTGGGAGATGGGTTCAATGTCTGGTTTCAAAATTTCAGAAATTTGCACCTAAATTGCACCTGTAAAATATGTCCTGGCACATGCAAGCAAGTCATTGTACTTGCAAATTATTGTTTTGCATATGCAATTACTTGGTTGCATCTGGATATACATTTTGTGGGACAATTAAGTGTTTATGTTAGAAAATTAGATCACTAATTTTATGTTCATTTATATAAAGCTTAGAACTTAAACTTCCAGGATTTTTTCCCGCAGAAAGTTCAATGCATGCTGCATATGGTCTTAATGGGCTTTGGGGGGAACATCCTTTTATCCAATCATTTGTTAATTTGACAAGTATTTCCTAAATGCCTACTGTGGGTCAGATGCTGTGCTAGATGCTAGAGTTTCAAATGATGAACCAACATCCCACATTCTGGAACATGGGTATTAACACTGTTCGGTCGTGTTTAAAGAGATAATCAATTTGTTAGTATATTGTTTGATAGTTTCAAAATAAGCAGTTTTCATTATTTGTAGTCATTTAAATCCCAATAAGTGCCATACCAAAGTCGGAAGTTGACAATTGTCACTTATTCCTCATTATGTCCAGCTGTCGAAGTGACTAATAAAATGGGGAAACCATTTCTGAATCTATTTTGCTTTCTTTAACATTCACAGAATCACTGCAATAGTTTATGTGTTTTCTGTGGAATCGTTGTACTCTGCAATCGACAACACAAGTATGATTCATAAAAGTACAGTTTGGTTAACATTAAAGGTTGAAATAGTCTTTGAATGAATGCCCTTCCTGTGTGATGAAATTCAGGGATTTTGCAATAAACACATCGAGGCTCTTACACTTCTCTCTAGGCATAAAATTGTATTTTAAAGGACATGGTTTGTTGGAATACTGACTTCACGATTAGAGAGATTTTATTTTGCACACTTACACATTGCTTCCTAAATAAAACTATATTGATATGCATGCATATATAGATGTATCTTGTTTCTATAAAGCATCTTGTTTCTATAAAGCATGTAGAAAAACAATGGTCTGTAAAATACATTCAATTTTTCACTCAGAACCTAATTGTAATGATACATTTATAGACATTTTGAGTCAAAAAAACCTTGGAGGTAGTTTTGTTTGTTACCTTATTTTACAAATGAGTAAACTGAGGCTTGGAAAGGTTAAATGCACTTCAAGATTACATCGAAGCTCTGACAGAATACAAACTAAATCTATTATTTAGGCCTTCATTATATAAAGAACAAAATATTTACGAAGAAATGTAATGGAAAGCAGTTAATATTCTCTTTGCAGATCTTATGGTGATGTTGACTGTGCACCATCTCTAACTAAATGAAGACAAAAATTATATGAAGTCATAGAAGAGTCAGAAAAGCAAGCAGCAGAAACCCACACTCTTTCTAGGCTAGTACTCTTTCTAGTAACAACAAAGCCTGATACTCATCAAGTAAGCCTGATACTCATCAGGAAAGAGAAGCAAAGGTAGCAAAGGTGGTCAGAGAAGGAATACAGGTATATTTAGGCATTTTATGTATGTACACATGGTCCTTTTTGTTTCAATCAGAGGCTCAAAAGAAAACAGATGTCAAGCATAAATTAAGACAATTGCAAGACAGTTTATTTACATGGGACATAATTACAGAAGTGTGGGCTTGCTAGAAGAACGATAAAGGATGTGAAGTAACTCTGGGTTAGTAACTGCAGAGCTGGTACCTCTAGACTTGAAGGAATGAGGGGAGAGAGTGGCAAAAAGAATCTAGAAGAGAATTTTTCGTAGAGCTACCTGGAGAGGGCAGTGGCCTGCAGTGGAGGAACATAGCCAGCTGGAGATGAGGGGTCCGTGGGAACAAATATCCCAACATCATTCCCTCCTCACCTCTCATTTCTTGCCGTTGCTTCCATTGCCTAATTGTAAGTGGAAGCTAGAGAGCAGGGAAGCCCATTGGTGTCACCCATTAATTGGAAAGAAGGCTGGGTGAAGAGGTACGGGCAAGGAGCTGGAGATGCAAACATGATGCAAGGTACATTCTTCCAAAAAGGATTTAAGCACTCTCATAAAGATATACTGATGTCCCAAGACAGAATAGGTTAAAATACAGTGAAAGAAAGGAAGGAAGGGAGGAAGGGAGAGAGAAAGTAAGAAACAAATGCTATTGAAACAAAAAGACCCATTTATACCATTGCTCAAATGAGACGGAAATTTATTTAACCCTGCTAGTGCAGAGATAGATAGATGTTCAAAGGCAAGCAGCTGCTCTGCTCCATGAGGGCATCCACTCACTCAGATTCATTCTCTCTTTTTGTATTGTTCAGCACCATTGTGTTTGCATTTTAGTCTGTAGGGAGATCAAATTGTAGGGAGAGTGTGGAGGGCGAGTAGCTTCCTCTTATGGAAGTGACTAAGAGATTGCACACATCATTTTCTGGGTTGGATACACACCTATATCTTGCCAGATTCTTTCAGTGTTGGACACCTCTCTAACCCTCAGGTGTTTGCTTCGTGTTGGCCACCAGTGGCCTGATGACTCAGGGCAAATGGCTGGGCATATAGAATTGACCAATTTTTTGCCCTGGGAAACCAGGGCACTCTACTTGGTCCATCTAGAGAAGTTCTACGCATTGAACAGATACAACCTACAGGTGACTAGCTGTATGTCATCAAAACATCATTTTACATGTTGCATACTTCACTTCTCTTTATCCTCATCCTTGATCCCTTGAATTTACAACTCTCCCTAAAGCATCAACACTTTCATCCTTGCTTCAGGCTTTATGTTCTAGGGCACCTGCAATGCGACATATCCATTTACATCTAGCTGATCAGACCTGTTCTAAGATGAAGCTCGAGACAAGGAATTTCCCTTAATAATCACAATAAGAGAAAACATGGATCTTAAGGAGGAGTGAGAAGTTTTTGCCAAAGAGGAACAAAATAAACTCAAGAATGATACCAACAAATAGACTAAAATAATAAAATGTATAACATAGCCCTTTGCACAAAAGAACTAAAGTTCAGTTTTAACTTTTACAGAAGACAACACGAAAAAGAAAATGTTCATTCCTATGTTCATGATATCTAGGAAATAGAGGGAAAAAAAACAAATAAAAACAAAACTTGTATTCTTAGGAGAATGCCACATTCTTGATATAAAAATCAAGAGAATTTTCTTCCTGAGTCCTAGATCAGTTACTAATACTATCGGAAGTAAGTAACAACAAAAATCCCAGAAATTGTGACTTCATAATGAAGATATTTGATGACATCACTTAATAAGAAATCTGGAGGTAAGTGGGCGCCTGGGTGGCTCAGTCAGGTAGGTGGCGACTTCAGCTGAGGTCATGATCTCACGGTTCATGAGTTTCAGCCCCACATCGAGCTCTGTGCTGACAGCTCAGAGCCTGGAGCCTACTTCAGATTGTGTGTCTCTCTTTCTCTGTCCCTCCCCTGTTCACACTCTCTCTCTCTCTCTCTCTCTCAAAAATAAACAAACATTAATTTGTTTTAATTTATAAAAAATTTTTAAAAGTAAATCTGGAAGTAAGCATTCTATTTTTTATTTAGTGGTCTTTCAATATCATTAAGGAAATAGATTCTTTTCATCCTTTGCTGCCTCATCCTCGTTACATTGTCTTTGATCTTTTAGCTTGTCTTAGTGCCAAGATGTCAGTGGCCAAGCAGGGAAAGTAGGAAGTGGGGAAGGAAGTGTGGGGCTAGGGAGAATTTTCCTCTCATGTTTCTTGGTTTTTATGGGGATAGGGGAAATTTCTTAAACCTCCCACCCTCCCCTCCCCTCCCCTCCTCTCCCCTCTCTTTATGTCACATTGGCAAGAACTGGGCCATACGGCCACTGGAACACACAAGAGAGGCTGGGAGTTATAAAAATCTACCTTTTTGAACCTGGGAACCTGACAAGGAGAAGGGGATTGAGAAAGACTGATGCAGAGGCAGCGAGCAGTGTTTTCATAAGTTCTCACAAAGGAAATACTGTGATACATAGCGAGTAATACCCTGAGTGATATGTTATCCTACGTAGATGACATATTCTGTACGGCTCTACCTTAAGTGTTCTCCATATATGCTGACTGCATTATATTACCATATGACACAATGGGAATAACTCATCCCAGTGAGGACAGATAGGGTGCAAATGGGTGCCGCCTCGCTATGCATGCACCTAATCTGACTTGCATATTTTACAATATGGGAGACAGTGTTTAGACTGAGTGTTCTGAAAACCTGTTCCTGAATTTTATGTCTTTTATCCAGATTTTCAAGGCTAATGTACATAGCACTGAGCTCGAGACGATGCTCGTTGGCAAATGCCTGAACATGGCTATTCATCAATTTTTCCAGTCGTATACAGGCCCAGGTATAAGTTAGGGGTATAGTTGCCTGATTTTTGGGGGAAAACTGAGAAGCCTAATGTGAATAAATGTGTATGCCTGCTATCCCTGCTCAGAAGTAATCTTGCCAGGGGGCCAGAACTGTGCTCAAAAATAGTTTAGAATTGGCTTCCGTGCCTGCACAAATGGGCAATAAAGTCCCCCAAGATATACTCCATATTGTATTGCAGGAATCATTATACCTGAAGAATTTTAGGGCAGGTGAAATCAGATGTTTGCCTGGACAAAAGTAAAATATCCATAAAATACCTGTAAAATGCTAAGTTTCCAGTAGTGCAGTTTCCTGGTGTAACTTCTAAGATAAACTGTTAGTGAGCATGCACCAAAATAACTAAATGAGGTAATTCATTGTATGGGTTGTTATTTATATACCAATTAAAAGAAACAGAATGGCTTCCAAAAATAACTACTTTAGTATTAGAATAATTTTTCTGTGCTTCTCTTTGGCAATAATCAGCAAATAGGATTGGTGATTCAGTCCATTACTAATATGAACTAATAAAAACTATACTGTCTTTATATAACAGAATCTTTGTCTTTTTCTTCTTAAAAGCAAAATGAGCTAACATTTATTGAGTACTTCACCTACTTAAATCTCTCAACACCAATGAAGTAGATGGTTTCTTCAAAATGGTAACTGACTTAGAAAAAGTTAAGTGGGGGCGCCTGGGTGGCTTAGTCGGTTGGGCGTCCGACTTTCGCTTAGGTCATGGTCTCACGGTTCGTGGGTTCGGGCCCTGTGTCGGGCTCTGTGCTGACTGCCAGTTCAGAGCCTGGAGCCTGTTTCGGAGTCTGTGATTCCCTCTCTCTCTGACCCTCCCCTGCTCGCGCTGTCTCTCTCTCTCTCTCTCTCCTAGAAGTGAATAAAATATTTAAAAAAAAAAAAAAGAAAAAGTTAAGTGATTTGTCCAAGTCATATAGTTTTTTTAATGTTTATTTATTTATTTTGAGAGAGAATGTGAGCAGGAGAGGGGTAGGGAGAGAGCAAGAGAGAGAGCATCCCAAGCAGGCTCTGCACTAAAAGCCATGATGTGGGACTCGATCTCATGAACCATGAGATCATGACCTGAGCTGAAATCAAGAGTCGGATTTTTAATGGACTGGGCCACCCAGCATCCCTCAAGTCATGCAATTTTAAGTGGTGAACCTAGGATAACAGGGAGGCTTGAATCTACCGAGTCCAAAAGTAGGCAGGATAACTTGGAAACAAGAAAGAGAACTGGCCAGAATTTCAGTTTGGCATAGACCCCATGATCTTTGAGTTCAAGATCAGACAGTGAAAGAGGTCTGAAGTGTCTGTCTACCTTTTTCTCAAGCGGTGTCTACTTCATGAGAGAAAGCCTAGCAATGTCATTAGGTGAAGCTTTCACAAGACTTTTCACAATCTAGCTCCATCTGTTCCATAGCAAATGAAAAACCCACTTACATTCCAGCATTTGAGTGCTGGTAGCATTGTTATTTTTCACTTTTTTCTCTCTTTTCCTATGTGTGTTAGTGATAAACTGGATGAGACTATGTCAGATATTCCTAATTCGCTATAATTTTAAAATGGAAGTCTTGTTTAATGGATTTTTAAAGTGTACTGACTTTTAATTATTTACTTTGTCTTGCATTTTAAATTCTTAACTGTGTCTTCTAAGGCTGTAACTCTAGTTTTATGCCTTATTCTAACATTCAGAACCCCTCCTCCCCCCACACACATACTTCACAGATGGCACGGGAAGAGCGCATGCATGCACACACAAAGCCCATACACCATGCATACCACACAGTCACACACAGTCACACACAGTCACACACAGTCACACACATTCACACACATCTGCTTTCTTTCCTACCTAGCAGCAGTCACATGTAAGTGAGCAGAAATACGGGGGCACAAAAAAATGGTACAGTGTACTCCTGGAGGGTAGCCTTTTAAAGTCAAATAACATAGATAAGGGAGGAACATGGAAAGCCAAACTGGCCAGGGCTTATGGAGAGCTAAATTTTTTCAAGTCATTCATCAATTCAGGGAATTGGTGACACAGACCTGTCTGGGTTCATTAATCACTCTGTTGGCCACACCAGGAGCCATGCTATTCAAGGCACAGTAGTGTTTTATGGTTAGAACTACCTGGTCCGGGGCACGTTTTACACTATAGCATCTTAAGGGTCACTAAGTGTCTACCTGAGACTGTCTAGGGAAAGACTTTTCATTTGTCTCTATACATACAAGATTTGCTTTTGTTCAAAGTGGGTGGGGAGTATTAACTTGCACAACAAGGAACATCTGTGAGAGCACATCATGAACATAGGCTGACAAGAATAGAGGAAGACTAAGACTCAGGATACAATGAATTGGAAAGGGTTCAATTATAAAAGGCACAATGCCTCATATTTATAATAGAAAGAAAATATATACATATGATGGTACAGAATATAGGTAATTTGAAAGCCTGAGGATAAGGGTAGATCTCTTTATTTCCTCCATTAGTAGTTTCGTCCCAGAAGCTTGTCTCCTATCTCTGAAGCAAAGCTGTCTTTTTTCCTTATCTTTAAAGGTTTACCTGTAGCAGTGTCAGGGTAGGCTAGTCTGTCAAACATCTGACTCTTGGTTTCAGCTCAGGTCATGATCTCACAGTTCATGAGTTCGAGGCCCGCAGTGGGATCCGCTTGGGATCCTCTCTCTCCTGTCTTCCCCTTCCTCACTTGTGCATGCTCTCTCTCTCTTTCTCAAAATAAATAAACTTACCTTTATTTATATAATATAAATCTTTATATAAAGATTTGCCATTATATTCCCCAGGATTTATTGAATGAGTTTTCACTTTGTTGATGAAAGCTGTCCATCCAATAATCAAGCAGAGGAGTGATAGTTATGGACCAACATTACAATGGGATTATTATATCCATCCAGTTTAGAATACATGATACTTCGTATATGGTAAAAGTGATTTGGAAAATTGTTACTGAAAAGGAGATTAACAATTTTTCCCAATAGTTTTCCATTTAAAGTTATTTAAAATCATCCTCAGTGTGTTGAGAGAATGCTAAAATGATGGAAAGTCAGCACAAAGTGCTGCAATAATAATAATTATAACAGGAGGAGAAGGAGGAAGAGGAGGAGGAAGAGGGCAAAGAAACTAAGTCCATTGTTCAAAAGTTGTTTTTTGGTCTCCTGGTAAATATATAAAAAATATATCATCCTTTCTCTTAAAGGAACACATATGTAACCATAATGTCAGACAGAAATTCTAAAACTGTAGTTTAGAATGATGAGAATGAGCACATGGTTGAAATAGTATTTAATTCTGCCTGGCAAACAGGGTGACAGAAAGTGTTTTGTAGAGAAAGTTAAATCTGAACTGTGTCTTAGAAAATGGTCAGAATTGGGACTTCTATCTAATGATGGTGAACTAGGTAATTTGAACTAAACTTTCTCTGAAAAATATAAATTTATTAGCAGTTAATTAACATACAGTGCTATATTAGTTTCAGATGTATAATATAGTGATTCAACAATTTTATAGATAAATCAGTGATTATCATGACAAGTGCACTCCTTAACCCCCATCACCTATTTCATCCATATATATAAAGAACTCCCCTCAGGTAACGTACAGATTGTTCTCTGTAATTCAAGAGTCTGTTTGCTGCTTCCATATCTTGGCTATTGTAAATAATTCTGCGATAAACATAGTGATGGACGTACCCCTTTCAATTAGTGCTTTGGTATCTTTTGGGTAAATACTCAGTAGTGTGATTACTGGATCATAGGGAGGTTCTATTTTTACCTATTTGAGGAAGCTTCATACTGCTTTTCAGAGTGGCTGCACCAGTTTGCATTTCTGCCGACAGTGTACGAGGGTTCCTTTTTCTCCACATCTTCACCAACACTTGCTGTGTGTGTGTGTGTGTAAGTTTATTTATTTATTTTGAGAGAGAGAAAGAGAGAAAGAGAGAGAGAGCACACAGAAGGAGCAGAGAGAGAGAGGAAGAGAGAATCCCAAGCAGGGAATTGAACTCATGAACTATAAGATCATGACCTAAGCTGAAATCAAGAGTCGGACGTTTAACCAACTGAGCTACCCAGGCACCCCCTTGTATTTTTTATATTAGCCATTCTGACAGGTGTGAGGTGATATCTCACTGTAGTTTTGATTTGCATTTTCCTGATGATAAGTGATGTTGAGAAATTTTTTATGCATCTGTTGGCCACCTGAACGTCTTCTTCATTGAAATATGTTTATGTCTTCTGCCCATTTTTAATTGGATTATTTGTATTTTTTGGTGTTTGAGATCTGTAATTTCTTTATGTATTTTGAATACTAACCCTTTATTGGATATGTAATTTGCAAATATCTTCTCTCATTTTGTAACTTATCTCTTAGTTTTGCTGATTGTTTCCTTTGCTGTGCAGAAGCTTTTTATTTTGATGTAGTCCCAAAGGTTTATTTTTGTTTTTATTTGCCTTGTCTCAAGAAACATATCTAGAAAAATGTCACTCTGGCCGATGTCAGAGAAATTACTGCTTGCACTCTTTTCTAGGATTTTTATTGCCTCAGGTCTCACATTTCGATCTTTAATCCATTTGAGTTTATTTTTGTGTATGATATAAGAAAGTGGTCCAGTTTCATTCTTTTGCATTCTCTTTGCTGTCCAGTTTTCCCAACACCATTTGTTGAACAGACTGTCTTTTTCTTATTGCATATATTTGCCTCTTTTGTCGAAGAGTAATTGGCTATATAATCATGGGCTTGTTTCTGGGCTTTCTATCCTGTTCCACTGATTTATGTCTATTTCTGTGCTGGTATGATACTGTTCTGATTACTACAGCTTTGTAGTACAGCTTGAAATGTGGGGATTGTGACACTTTCAGCTTTGTTTTTCTTTTTCAAGATTGTTTTGGCTATTCAGGGTCTTTTGTGGTCCCATGCAAATTTTAGTATTATTTAGTATTATTCTAGTTCCGTGAAAATAGCTGCTGGTATTTTGATAGAGATTGCATTTAGACTATAGATTGCTTTGGGTAGTATGGACACTTTAATAATATTTGTTCTGAGCTAAAGTTTCTCATAATGGCAACTTAAAAATCTATTCAAAATCTTTTTTTTTTTTTTAAATCTTAAATCAAAGTATTAAAACAAAAACAAGCAGGTAGCCTGGGTGGCTCACTTGGTTAGGCTTCCGACTTCAGCTCAGGTCATGATCTCATCATGGTTTGTGGGTTCACACCTTACTTGTGTTGGGCTCTGTGCTGACAGCTGAGAGCCTGAAGTCTGCCTCAGATTCTGGGTTTCCCCCCTCTCTCTAGCCCTCCCCCACTCACTGTCTCTCTCTCAAAAATAAATAAATGTTAAAAAAAATTTAAAAATGAGAGGCAAACCATAAGAGACTCTTAAATACTGAGAACAAACTGAGGGTTGCTGGGGGCTGAGGGAGAGCGGAAAGTGGGTGACGGGCATGGAGGAGGGCACTTGTTGGGATGAGCACTGGGTGTTATGTGGAAACCAATTTGACAATAAGCTATATTAAAAAAATTAGTTAATTAATTAAAAATAAAAATAAAAACAAACAAACAAAACTATGAAGACTTATCAAGTAAGATCCAGGGGAGGAGAAAGATCCAGGGAAGTAGTCACGCCATTTGAGTTTGATTTCCATTTGGGGTACTTGTCAATTCCAGAAGGCACAGCTGAGGGGATGATGGACTGCACATCATTTTTGACAATTCTTAGGCTTTTGGGGCCAAGAGTCAGGAAAACCTCTCTTAGGGTAGAAACCTCAAAGGGCTGCACCCTAGGAGTAAAGGTAAACCAGTATGCTGCTTCTGAACTTGTATGGAGATGATCCCAGAGTGTTAATGGCCATGAAGGGTTTGATGCAAAGAGAACTCCTCTCTAGAGAAATAATGTTATCCTAGTTCTCAAATATTTATAAACAATTTATAAATAAAATATTCAGTTCAAAATTAAAAAAAAATAATCGGGCATTCAGGAAGAAAAAAATAGCACGGACGAAACCTGTAATATATAACAGATGAAAGAAATGGCCTACAGAGGTATCAGATGCAGACTGGTTGACTGATCGATTTATAGAACGTCCACAGCAACTTTATTCCCCAAAGCCTCCAACTGCAACGTATCTATACAATACATCGATAAACAATTTACGGCATATCTCTACAAAGAAATACCATTCAGCGATACAAAGGATTGCAATACTGATTCGCCTAGCACATGAATGATTCCAGTGGCGTGCTGACAATTGGTTCTTTGGGGTAGGAGAAGCCTTCATTTGTCATGTTTGCCAATCTCCATGATTTAACTATTCCCACTTCGATATTCTCTTTTCAACTTGCAGTCACCGAAAGCAGAGTTCAGAAGACATGCACACAACTGATTCTCATTCCCTGGTTTGAGCTGGCTCCTATGCACCACCGGATACATGTTACTGACATTGTGCTCAGCAAAAGAAGGCCATACACAAAAGGGTGCACACTCCATGGTTTCATTTAGAGGAAGTTCTAGAACAACAGTCTAAAATGAAAAAAAAACTCAAAAAAGTCGTCACATTTGGGAGTTGGAATGGGGGATTACCTGGGAAGGGGCATGAGGGGATATTCTGGGGAAACAGAAAATGATCTTTTGTGGTAAAGGTGTGTATTACACACGTATAACTCTTTTAGACACAGATTTAAAAATAACCACTTTCCCTGAGTTAAAGGAGAGAAAGACTCAGAAATTTAACAGAAAATCAAAAGGAAATTCTTGAATGGAAAAAGTTAATGACCAAAATTATGAAGTCAGTGAATACATTATTAGCAAATCAGACAGAGCTGAACAGAAGAAAAAATTAGTAATCTGAAAGATAGGTCAGAAGAAAATATCTAGGCTGAAGCAATGAGACCACAAGGATGGAATATATAAAATATAAGCTGATTCAGAAGGAAGGTACCACATGTATATATATGCCCAAGAAGAGAATATAAAGAGAAGAGGTCAGATGCATTTTGGGGAAAACAATAACGGCCAAGAATTTTCCAAAATTTATAACAAATATCAAGGCTCAAGAAACTATTAAACCTGAGGTGGGGAGAAAATTGTCAGTCAGGCTTATAATAAAATTGCTCAAAGTCAAATATGAAGAAAAAAAATCTTAAAAGCAACCAGAAAAAAGAGAAAGATAGCCTTCAAAGGAGTGATTCTTACATGGCACATGACGTGTCCACAGAAAGAATGGAAACCAAAAGAAAACTGAATGATGCCTTTACAATATTAAAGGAAAATCATTTCCGATATACAGTTGTATACTCAATATTAATATTCTTCAACAATGAAGTTGAAATAGAGATATCTCAAATATTTTATTTGTTGCAGTATATTAAAATTTTTATCATCTATAGTCTTAAAGTGAAGGAAATACTAGTGTATTTCAGGCAAAAGGAAAATTATTCCAGAAGGAAATGAAAAGATGTTGGTAGAAATGAAGAGTAAATAAAATTGTACACTCTTGGGCTAATCTAAAAAAAATTTTTTTAATGTTTATTTATTTTTGAGAGGGACACAGAGAGTATAAGTGGGGGAGGGGTACAGAGAGGGGTACAGAGAATCTGAAGCAGGCTCCAGGCTCTGAGCAGTCAACACAGAGCCTGACATAGGGCTGGAACCCACGAACTGTGAAATCTTGACCTGAGCTGAAGTTGGACACTCAAGCGACTGAGCCACCGAGGCCCCCCTCTCATGGGCTAATCTAAATGAATAATATAATGTAATAATGCTAATATTACTATTACATTTATCAAAATAGCTTATGTATTATAATATACAATGGAATTATATAGGTACATACTTATATAATACATAATTGATACATAATTAATATTATATACAATTACCATAGAATTAATATTATATATTATGTATCTATATAATCAAAGTACATAAAAATAATGGCATTTCATTTTTAAAAAGTATTAATGGAGTCAAAAGTGTCTGCATTGCTTAGTCAAATGACTAGCTATTAANTGAGTAAGTTAAGAATTTGACAAGATATAATTCAGTGAAATACTCTATTAAAGGGCCAATGAAATCAGACCAGACATTAAAAAAAAATTAGACTCTATGCTGTTCAAAAAAATGTATATAATATATAGGATTTAGACAGTTTGAAAGGCCAAGGGTAGGAAAAAGGATGCCTGAGCATTTATCAGGTAAGCAAAAATCCTATATTTATGGCATCATCTCAAGACTACACTTCACACAGGAGCAAGAGCAAGGGAACACACTTTTGTTGGCAACAGTGTCTTTAACGTGTGGGTTACAGAATAGAACAGAAAACACTAATATATAATATATATATTATGAAATATTGTCCCTGATAGATTTGTGACTAACACCAGAAAGAGGAAAATGAAATCTGAATTTCACGTGCCTTAATTGATAAAATTACTGCAAATTCCAAAGGGCCAGTCCAGATCTGAGGATCAGTGATGCCTGTGCCTTTCCTAGTGCCTGATACGTGCCACTTAGACAGTCATTATCTTCTCCTGAATATAAACAAAATAAAGTGTTTACTATTGTTTTCAGTGTATTTTGTAATGATCCCATTTGGTAAAAATTCATTGAATTGAGAGTAAATAATATTGTAAATTAAATAGTAGTTCAAGCATGTATTTATAGCCAATTAGAAACACAAAATTTGTCATGAGCAACAATTAATGGACTTCACCTTGTGTTTATGTAAGGAATACTTTTTTAAAACTTTATTATCCGTCTAACTCTCTGTCCATAAGCCTGAGCTATTTTAATAACTCATATATAAGGTGTTTATTACATGTAGCAATTTTATGAACTGTTTTTTAACCACAAAGGCTATAATAGCATACTCTAGTCTTTCACTTTTTAAGTATTTCTTTTTTAAAAATTTTCTCTCAAAGTAGTCAATTTAACCAGTATTGCATGCTCTTCTTATGTGGTTAAATTCATATCCATGAAGCATTTTAACTCCTGGAGTGAATACTATCAGCTGATGCAGTACATTTACTTAATGAGACAATGATACAGTTAATTATCTGTAAGAAACTCAGAACCAATATAGCAAGACCCTCCATTTTAAGGAAAGCCTCTACATACATATTTATATTAATCTCTCAGAGTGCCTAATACTGGAAATTCACTGTACTTGTGAAGAAAAACAACTTGGAGGCCTCTGCCAGGTAGGTTTTACTTTTCTGATCAATTGTTGATGGGTTTTTAATCCAGGAATCTGGATTAAAATCAGGAGTAGGAAGTGGTAAGTACAGGAGGGAAGCTGATTTCTCCCCGGAAGGGGCTGGCAATTGTTGGCTGGAGGTGGGGATAAGGAAGCCGAAAAATGAAAACACTCAATATCGAATTTAAAAACAATTAAATTGAAGTGAAGAACTCATCTTAAGGAGAAGATGAGTGGTTTTGGTTAAATGTATTTAGAAAGTTAGTATAAATTTAAGCCATGCCCAGTGTACTTTGGAGAAAATCTACGATAAAGATATTTTTCAGTATGTGGGAGCAAAGTAACAGACTGAAAAACTTGTCTGGCTTCAGAGGTATTACTGTAATCCATAATGGGTCAGTTACTTCGGTGGCTATTATGAATTGCTCAGGGGCCTAAAGATCTTAGAAATCTTTCAGAATTACCTGAAGAAGCAGAAGTGCTCCAGGGAGAACTATAAAACTTCCTGCACCTGCTGATCCAAAATGTACAAAAAAACATGGCCTCAAAACTCTGAGTGGAGCCGAAGTCTTAGAAGGGCACCGTTACCTTCCGCAATGCTGGGAATTTACAGAGAAGAGGGGGAGTGACATCTGGCTGGAGACACCCTGATTCTGGCCACTGTCGGACACCACTCTCAGGGCACTGGCTGATGTTCTTAATCTGGGAATTGCTGGAGAAAAAACACTTAATCAAATCACTTTTGACTTTTGAAGTGGAAACTTTATATGTGAAAGGAGAAGTGGTTAATTATTTAGCCAAATTCAGCCATGAACTCATCAGTAATTTGTGGGAAGAAGCCCATGTCTTTATTCTAACACCATCTGGCCCATCCAGCAAGTCTGTTTTACACTTTATGATGATATTAAGGATTTGAATGAATGGTTATTGCCACATTATATGGGTATAAAATTAAGGGCGAAGAAAAAGGAAGATATACATCTTTTCAGGGTCAAGGCCTGATGAAGTTTCTCTTTGCCCTTGAACTGGCTTTCACGACCTTAAATTCTCTTTGCTTAGGAGGTGTTCCACTTCTCTGACAGTCTCTGCCTGCTGGGGCTTATACTCCTGCACACATTGCTAACTTGTAAGTGGCTCATACTTTTGCTTGTAATTTTAGCAAATATAAATAGATGATTCAGTCTATTAACAAAGTGCATTTAAGTGTCCTGTGGAACAAAATCCTGTCTTTATGTCATCTCTTACCCCAGCACCCTTTGTGGAGGAGGTCAGGAAGAGAAGGTTAACATACACCCCAGTGAATCCCATGTGATCGTTTGTCCTACAGAAAAGTGTAAATGGATTCCTATAATGTATTGACTGTACCCATGGTAAATTTCTAGACTGCCATTTTTACATTTTGCTTGGGCTACAGCAGGAAACCGGGAATCATAGGATTTTGGGGGTGAGGGGATGTGGAGGGGTGAGAAACTATAGCCCTTTGTCAGTCATAACTGAAATCTGGTAAGAAGGATTCTAGCCCTTAGCAACCAGGAAGCATACATCAATCCTAGCTGTGAGTCAAATGTGACTTAAATCATGCCGGGCGCAAGGTTACTCTGTCACCTCACTAGAGAAATGGCATCATTCAGAGATCTGGTAGCTCTTGCCGGGTCTCTGAGCACAGAGCCCACAGACCCTGCTGTGCTCATCATCATCATCACCATCGTTACTGTTATCACCATTCACAAGACTTAATAATTCAAAAAGTTAAATTCAAAATAAAAGTTTCATGAACCCCAAAGTTATTATTAATTCTAGAAGGCAGTTTCACATTGATCATGCATTTGATTTTCACACATAAGTAGGTGGGTATTACTATGGTTCATTTTATAGATGAGGAAATCAAGGCACAAGACCATTAAATAATTTGCTTAAAGTCATATAGCTAATTAGTATCAGATTAGAGCCTCTTCACCATCAGACTTGGGCTCTTAATAGAAAATTTTTTCAAATAAGAAATTAACATCCTAATTTATACTCTATGCAAAGAGAGTGAAAATAATATTAATTATTTCAGCAGAGAGTGTGATAAAAGCTGGGTAATACAAACGCTTAAGAATAAGTTTATCCTGTTTGGTTGTGCTCTTTTGTAAGGACTTTTTGGAACAATTTATTAACTTGACCTCACACATGGTGGAAGTTGTCAGTATAGAAGCATAAGCTTTTGATGCCGCAGAAGAGTGATAATAATAGTAAATAAATAATAAAGTAGAATGTAGTAATAAATATATTATTTGCCAAAATTAAATAAAAGGAACATTACTGCTTCATTTTTACTTTCAGAAAACAGCTTTGGATGGGCAGCCTAAGTCTTTATCAGGATATTTTCTGTTTTAGAGGAGAAACGTAGCGGGGGATAAGGTTCAGTTTAATGTCTATGGGTGGATGCCAAGCTGAAGTAATTGCCAATAAACGTGTTTTAATCAGTAAGGACATGTCTATGCGCTAAATAATCTAAATTTAATGGAAAATATTTGCTGTAAATTTTTTCTAAAAAGAAAATATTTGTTCCATAGTAGTGGTTCTGTTAGTTGTGTGACTCAAGAAATATTATCGATGTTACCTGACTCAAACACAATCACTTAATTTTAGTGACTTTAATTTCAGAAACACAGTTTCCTTATATAAATCAAATGCTGGCTCAGATAATTTTCAAATCTGAATTTTGCCCTAAGCGTGACAGAGAATAGAATCTTCTAGTTTTCTGTAAAACGTGATTTCGTTTTCTTTATCTCTTGTTGGTGAGGGAAGGTGGGCATGGGGGAAAACTGTCACAGAAGCACTTCCTGAACCATCGCTTCTTTCTCCCGTGTCATGTTTTCAAATAACAACTTCAAGAATATTCTTCTTCTTTGGGGCGTNATTCTTCTTCCTTCTGTCTGACCCTAGCATAGTCGGCTGTTGTCACTTGTTTCCTAAATGCGGTCTTTTGGTTCTGAACAAGGTAAGAGAAGATGTTTTTAAGTAATCTTCAGATATACATGATAAACTTTTAGGTGTAACAATTTTATCTTTATTTTACCCTTAGGAAAGAAAGAGACAGAGAGACACGGAAGAGAGTTTTTCTAAATATGTGATGCTTAATGAGACTTTTCTATTTTCCCTCACATCGCATTAATCGTTTTTAATTTTTCGAGCTATCTTGGCATTCATGTCATACAGAAAACTGAAGGAGCAGAGAGAGGCATTTATTTCCAGAAGAGGTCAGAGAGCATAATCAGGGGACAGAACTAGTAACTAATCAAGCATGCGGTACACACTTTCATTAAAGGCCATGTGTTACAAAACCACAGTGTTTTAATTTTCTGGTTCCTGCTGTTTAGGCTGAAGGGGCTCTGTTAGGGTTTATTTCAGTTACATTTTGTAAAGGATACAAGTGTAACATTTTCAGCCATTCTAGAGGTGCAGTGTTTTATTCTGAGGTTCATCTTCGTTCACATGAAAGGAAAAAGCTCTTTGCGATGGTTCAATAAAAAAGAAGGCTGATGGCTTACCGAGTCAAGTAACAGGACTCGACTGTGTGCCATGATCCAATCCCTCCTTAAATCTTGAAATTCTTATCCAACTGAATGATGGCATCTGCTGGGAAGAGAAAATTTCCATGGCATATCTTTGTTAACAACCCCAAATCTCATGGAAAGAAGCCAGGAGAAGAATATTAAGAGTGTAATCCTCTAGGAAAGATATACTTGGAATTTTTCTCCTAATAGGAACTTTGTTTGCTGACAGTGAACAGTCTACCCAGATAACACCAACAACATCTGCTCCTGTTGGTAAGAACTGACCTCTTAATCATGAGCGACTCTCATCAAAATGACTGCAGGCTGTTGGGACAACACGAGTTTTCCTCAAGTAGCCAGTTTCAGCAATATCCTGCAGACTGAGTGCCAAAATGATATTTTTTACCTTTTCGTTTTCAACGCAATTTGCCAAGACAAGGTGCAGGGAACACACAGAACAGGGAAGAGCGACAGATCAATCAGGTGAGATGAAGGTGATCTGATTTGCTTGGCGCTTCCTCTGGAAGACTAATGCTCCGCCATGTCTTCATTTCAACTTCCATTTGTCAATTTGAGGGAATCATCTCTTTTTTCTCTTCAGTAAGTCCATCTTCACTGAGACAGTACCAGCTGTTTGTTTTGATTATAGGATGGTAGGTACCGGCTTTCCGACCAAAACGTGTGCGGGGAGAGAAGGGATACAGGGGTGGGAGACCACCATGCTTTACAGGTTAAAGGTGTTCCCCTTTCAATCTGTCTTGGGTCACTGACATGATGGAATATGGCTTCAGGTCATATACCGTGGGGTTTTATGGCTACTCTATTTTGCTGTGATCCACAGCAAAATCCATTGCTCTCTGTCTGTTGTTATCTAAGGTCAAGCAGCAAAGAAAATTATCTTTCTGTTGATACTCATGGGTAACTCGGGAATGGCATCTCCTAGCCTATTTTAGGTTACTTTACGTTACCTAATTCTAGAGTGCAATCAAAGAACTTAAAAAAAAAAAACAAAACTAGAAGTCATCAAGTCCAGTTCATCTACGAATCCTTTCATAATATTCTTGGGAGAAAATCATCATTCCTGGTTGTATACTTCTAGTTCTTCTATGTAAGTTTTTCAACAGTGGTATGGGAAAGCCAAAATCTGCCGCGAGGCAATTTCTACAGTGAAAGAAAAAAATGGAATCTCTCTTCTCTAGATCATCCCCCCAGATAAATGGAAAAGAAAAAACAAAACAAAACAAGAAAAGAGAACACTTAAGGATTTCATTTTTCCCACACTTGAATCAAATTTTCAGGACGATCAAGAGGAGATTTCTTCTGTGATGATGTCTTACATGCCCTATGTTTCTAGATTCCTCTCCGTCTTGGCATCCTTCCTGTGGACATAGCCGAGGGTGTCTAGGTTTATTTTAAAGTGTTTTATGTGAAGAATGGGGTTGATAGAACTAAAGGATTTCAGAACTGAAAGGAACATTCAAGCATTTTAAAAGTAGAAATAGGACCCAGAGAAGTTAGACAATTTGTCCAATATCACACAAATGGTCTCCTCTTCTCCAGAACAATTATCATTTCACCTTTCCACCCTAAACTTAGCTTCTTATTAATTAAGTGTAATACTTTAGATATTACCTGACCAGCCCAGACCTGGGGATCATATGCCTTTGCTTTATGAAGAACCATATTATGTGGTTGTTTGTTTTATATTATTTACGTGGACTATAATTAAATCAGGTCCTGAACAATTATGTTTTCCCTTATGTTTTATCTTTTGAGGTTTAATTAGGGTGCAAGCTTCTCAAGATATTTTTGAATTCTTTTAATAAACTACCTGTCCTTTTCTGGCTTGTGCAACTGTGAGAGTGTTTTCTATGTCCTTGTTCACATTATTGTTAGAAATATCCTACAAAACAGGGACAGATAAACAAGCAAGCAAAAATAAAAACAAAAGCAATACATCCCTGTGCCACGATATTGGGATCCATTGATAATCCATGAATCAAGACATTTTGGAACTGTTGTTCAACCATGTTCATGTTTATGCTTATGATGTGCACTCATCATGTTATGGGTTTCTTCCTTGCCTACAAACATCCTATGAAGGCTAATTTACAGATACTATACTGGAGGTAAGACATTGTTTAAGATCTGATAACTCTATTGAAAACAGAGGTTACTGTGAAATGATTTAGCTTTAAATTCTTCATATAGCTTGGAGAGCTCTTCTTTTTTTTCTATGAGCTCACAAATCTGTTCAGTAACTTACTCTAGCATTTTGCCAGGAATTAATGAAAAATTTTGTAAATTTTTAATTTTTTTATGTTTCTGAAATTTGTGACTTTTTCTATACCTCACATATTCATAAATACCCATGATCTCAGTGTTTCCATTTTTAAGATTTTTAAAAAAAATTAGTAAGTACATAAGATGACCATTTATAAAATATTTGTCACCTATGGAGAAAATGATATAAAAATACCCATGTATATATACACAGTTCAATAAGTAAAACATTTCTAAGTAGCTGTAAAGTACTTTGGGTGCTTGGTCTTAATTCTATGACTTTCCCTACGCACTAGGAAAATAAAAGTGCCATATTAATTCTTTCTTGCTTCTTTTTCTCCCCCCCCCTCTTTTTTTTTCCTTCTCTGTGGCTCTGTTTTGTCTGAAGGCTCTCTCTCTCCCATGGTGTTTTCCTTTTGGTTCCCATTGGATGGAGCGCTAGTGGTCAGTTTTTGTTTACAATTTTGTTTGAGGGCTTTGCATTTTGGGAAATGCAGACTTAAGTGTGTGTGTATGTTTCTTATTTGACCTCCCACCTTGGTACCTTGCTTTTATCTACTTTATTCTCATGCCTTGAGGACTGTGAAAAAGTTCATCAGAGTTCAGCAAATGCCCACATTTCAGCCAGCAAGTCGGTTTCTATGGGATTTGCTCATCTCTCTGGTTCCTGTTTGCTCTTAGTTTTTACCTTAGTCAGGTTAGTAATACATTTATAAAAGCAAGTTTTCTATGCCTTATCCAACATAAGTTCTTGTCAGCAGGAACAATGATTAAAAAATGAAAGTGTGCTCTCCACTTTTCAGTTTGAAGTAATTTTCCTTGATGGAGAGACATAATCAAAACAGGAATTGAGTTAAGTAATTAATTCCCTTATTCATTATTATCACATCATTGCAGTCTGCTTTCAACAGAGTTATTGTTTTAAGACTTTTTCTCAAGTCTTTGTTTATTTGCTCATTCTACTCTTACACTTATCCTTAGTTCTAATCTTTTATGGTTGTATGTTGTTTTCAGTCTGATCTTATAATTTGTCTTGTCTTTTGGAAATTTTTCCCCTTTAAGCTCTTTGGTTATGGGATCATAACTATCTTTACAAAGACACAACAGAATCTTAGAATCAGAAACTTAGAGATTCTATTTCTTTCTAAGATCTTATATAAAACTGGTTTATCTATTTTATAGACCATCCTTATTTCATGACTTCCCTTTATGAAAATAGCTTGGCTTTGTGTGTGTGTGTGTGTGTGGGGGGGGGACCTGTAAAACTATAAAGCCTTCTCTGGGAAATTATGTGTTTATATAAACCATAAGCTCTGTTCTCTGAAACTAGTGATTGTTCTTGTCCTGGGGAGTACTTTTCAATTCCAATGGGAAATCAACAGATTTAATAAAATACTAGGACAATATAAGTAAGCTAAACCAACTTAGCTTAATAACATACAATCTGGTTTAATTTGGAACATTTAGAAAAAAAAAATTAGGTTGATCTACTCAAGCTCTTTTCTACAAAAATAAAGTGCTGTTGGTGATTCCCAGTTCTTAGTATCTTATAAAGATGGGATCAGTAAGTGGCTGAATCCTGCTATGTATGGTATGATGAAATTTATTTTTGGTGTACATCACCTAATTCAAATGTTAAATACCACTGGAACACCTGTGTGGGATGGGAGAAGTTAAAGAAATAAGAACAACATAGTATTCATCATACAGTGATCTTTTATAATCACTTCAAATCTGTAGAGATTGGTTCTGAGAAAAACTTTAATTTGGCTATAACTGATCTGGACGTTATACAGACTGATTCATCATTTTAGCAAGTATCCCTGATTCAAAATATTTGTATCTATCATCCAATCAAATGACACTATATAGGACTTATGCGAGAACTGAGTTATTGCTATTTGCAAATGTCTTCTTCATAAACTAGATTAAACTCCAAATTTGACTTACTTTAATGCTTATAAAACTAGATGTAGTAAACATAATTGATACAGATAAATCTCATATGTGTAAATGAAGACTTTTATGTAATTTCTACTTTCTTACTTTTTGTAATTAATAATTTATATTTATTTTATGCTAATAAGTTGTTTACCTTTGCAAATCATGGTCATTGTGATTTGAAATTACATAGGTAACCTGGCATCTGGATTTTCTGACATGTTTAATTTACAGATTAAAGATAATCTTGGGTTGCATGGGTGGCTCAGTAGGTTGAGCATCCAACCCTTGATTTTGGCTCAGGTCATGATCTGACAGTTCATGAGATCAAGACCCATGTTGGGCTCTGCAGTGACAGCATGGAGCCTGCTTGGGATTCTCTCCTCTTCCCCCTCTTCAAAAATGAATAAACATTAAAAAACTAAAATAATCTTAAATTCTCTGGAAGTTTTATAAACTTTGGTAAAACATCATTGGCAAAGGAAATTTGTTCATGACTTCTACTGTCCCTTCCCTCTTTTAGAGGAAGTTAAATGCCTTCAGAGTATGGAAACCCATGAGAAATTGTCCCTAAATTTAAACAAAATTAAAGCCTAGTAGGGGAGATAGAAATGTTCACCAGTGACTTAGGGAACAATGTCAGAGTCAAATAAGAAGAGGGAGGCCTATTTAATCTCTAAATCCCAAAGTGAGACACTCGTATTATGTTCTAGATTGTTTTACAATCCCAGTCCCAGATTAAACTGGGAAGAACTGATATCTTGACAATACTGAGTCTTCCTATTCATGATCACAAAATATCTTGCCATTTATTTAGTTCTTCTTTCATTTTTCTCATCAGTGTTTTGTAGTTTTCCTCACACAAATCTTCTACGTATTTTGTTAGATTCATACTTAGGTATTTCATTTGTTTAGATGCTAACATAAATGGTATTTTTTAAAAAAATATTCAGCTCCATATGTATCAAATTTCAATAAACTCTATTCTGGCATATAGGAAACAGATTAATTTGTACATTAATTTGTATCCTATGACCTTGCTATAATTATTTATTGGTAGAAGTTTTTTGGTCAATTCATTTGGATTTTCTACATAGATCATGTAATCTAAGAACAAAGGCAGATTTATTAGTTTCTTTTCAAAATTTCTTTTTAATGTTTTATTTATTTTTGAGAGAGAGAGATAGAGACAGTGTGAGGGTCAGAGAGGGAGAGGGCGTCACAGAATGTGAAGACAGTCTCCAGGCTCTGGGCTAGCTGTCAGCACAGAGCCCAATGCGGGGCTCGAACCCACAAACCGTGAGATCATGACCTAAGCCCAAGTCAGACACTTAACCGATTGAGCCACCCTGGCGCCCCTATTACTTTCTTCTCAAACTGTATGGCACTTATTTTCTTTTCCAGACTTATAGCATTAGCAAGGACTTCCAAAACAATGCAGAGAAAGAGTAGTAAGATCTTTGCCCTGTACTTGATCTTAGTGAGAAAACTCTGCGTGTTTCACTAAGTACGGTGTTAGCTATAGTTTTTTTGTTTTTTGTTTTTGTTTTTTTGTATACAGTCTTTATAAAGTTGAGAAAATTTCCCTCTATTCTTAGCTGACTGATAGCTTTTATCATGAAGGAGTGTGTGTAATACTTAATACATTAGGTATAACATTTAAAGTCTTTATTAACCTGATAAGTGGAAAAATTATCCTATGTATTATAAAAATGTACTTCATTACTGATAAGAGCATAAATCTTAAAAAAAAGGGTATTTGCTTTTCTTAAGAATAAATAAAATCTATTGTTTGTTCATATACTTGGTTTATTGGGTGGGAGAGGTATGGTCACATTTTCCTTATTCATTGGCAAAAAACAAAACGAAACAAAACAAAACAAAACACCTAGCAAAAGCATCAGCTTCTGTCCATGATGTGGAATAAGAGGGTCTTGACTTATTCTCTCCCTCCATAAACAACTAGATAACTGGACAAAGTATATGAAACAAATATTATCAAATATTGGGTAGTTGTTATCCCTAGGTAAGGAAAACAAATGAGGTGAGTCTATGATCACCCTGACTTTCAGTCTGATTCTGGACCTTGTCCTAGAAAAGGAAGTTCCAAGCTGAGCATTGCAGTCTGGCTACACTGAAGAGGCAAAGACTGGAATTGAGGATGACTGAGAGACTGAAAGTTGAAGTTTTGGAAAAGAAGGAGCTACTGAAAACAAGAACTTCAGTCATCTGGATAGGGATCTCTTTTTCAGTCTTTGCTGAATACAAATTTGTGCATGGCTAGGATGAAACTTCATGAAACTGGACAAAGGATGACTGGGAAACTATAAGCTTAACAATTCCCAGAGCTAACACAAAGTGGAATGTTGATTAATTTTCAGTGTTTTAGAGTAAAGACTCCTCATTTTATGCTCAGGAATTAAATACTGACCTCATTAACGTCTTATGTTAGTAGGCTCAATTATCCCTAAAATGAAGGTTACTTCACATCACACTAATTAAGTTGAAAAACAAATCTGAAAAAAACACCCTGATTTGTAAGTAATTTATCTGTTTTCTAAAACAAATTTCAAATGTATTTACAGCAAGAAAACACAGTTCAATACATAACATGATAGCAAATTCCACCACCTGAGGAAAAATTGCTAGATATGCCAAACAGAATTTAATAAAAAAATCAGTCAATATAAAGATACCAAGAAATAACAGATATATTAGAATTATTAGGCAGACCTTAAAACATCTATTAAAATATGCCTGTATGCTCAAATACTTAAAGGAAAAAATAAACAAAATGAAGAACAAATGTAATACATAAGAAGAACCTAATGACACCTTAGAAAATATAAAGAAAAATTAAATAGAAATGACAATTTTTCTAAATGAAGGTATCAACAGATTAGATATTTTAAAGGACCAAACTTCAATGAACTTGGAGATGGAGCAGAAGAAACTATCCAAACTGAAGCACATACAGAAAAAGACTAAAAACAGCTCAGTGACCTGTTGGGCCGTGTCTAGAAGAATCACTTGTAATTGGAATCTTAGATAGAGAGAGGAGACAGAATATGGCAGGGAAAAATTTGAGGAAGTAGTGTCTTAAATAATTTCTAAATCTGATAGAAATGATAAGTGGACAAATTTAAACATAAAATTGCTGAGAACCAATGAAGAAGAGAGCATCAACCAGAAGAAAAAAAAAAAAAGAAAAGAGAGAGACACATTGTGTACAGAGGAACAAGCTTAAGAAGAACTGAATATTCCTTATCAGAAACTTCATTCCAGAAATAAATATCACATCATTAAAATACTAAAAGATAAACTTGTGAGCCTACCATTCTATAACCAGGGAAACTATCCAAAATGGTGACAATAGGAGTGGTCAGCAAGATGGTACAATAGGAAGACCCAGATGCTGTTCTCAAGGTGAGGCACTGAGTTAACGGCAATATGTGGTGCAAAAACTTTTGTGAAGTAAAAAAAAAAAAAAAAAANCCTGGAGCCTGTTTCAGTCTGTGACTCCCTCTCTCTCTGACCCTCCCCTGCTCACGCTGTCTCTCTCTCTCTCTCCTAGAAATGAAAAAAAAAAAAGCTTTTGTGAAAATACAAGAAATCAATTAAGATATCACAGTATCCAGGGAAGCCCCAAAACAAGAACAATTCCATTGAAACAGGAAATGAAAAAAAAAAAGTTGTGTTTTACCCCCTACAGACTCTTACCCCCTGGGCCAGCACAGTTTGGGACAATCAAGAGAAAACACAGACTTGCAGATTTTCTTTTGGGACGGAAAGAGAATAGTAGAATATGCATCCAGTATTCCAAATTTTGAGGGACTAGTTTCTGTCTTGCTTAACTTAGAGTGCTGATACTCTAGCAGCATGTTTCAGATATTTGAGGGGCCCACTAAAAACAAAGGACTCAGCACGTTGTAGGAGTACCAGAGAGCCTGCACTACCACAGACAGACACCAGAGGGAGCAAAAGAATTGGCATTAAAAAAAAAAAAAAAGACAAGAAACTGGCAAACCTCTCTAATTGGGAAATAGCATACCCAAGACAAGCAAAGATGAATCCCCCAGAAAAATCTGAGGGTCTCCCAAATCTCTATCCAGGCTGACAATGACAGTGTTCCCTGTACAAAGCCAGGTGGCTATTTCTCCAAATGTTTAAATTCCAACAAAAAACCCCAAACAAAAACAAAAACAAAACAAAAAAACCAAAATGCAAACGCCAAAAAAGAAGCATATAAAGAAATAGAAACATAGATCAAAGGAGCAAAATTAGTCTCCAGAAACTTATCCTAAAGAAAGATATATGAATTACCTGATGAAGAACTAAAGATGGCCATCTTACAATGCTCAATGAGCTAAAAGATAAACAACTTAAATACACACACACACACACACACACACACTACATAAACAAATTGAGAATATCAACAAGAATACAGAAACTGTAAAAATGAAACAAACATACTCTGAAGCTGAGGAATACAATAATTGAATTGAAAAATTCACTTACAGATTCAACAACAGGCTTGATCACTCTTAAAAAAAATTCTGAAGTAAATGATTTGTCATTGAAAATTATCAAGTCAGTGAAACAAACAAAAAAAAATGAAGAAAGTAAAAAAAGTCTACAGATGACAATAAAGTGGATCAGCACACTCATTATGGGAGTCTCAGTAAAAGAAGACAGAGAAAGGGCAGAAAGCTTGTTTGAAACAATGGTGGTTAAAACCTTCCAAAATCTGAGGAAGAAAATAGACATCCAAACTTACAAACCATAATAAGCTCCAACGAAATCAAAGGTTGCTGAAATGTCAGGACCAGAAAAGTTTAACCCAGGAATGGAAGACTGTTTTTAACATTCATGAAGTAAGTCAATTTAATTCACCACATTAACAAAAAAAAAAATGGGGGGGGTGGGTAAAATATATATGCTTATTCCAAAAGATAAAGGAAAAGTACTTGAAAAAACTTAACATTCATTAATGATAAAAACTCTCAGCTAAGTAGAATTAGAAAACCTCTTCACTTTTTGTAAAGGGCATCTATAAACATTTGTAGCTAACATTGTACTTGAAGATGAGATATTGAACTATTTCTCCCTAATACTGGGGATGAGGCAAGGATGCTCACTCTTCTCTATAATCTTGTACTGGATGTCATCTTAAGAAATCTATAAAAACCTACTGAAACTAATAGGTGAATTGTGTAACTTGCAGACACAAAGTCAATCAATTAAAATTGGCTGCATACTATCAACAAACCATTGGAAATTGAAATGTAAAAAAGATCATTTACAACAAAAAGAAGAGAGTCTTAAGAATAATTTAGCAAAGTATGTGTCACACCTCTACACTGAAAAGTATACACCATTGGTGAAAGAAATGAAAGTCTAACTAAATGGAATAATACATCTTGGTAATGGATCAGAAAGCTCAAAATCTTGGCAAGGTTTTAAAAAATATATAAAATAAAAACCTGATTGAAAAATTTATGTTAAAAAGTCAAAGGGGCTATATGAGCCCAACCAAAATTGTTCATTTGGATTCAAGACTTACTATAAAACTGCAGTAATGGTTTTGGCATTGACATAATTAAGAAAATGAAAAGAACATCTCCCAAATGGGATACACAGATATTCATTGTATATATAATGACAGAGGAATTCTATCTGGAATAAAGAACTTGCAACTTAAAAAAACAAGATGACAAATAACCCAATTTAAAAATGGGCAAAATTTTGAATATGCCTTTCATGAAAAAGACATTTGAATGGCCAATAAGTACATGAAAATATGTTCAACATATTTGAAAATATGCTTAACTTGTTAAACAGTTTGGACATTTCTTATAAAGCTACTCATACTCCTAACATATCACTCTACCATTCTACACTCCAGATATTTACCTAAAAAAAAAAAGGGAAGAAAGAGAAATGTTCACACAAAGACTTGAATAGGAATCTTCCTAATAGTTGCCTTTGTAATTGCTGAAAACTTCAAACAACCCATTGTTCATTATCAAGTGAATGAACAAATCATGATATAATAGTGAAATACTGTCTGCAATAAAAAACAACAATAAATGAACAACTGATATATACAGGATATAAACATGGATGAATCTTAAAAATTTAAGGAAAAAAGCCAAACACAAAAGTGTGTATATGATTCCATTTACATGTACATGTAGAAAAGATTAATCCGACTGATAGTAACAGACAGCAGATTAATAGTCGCTTAGACTTAGATGAGAGAGGTTGATGTCAGGATCCAGGAATGATTAACTGAGAATGGAACTTTCATTCTCAAAGAATGAAACAAAGAGACATTCTGGAGTAATGGAACTAGATCTTGAATGTGGTGGTGGTTAAAAGGTTTACAGTGACAAAACCCATCAGGGGGCGCCTGGGTGGCTCAGTTGGTTAAGTGTCTCTCTTGATTTTGGCTCAGATGGTGATCTCCGGGTCATGGGATAGGGCTCGGCACTGGGTGTGGAACCCGATTGCTATTCTCTCTTGTCTGTCTTTCTCTGCCCCTTTCCTCCACTCGTGCTCTTTCTCTCTCTCTCAAAAAAAAAAAAAAAAAAATTCAAAAAAATTACAGCATTTTAAACATATAATATAAATCTCAAAAAAGCGGACTCAAAAATAACCTCAAAAAACAACTTTTACTTTAGTCATTTGTTTGTAGTAATTTTGGCACACAGAGATTTAAATTTTTACCCAGTCAAAATATATCAATCTTTCTCTTAACAGTTTTTTAGTTTTGTGTCATGTCTAGAAACACTTTTATTGCATATTTCATGGAGAGGCTATTTGACTGAATGTTTTATAATGCAGATTTTGGCATCAGATAGCCACCAAAGACTGTTGACACTTGAGCAAATTTATCTCTATTCTGTAATTTCCTCATTTTAAAACCTGTGCAAAATTATGGTTTCTACCTTAAATGGTAGACAGTGCCAAAATATAGGAAGATTAGTTAGCCTACTAGTGATATGCATTAAAAAATTTAATACTAGCTATTTTTATTATAACATTTTCAGAGGGCTTATTATTCAAACTACTAAGAACATTAAGAGCAGTAAAGAGATAACATAAACTTTGCAGCCCAGCCCAATTTTGTCAAATCTCTAACATTCTGCCAAATTTGTTTCAAATGTCCTTTCTTTAAAAGCAACTGAATTTCTTTTTGTACTCCTTGATTCCAATCTTTCCTCAATCTATATATAATCATCTTACTGAAACTGGTGTGTATTTTTCTTTTCTATAAAGTTATACTGTACATTTTTACATTTATAAAAATGCATTTTTTGAATTTTAAATGTTACATAAATGGAACACTGTACACATTATTATACAACTTCATTTTCTTAGTCAACATAATAGAGTTGAAATTTATCCATGTTTTTACATGTTAGAACAATTTTACATTTTTATTTTTCACATTTATATTTTTAACCTACCTGAATTTTGTTTTGCTGTAAAGTATGATGTTGGGTTGTAATTTACTGTTTTTTTTTTTTAAGGTTTACTGGTTTCAAAATCATATGCATAATATGAAATATATTAAAAATATTTGAGTATGTGTCTTGATTTGTCTTCTGTTACTTTGATCTATATCTTGGATTCCATAAAATACGTTATTTCAAAATTTTAGCTTTTTAATATAATTATTGCAGGTTTATTATTTATATGTTTGAGTATGTACATGTATGAAGTGCTTCTGTCATCATAATACATAAATGATGTTAGTGTTTAAGTTTAATTTTACCATTTACAAAGCATGGAAGACAACTTTTGTTAGAGCAAAATATAAACATACGAATCTTGACAATTTAAAAATAATATTACAAGTGGTATATATGGAAAAAAGCAAGATTGGTGGAAGGAAGTTTAAGGGTGTTAAAAACCTAATCTTTCCAAGTGGGAAGTCAATAGAGACTGTCTCATCTTACTAAGTCAAGTAATAAGAGTCCAAATTTATTAAGTTTAAGCATCAGTTATAAACAAAAATTGGGAAGTAGAGGAACAGTCTAAATGTACTATATGTTTTATCTTTCAAAGGACTATCAAGAGATAATATCCAAAGCGGACAAATTATGATATAAGGGCACACATATATTATGTAAATTATATTGGAAACTGGCAGAGGATCTAGAAATAGAATTTTTTAATAGTGATTAATCATCTCTATGGAATGGACTGGAGACTGGGAGATTTTAATTTATATTTCAAACCTCTATATGTGTTACTTTCACAATAAATATAATTTAAAAAGTTAATTGTCTTCAGAGTATGTAACTAGACTTTGGATAAACTATGCCAATTGTATGCCACAAGGCAAAGCAGATGATTTCAGGGGTTGGTATGTGACTCCTTACATTAAGCCCCACATGAGCTTTCTGAGGAATCAGGAGTTATTTGAACTTATGTATACAAGAAAATCGCTCTGTAAATAACAGTCAAAATCCTAGCATCAATTTTAAGAGTCAATTTACAAGCTATTTGTTCTTGACATATTTCATTTCAGTTTTCTGGTAAGATCAAAAAAGGTTATCTGAAGATATGGCTTCTCGGATTAGGAGGGTTGAAACCTGGCTAATGTACACACACACACACACACACACACACACACACACAGGCCATAATGTGTGTGTGTGTGTACACACATATAGTTTAAACAAGGTCAGTTTTAATTTGCTAGATGTTCTGCTTAGTGTATTTGACTTTCTTAGAAGACAAGGTCATCGGTAAAGAGGCTGATCTCCTTTCAAATTAAAGACTTACATCCCTCAAGAAACTATGACTTAGGGAGCATCAACACTTATTCACGAACATCTTTTATCTGCCATCCTTGGGATTAGAGTCCAGCAAACGGTTGAAACTTGAAACTACCTTTATGCTTCTCTTTATATTGTGCCCGTTTCCTCTTGTCTGACCATCTGTAGGTTATCATGGAGAGCGCATTCCCTCTTAAGGAACACTATTACCCTATTGAAGCATCCATTAGAATGCACATCCACTCAGTTTCAAAAGTAATTTCTTCTTTGGCTCTTCACTTAATGAAAGGTAGAAGTCCAAAGTGACTTTTTACCTCCCCCCCACCCCCAATGTGAATTTTTGACCTACTAATTTTCTCACTCCTCTTTGTCTCACTAAAATTACTTGGGAAATCTAAGTTTTCTCACTTACGTTTCTCACTTACTTTCTCATTAGCTCCACTGCTAATGCCTTGGTTTAAAAAGGCTGTAAATTCATTTTCTATCAGGAACTGATTGGTTAAGGTCTATTGCCCAGCTGATCTGCTAGATTGGGATGCACCACACTGAGTGTCCTAAGGTCTTTCAGAAGCAATAGTCTCAGCTGATGATGAGCCAAAAAGAGCTGTGGAAGAATATTTTAGGTCTGATAGAACCCCTTGAATCATATTCCACAGTCACCAAGGATTGTTTTAGAAAACTGGCTCATCAGTGTCAAAAGAAAGGAGTTTTATTTGTTTTATTTTTCAGAGATTTTAGAATTCTATGCTTATAAACACATGTAGTTTCTTGTTTTCAAGGTTATAGGAGTTTTTTCTTTCTGGTCATTGGTGTGTAAAAGAGAAAGGATAGAAATAGGAAGGCACTTTGGTGTACTGGCCAAATTTACTCTTTAAGGTTCAGGGGAATTGCTGTCAAGCTGCCTTTTTCTTATCAAATGAGAAGAGCTATTTTATTCATTTTTTAAATATAATTTCCTGGCAAGCAGACTATGATCTGCCTTAACACTTGTATTCTCTCTGCCAAAGTGTATGCAGTATGTTTGGACATATGGTCACATTTTCGTGATCTTTTAACCTTTATTTATTCTACATATCCTATGGCAGAGGTAATCACTTGTGGTATTTGAATTGGCTGGAAACAGTCCCATTTGGAACGTCTGAAAAAGAGGACTGCTTCCATGAGAGAAAACTTTTAAAGATAGATAGAATCATTTAAATGGAATAATTTCAGTTCCACTCTTGATGATCATATAATGATTATGTGTGGTATGATATGTGGGGAATGTATCTATGTATCTTCTGTGTGGTTAGTACCATAAAAGAGAATGTAGTAAGCAAATGGTGCTGCCCACCAATTTTGGTTAAGAAGCGGTTTTTAGAGCACGGTCATAGAAATCTTAAAAATAATTCTAGTATAATTAACATACAGTGAATATATTAGCTTTAGGTGTACAATACAGCGACTCAACAATTCTATACATTCATTGCTCAGTGGTCATCACGGTTAAGTGTATTCTTAATCCCCTTTATCTATTTTACCTATCTCTCCACCTATCTTCCCCTCTGGTGAGCATCAGTTTGTTCTCCAAATTTGAGTCTGTTTTTGTTTTGGTTGTTTTTCCCTTTTTTTTGGTTCATTTGTTAGGTTTCTTAAATTCCACGTGAGTGAAATCATATGGCATTTCTTTCTCTGATTTCTTTTACTTAGTATTATACTCTCTAGATCCATCCATGGTGTTGCAAATGGTATTATTTCATTCTTTTTTTATGGCTGAATAATATTCCATTGTGGGGTGTGTGTGTGTGTGTGTGTGTGCACGTGTGCGCGCGCGTGTGTGTATTCATACCACTCCTCTTTATTCATTCACCTACTGATAGACACTTGGGATGCTTTCATAAGTTGGGGATTGTAAATAGTGCTGTGATAAACATAGAGGTGCATATACCTTTCTGAATTAGTGTTTTTGTTTTCTGTGGGTAAATAAGAAATCTTGACCCATGTTTTCACAAATGGCTAATGTGTTAGTTAGCTTTTATATTTGCTACAAAGAGTAGTGAACTCTTAATAATAATGACTTGAAGAAGACGGACATGTAATTTTTTTTCATATAAAACAGGTCCAGAGCTCTGCGGGTCAGACCTGTGTAGTGACAATATGACTTCCATACAAGCTCCTTCAATGTTCTACAATGCTCTACTATTGTTATTGGGTACCCTTTGAATAAGGTAGCTTATAGAGCTCCATTCCGTTGTATTTCTGAATCCCAGGTAGTAGAATGTAGGATATGGTGAGTTGAGTGGCATGAATTAATGTGTCCAGGAAGTATCTGTTGCAGTAAAGTTTGAAATAAAAGTAGTTACTGAGGTCATCACTGCCTCATTCCCAATCCTGAGAAATCTTTTCATATTTCATAATTATGATGTTTACATAGGTTTAAAAATTAAAATCAATTAAAGAAGTTCCTTTCTTTTTTAATTTGCTAAATTTACAATTATAAATGGTTGTTGAACTTTATTACATACAGCTTTTACATTTATTGAGATGTTCAACAGTTCATCTTATATATTAATTTATTTGGTGAAATGTTGGTTCTTTTTTGAAAATTAAATCAACATTACATATATGGAATAAATATAGCTTAGTCATACTTTTTAAATACATCACTAGATTCAATTTGCTGATATATTGTTTAGTATGTTTAAATTTGTATTTATGAAAAAAACTTGCCTATAATTATACTTTACAAATCATATCCTTATTAGGTTTTACTATATTGGCATTACAGAATGAATTGGGAAGTGATCACTATTTTTCTCTCTGTTAGAAAAGTTATGTAAGATTGATATGATTTCTATCTTATATTTTTAGAAAAATTTAGTGCTGACACCAACTGTAGGCCTTTGTATTTCTGATATTAGTAACTTCTTTTTCCTCCCACCTCCCTCCCTTTCTCCCTTCCTTCTTTTCTTCCCTCTTTCCTTCTTTCCTTTTCTGTTTTTTACCCCTTATCAGTATTGTTAGCAATCTATTAACTTTGGTAATCTTTTGAGTTAAATTTTGGCTTCACTGATTTTTCTTTAATGTACATTTGTTTTCTATTTCATTATTTTCACTCATTTTTATTACTCTATTCCTTCTATTTTATTTGGTTTAATTTACTGTGATTTTTTTTTTCTAATTTTGGAGACTACTATTTAAACCATTTATTTTAGCTTTTCTTTTTATTTAATATACGCACATAAGACTATAAACTCTTCTATAAGCCCTGTTTTTATTGCATACCACAGATTATGGTACATTGTATTTTTATTATCATTCACTTAAAAAAATCTAATTCTTGTTGTGATTTCTGTTTTGAACTACAGAGTAGTTAAAAATGTATTGCCTTATTGTTAAGTATGTAGATTATTTTCTACCTATCTTTTTATTTATTTCTAGCTTAATTCCACTGTGGTCAGATAACATAATACATATTATTTTAGTCTTTTAAAATTTGGTTAGACATGCTTTATGGCCCAACATATGGTCAAATTTGGTTCACAAAAATAAAACTACTATTGTGTGAAGTATTCCATATATATTCAAACATGTCAATGAGCTGAATTTATATTGTTCATATCTTCTCTATCTTGACTGATTTTGTGTCTACTTTGTTTCTTAGTTATTGAAAAAGGTATATTAGCAGTTTTTACTATGATCGTGTATTTATCTATTTCTTTTACTTCTGTCTTTTTTTTTGTTGCTTTATGTTTGCAGCTATATTTTCAGTGCATATAAAAATAGCATTTTAAAATATTCCTTAGCATTGGCCTTTTTATCAGTATGAAATACTTCTCTATTTCTTTAACAATACCTCTTGCACCAAAGTCTATTTTAATTAATGGTACCCCCTTTTTTTTAGTATAATTACACTGACTTTTTTGTGTAGTGCTTGCACAGCATGGCATTTTTCCATTCTTTAATCTTCAATCTTTTTGTCTTCCTATATTTAAGATTTGTATATAGTAAACAGCAGATAATCATGTTTTTTTCCTATCTGCATCTTGAAATACAAATCTTCTAATTGCAATGTTGAATTTAAAAGCATAATTATAAAAATATAATTGCTAGATGCAGAATTATATCAAACATCATACTAACTTTATATCTCACAAGTTTTTTTTCTTCACATTTAAATTTTTTTTTTTTTTTTTTTAAACATAGAGGTACATGCCTACAGGTATTTTTTCAAGACTTAAAAGATACCATTCACTTATGCTTTGTTTCTACCAAGATTTTAGCTGTTAGTTTTATAATTTATTTAAAAGTGATATGTCTTTTTTACTTTGGCAACTTTTTCTCCTTGTATTTGATTTTCAAGAGTTTTGTGTTGTGCCTACTTGTGATTTTCTTTCCATTTATCCACTTCAGTGTTGTTTTTTGTTTTTTTTTTTTTAAATCTGTGTCTTAATTCATACATTCTGGATGATTGATGTTCATTACTTCTTCAAATTTGCTTCAGACTCTTACTCTCTCTTCTCATATTTTGTGTTTCCAGTTACAAGTATCTTAGATCTTTTCATCATATCCCATATGTCACTGACATTCTTTTACATATATTCTATATCCTTTGCTCTCTATGCTTTAGCTTGGTATTTTTTACTATTCTGATTTCTAGATTATATTTGTATATGATGTGTCCCTTTTCTCAGTAACCCTATTTATTTCTTAAATTCAATTATTGTGTTTATATTTGATTCCACTGTATAGTTTATAGTTGACTATGAATTTTATATCTTGTTTATGCCCTTGTACATATTAATCACATTTAAGGTCCATGTTCATAACTCTGAAATTTGAATCATGCTATGTGCCTGTTTCTATTGTCTGTTTTTTCTCTTGGCCCTTTGTCTTGATATACCTCATAATTTTTATTAAATACTAGATATTTTGTACAAAAAATAGAGTAGTTACAGGTGATGATATTTTCCCCTGGAGACCATTCATCCTATTAACTCAAAGAGCTTGTATGAAGTCAGATCACTTTATTTCACACTGGGACTGAGTGGAGGCTAAATTATAGTCTTTATAAGCTTTGATTTGCCTTTGGTTTGTCTCCACTGCTGTGATGTAGTCATCTTGAATTCCTAAGTTTGGGATTGGCATATTTAAATTTTTTTTTTACATTTATTTATTTTTGAAAGACAGAGAGAGACAGAGCACAAATAAGGGAGGACCAGAGAGAGAATGAGACACAGAATTCGAAGCAGGCTCCAGACTCCTAGCTGTTATCATAGAGCCTGACTCGGGGCTGGAACTCATAAACCGTGAGATCATGACCTGAGCTGAAGTTGGATGCTTAACCGATTGAGCCACCCAGGCACCCCGGGACTGGCATATTTAATAGGATGTCTATTCCTTTTTTTTAAATGTGTATTTATTTATTTTGAGAGAGAAAAGGATAGAGAGTGAGCAGAGGAGAGGCAGAGAGAGAGGGGGAGAGGGAATCCGAAGCAGGCTTTGCACTGATAGTGATGAGGGGTTCAAACCTACGAACCGTGAGCTGAAATCAAAAGTTAGATGCTTTACCTACTGAGTCACCCAAGTGCCTCTAGGATCTCTATTTTTTTTTTAATTATTTAAATGTTTGTTTATTTTTGAGAGAGAGAGAGAGAGAGAGAGAGAGAGAGAGAGAGGCAGAGAGGGAGACACAGAATCCGAAGCAGACTCCAGATTCTGAGCTGTCAGCACAGAGCCCCACGCAGGGTTCAAACCCATGAACTATGTGACCATGACCTGGCCGAAGTCGGACGCTTACCCAATTGAGCAATCCAGGCACCTCTAGGATCTCTGTTCCTAAATCTAATTGCTTCTTTGTTTTCTCATCACTGTGAGACTGCTGAAAATTAGCTCTGCTTTTCAAAGCTTTTCTATTTGGTTTCTTAGCTTCTTTCCTAGTGCAGTTAAAGAGGTCAACAAATACTCGAGTGAAACACTGTTGAGTGCCGAGCCCAATTCACTGCATCTCCCTTCCCTTTTGAATTTTTGCTCCATGCATCCTAGCTGCTGTAAAAGTACTGAACTTTAAGTTTTATGTCCTCAGCCCTGTGAAGATATCAAAAGCTCTTCTGGCTTTTCTGCCTCTTAGCAGTGTCCTGCTTCCCAGATTCTCATCCTTTCACCAGCACAAAAAATATAAAAATGTCTTGAGCAGAAAGGAGCTCACAGAAAATATCAACTCACCTCTCTCCTACTCTACCATTTCCTTCTTCTGAAATGCATGCCCTTTAAGTCCTGACTTTTGGGATAGCTGTATTTTTTAAATGTTTATTTATTTTTTAGAGAGAAGGAGGGAGGGGCAGAAAGAGGGGGACAGAGAATCCCAAGCAGGCTCCATGCTGTCAGCACAGAACCCAACTTGGAACTCAAATTCATATTCATGATCATGACCTGAGCTGAAATCAAAAGTCAGATGCTTAGCTAAGCCACCCAGGAGCCCCTGGCTGTATTTTTTTCAAATCCAGGTTTTAAAAATATTTTCAAAGGAAGTATTGGCCTGTTAAAATCTACTCTATCTTATCTGGAGTGGAGTGGAGATGAATTCCCACTTCCAAATTAATATTATATTAATCTTTGCTAAAAATAAAGAAAGTCACTAGAAGTTAAAAAAAAATACTATTTTTAGTATTTTAGTGATGGGAAAACTGAAGTTAAATAAAATATTTATGAAGTGCTTACTGTAAACAGTGGGTAGAACTATGCTTTAGATGTTATAATAATTATAATTACTTACAATACTGATAGTAAAAGGCAAAATGTAGTCTTTCATCTGATAGAGCTTACAATTTTATAGAAAACACAAAAATAGTCCACTGAATTATTAGAGAAACATGTCAGAGAATGGTCATACACAAAAGTTTATGTTTACATTCGAGATCTGGATTTGGTAAATGATAGCTAAGGGCCATATCTGGCCTATAGGCTGTTTTTGTAAACAAAGCTTTATTGGAACATGGCCACATTCATTCCTTTATACATTGTTACAATAGCATAGTTGGAACAGAGCTGTATGGCCTACAAAGCCAAATGTATTTTTTGTAATATTTACTTTTGAGAGAGAGAGACAGAATGTAAGTGGGGAAGGGGCAGAGAGAGAGAGAGAAGAAGACACAGAATCTGAAACAAGGTCCAGGCTCTGAGCTGTCAGCACAGAGCCCGATGCAGGGCTCAAACTCAAGAACAGCGAGATCATGACCTAGGCTGAAGTTGGATGCTTAACCGACTGAGCCACCCAGGAATCCTCCAAATGTATTTATTAAAATGCTGTATTACAGAAATAATTTCTCAAGACTTTTTTATACTCTTAGTATTGTTTTAGACCATCATGTTTTCTTTGATAGACTGCTTAATTTTGGTTAATGAAAAATTCTGAAGTATCTCCAAGAATTAAAATGTTTCCTCTTTTAAAGCTATTTTAAAATTGATTTTCCTTGCTGGTTCAGGTGTGAGGACTTAAGACTGTGGTTGCAATCTTAAATGATTACTGTTGCTTGCACTGAACTTATAACAAGATTCATTTTGTTTATGACTGGCCTAGTCTTGTATCTCCCTGCAAAATTCTTATGCCCTTTGCTATTGCATATTTTCCTATTGTGAGCACACTTGATCTGGCTGAGATTACAACTGGATAAAAAATTTTGAATTGTTGCCAGTTTTGGAGTGAGAAGGCTCAGTAGGGGAAAACAATCCCTTTTACGTCTGGGATATTTTACTGCCCAAACACCATCCTTTAGGGAATACCAAAGGCTTCCCAATGGGCAAATGTAGTATTCCCAGGAGGAACAGAGGGCTCAAAACAGCCAATTATAATCTGTGTACTTGTCGGTTTAGAGTTCTCAAGGAGAACAGCTTTTCAAACTCTTAATTCTTTCCTTTCTGGCTTCTTTTTTTCTACCATCTCCCTCACTTCCCTGTCCCCCTGTTTTAAGAGACTTTAAAAAGCTCGGGCTCTTTGATTTGAATTGTTCTATGGGGTTTTGATCTGTCTTGTTTTGTAGTACCTGGCACTTATTTTGGTTCTTTGTGTCAGTAATTGCAGAAGCCATTAAGAAAAGATTAATTGTTGACAGAGTTTCATTACTCTTTGAATAAATTGAAAGTCTATGGACTGAGATTGAAGAGGCAGCAGAATAGTCTTGAAAATGTAGAGGATATATATATATACACACACATATATACATATACATATGTGTATATGTATATATATGTGTGTATATATATAGTGACAAAGAGAGAAAGAGAAAGAGATCTCAATTAAAAAAAAGAAAATGTAGAGGATAGATTTATAGAATATATTTCTGAGGTGCCAATGTTACACTTAAATATATGCAGCATGAATTCCTAAAGTTCCCACCCCAAAGATCCTCAAATGACATAAAAAATATATGAATGGATGGAGAAGGAGAAATCTAAAACCAAGAGGAAGAAATCCATCCTCAATGTAGCAGTTCTCATTAGGTAAGTGAGATAATATGCCTGAGGTAACTGAATAAAAATAAAATTCAGCATGCGAACAAATTGTTTTGTCACCATAAAGTCAAATATTAGTCTGATCAATTCCATTATTTGGCCAAGCTGACAGTCTAACTTATAATGTGCACTTAGCATGCTGTCAATCCTGGTCAGTTTTCCACTTGATATACTCAATGTATATAGAGGGGATCAGTGATATCTCCTGATGTTTCTTTGTGAATGCATACTTAGCAGTATTGGTGACCTAAAACCTCAAATGTGATTCACCATCTGAAACTCTAATAGATGACATTGCCAACACTCCTCGTAGTCAGTTATGCAAAACTACACATTCAGGATAACTAAAGGGGTTTATTACTGATAACACTTCAGTCCACCTGAATTTGGTGATGATGTTTCACACTAATTCCAAGTAGAGGAGTGAATGCCTACATAATGGAGATCACTACACTAGTTAGGCAGTGTACGCTAGTCACAACCCAAGTCCACATAAATAAAATGTTTCAAGTATAACCCATCACAAGTGATACTGGCCATATTATTCACACAATTGACAATTTCCTCTTGACCACTGAATGGATTTTTATTTTTATTAGATGTAGGTAACTTAGAATTTGGGCTTAAACTTGGACCTCTTTGTATCTAAAGTACCATTTTGTTACCTCTCTATTGTGTTTTCCTTTCTCACTCAAATGTGATTTGAATGAAAGGCAGTGTTTTGTTTGAAACAGCTATTGATGGGTTTTTAGGGTAAAATCATCTAATTACTGGTGGGAAAATCCCTTGAGCTCTCCTCCTTTTTTGAAAGATAATGGAAGACTGTAGATGTTTAACCAACTTCAATTATGTTTTCATTTAGTTCATGCTATTGAGGTTGATTTGTATGTAACCACAGTGAATTGTTCATGTCCAGAATCAGAGTTTTTTCTTGTAATTGTAAGAGATCACAGTAGCATTTACACCTGCTAACCATAGGGTTTCATTAAGATGATTGATTGCTTGCATTGATTTATTTGATATGTGGGCATTCCTGTGGTGTGAGTTTTCATTTTAAAACGTACACAGTTCATCATTTGGGCTCTTCTCTTGCATTGCTCTTAATGGGATTTGGAGCATACATTCTTCCAAAAGACTTCCTGATTAGACAAAAATGTATTGCTTTGAAGGAAAAAGATATGAATCACTGAATGCTTTTCTAAATTGGAAAGGGGAACACTTAGTGAGCATTATTATTGTTAACTTTTAGATAACTTTTGACTTGATTGCCAGTTTATTTAGATATCTGCTCCTAGAATTGGAATAGAGGGAGGGAGAAATATAGTCAAGCAGGTACACTTACTGAAAGTTTTTAAGAAAACATTTTTGGTGAATAAGATTCTCCTTGCCTAGTAAAGACTTTTAGAATTCTTACTGAATTGTTAACGTGGTAAATTGGAATTGTAAACTAGATTTGTAAACTAATAAATTGTAATTTGGAAACAAGAGAAACTTATGTACTTACAGTCAATTGTATTGTGTCCCCTCCACCAGCCGCCCTCCACCCTGCCCCACTCAATGATATCTTCACATCCTAATCCAAATACCTATGAATGTGACTTTCTTTGGAAATGAGATCTTTGCAGATGCATTTCGGTTAAGGATCTAGAGATGGGGTCATCTCTAAATCCAATAATTTGTATCCTTATGAGAGAGGGAGATTTGACAGAGAGGGAAGAATGTCAAGTGAAGACGGAGGCAGAGATCGACTGACGTTGCCACAAGCCAGGATACCTGGAGTGAGGAACCAGAAAGGCAGGAGGCACCAGAAGCTGCAAGAGTAAGGAAAGAGTCCCCCCCCAACTAGGGCCTTCAGAGAAGGTGAAAGATCCTCAGCAGGTGACTCGTCTCTGCCACCAGTTGGATTTTGGACTGCTGGCTTCCAGAACAGTGACCTTATTTTCTGTTGTTTGAAGCAACCAGGTTTGTGGTGATTTGTTGCAACAGCCCCAGAAAACTATAGTACTCATATCATTGTCTATGTGAATGGTTCCTCCTAATATTTGTGCCAATTGCTACCTGCATGACTTGACCCTGATCTTCATGCTGAGAATATATCCACTTCTCTATTGCAAAATTTACTTCCCAATGTTGGTGTCCACGATACCCGATTCATGGAGTCTCTGTGTTGTGCTTTTATTTTATTTGTTTGTTGTTTGTTTGTTTATTTACCTTAGTAAAAATAATTACAGGTCCCTATAAAGATTTCCTTCTGAAATTTCAATCAAATTAGTCTTGAGGCTTGGGCATTTCACTTAGATTTCTTAATAGCTCACTTGATGTTTTCTTTGGTTGTCTCCTTAGCTTTTATACAATGCTTTCAAATTTAGCACTTCATGTAACTGCACTTTTTAGTGTCCTTCACACAAAACCAATATTTACAATAATAAAGTGGAAACATACACAAGTTAAGCCTCTTGTCCTTAAATAAGGAAAACAGAGGCTTAGGCGGAGAACTCTCTCTTCTCAGAACATTTACTGTACTTATTGTCAGAATACTCAGGTGATCATATGATATACAAAGATGGGCTTCATTTCAAATTGTTTCTTGGTTATAAATCATATCTCAACTATGACACAAACTTTCTGAAAGCAGCAATTTCCTTACACCCTGTACCTGAGCACTGCCTTCCTACGGGTATTCCTGGTGCAGTTGGTTGATAAATGCTAATCCAACTAAATTGATGTGTGGGCTTCTGACTTAGAGTTCAGTATTTTATATCATTTCCAGAAATTCCTACCGGATAGTGAAAAATCATCCCATCCCTCCTTCCAACATCAATCACTTAATAGACTCTCAAGTTTAGCAGAGAATAAATATTATAGGGAAGATTTTATAAATGGTAACCAATTGTTTAGGAGGGTACTAACCTCAGAAAAGAAAACCACACAACATATTCCTAGAGGAAGGTAACTTTGGAAGCTAAATTGTGACAGTTTTGTTGTTGTTGTTGTTTTGGGTTTTTTTTTGGGGGGGGTTGGTGGGGAGAGAAGAAAATGAGTAACTTTAGTCCACTGGTGGCTGGGGGTGGGGTGTGCATAGAATGGTCACTCTGTATTGAACCTGAGTATTTCTTATTTCAATTGACAACATTCACATCTTTGAGCTTCTCATTTAGACTTTGATAAAATCAACTTGCAGAGGCAGATGGCAGGCTGTTATTTTTAATTCACAAGCCATGTTAAATGTATGCCATATGTTATAGAACTTTTCAGGCTCAGCCTTTTGAGTGCTACCACAATAAACTCACCAACTTACAGAAAAGGAAATCTGACAGGAAGAATTATGCACTCGCGGGTTACATTTTTGAAAACTGAAGTCAGTTACTTGTCTCTTTGCCTGATTTAAGGAGGGGGTGGGTGGGGAAGAAAAAACTCACAGCAAAATGAGAAGCCACGCATTGAAATGGTAATATCTGTGTAAAAAAGAAATGGGATTAGGGGGTCTGATTGTTGCTCTCTCCCCAGAGTGATATGTTACATCAACAGTATGACACCTCCAAAGAATATATGAGACAGCCCATTATAACCCAGAAAGGGACTGAAACATGAGTTCTAGTTTGTAGATTGCTAATGATCTTGAGGAGGGGACTCATCCTCAGGTGTGTAACAGTTCATATGACAGGAAAAAAAGAAAAGCTGAATTAGATAGTCTCTAACTCACAACCTGTATGCATGGTTATTTATGGTCAATCACCACTATCTTTATAAGGACCATATTATAGAAAATCGCTCCTTTTTGGAAAAATTCTTCACTTGTCACGACTCTAAATTTCACAGGCCTTCCACCAATTGCCTTAATGAAGGTCAACATAATTGTTAAAGAAACATTTTGTTGAGTTACTCTTATGAAATATGTCTATTTCTTCATCTGTATGTCTGAGATGTTCTCTGTCCGTTAGAAGCTTAATGTCTGAGACATTATATTAGTAGTAGAGATACAAGGAAAGATTTTGGCAACCTACCTCTATCCATCTGGACACAAGTCAGTTCCTAAAGACATGATTCTAGGAACTTGTCTAAGATTTGGGGGAATTCAGGGATCACTATTCAATGCTGAGAAAGTTTATGTCTCCCTATTGCAAGATTCAATGTGAATATTAATATGCATACAAACTTGTCCATAAAATGTGTTTTTATCAACTTCAAAATTTTTTTTCCCCCCTTTAAGTAGAATGGCAAATGCTTTCTGCTCCAGGAGCAAGAGGTGAGAGGGGAATGTCAGATTAAATCAGAAATATCTGAACTAGCCTGTTGAGGATCAAGGGGGTAGAGAAGGAAGAACGCTGTGTACGAGAAACACAAAAGAAGGCTCTGACTTTCAGAAAACAATGTACAAAGCTCTTCCTTTCTTCTCACAGGTTTCTTGTCTTTTCAGTGTTCTGTTATTACCCTAGGAACCCTGAGTCACACTTAGTAGGAAGCACATGATAAGTCAGGGTTTGGCAGGTGTGTCTTGATCAGAGTGGATGCAGGTAGGAAAGTGCCTAATGCTGAAATCTGAGATTCTTTCAGAAAGCACTTATTTGTTTGAATTAGGTTGTGATTGAGGTAGAGATTACATAAGAAATGTGCCCCTTTTCTGAACTCAGAGTCACCTTTGTGTGACACTTGGGATCTTTTCTCATTGTAACTTCCTGGTTTCTACTCCATCCTTGTGCGCTCACATAGCAGCTCCCAGAGATGGTTTTCTTGCTCCTACCTGCTTTCGCTTTTACCGCCAAACAGCACTGAACGAGCTCATTCCTTTACTCCCACACCCCTACTCGTACACGCATTGTCCACAGCTTTCTTTCCCCTTCACATTTGCATACTCACGCGCACAGGGCTTCGTTAGACATATGGCGTTACTGTTACCATTGTTCCCTGACACTGTACAAAATGCACTTTCCTAGGTACACTACTTTCCTACACACCTCTTTATATGTTTGTCTTTCCCGCTGTCTGACCCTGAATTACTTGAAGGCAGGGGCTCGGTCCTATGTATCTTCATTTCCCCAACAGCCAGCTAGACCTACCACACAGCAAGGACACAAAGAGATGTTTACCAAGTGAAAAAGATGAATGGAAATGCAATAAACATCTTATCTAGTTAGGTCGAGAACTGGCTCAGTTTCTAGGTCATTAACTCATTCAGTCATTCATTAGAAAACAGTCTCACTAATTACGTTTTGGAAGAGGTTGATAACATCAGAACTCACTGTTTACTATACAGAGTTCGCTGTTTGTATAGATTGTGTGTGTGTGTGTGTGTATGTGTGTGTGTGCATGTAGATCCATCCATGTATAGTTAGAATGAAATTAACTATTAAACTGGAAATTATTCATTTCACAGTGTTGGTTTAATCATTCCCGCTAATCTTTCTGCTGCCTTCAAAGTTTCTGGAACATTTTTATATATAGATATCTGGTCAAAGTGTGCTGCACTGCCAACTGTAGTTGAGATTTAAGAGTCCAGAATAGACGGACCAGATGGGCAGCTTCCCTCACAGCAGAGTTTCCCAAAGTGCATTCAGCAGAATACTTGTTTCATGGGGTGTTAAATGGGATGTTACTAGGTGTTATGAGAAAAGGAACAGAGACAGGGATAAAAGAGAGAGAGGCATTTTTTCATACGCGCGCGTGTGTATAATATGTATGTAATTCATTGAAAATAAACAGAAATTACGTGTATAATATCTATTATTTCTCAGATTTATTCCTTCAGGAAATTGTAAAGTTTTAAAACATTTTCAAGAACACTTGCCCATAAAGAACCTTAGGGAATTGCTGGATTATTAAATGGTAGCTAGGGGGCATACTTCTGTCTGATTGTGATACTACGGCCTGTCTGATAATGCCATGTTTTATGAATTCATAGTTTTATGTGGTTCTGACATGTTTGGGAGAGCTGAGCTTGTCCTGAGTTCTGCTTTACATGTGTAATTTTTTCAGATTTGATTGGACATCTGGCTTTTGACCACAGTACTGATTGCTTCCACTCATCTTCTTGGTCTCCATACTTCCCTACTCTTCATCAGGTAGTATCTAACTAGGAAATCTGAAATGTCTCAAGATATTTCAAACAGAGAGGACTTAATTCAGGGACTTGATTAAAAGGTTTTGGAATGTCTTAGAAAGCAAACAGAAGTAGAAGGAAACTGGGAAAAAAATTAGGGGGGGTCGTTTGTTTACTTTTTTATTGTTTTTTTTAAAGGAAATTTAATGTTTAATTTTGAGAGAGACAGAGCATGAGTGGGGGAGGGGCAGAGAGAGAGGGAGACACAGAAAGCAAAGCAGGTTCTTGGTTTCGAGCTGTGAGCACAGAACCCAATGAGGGGCTCGAACTCATGAACCATGAGACCATGACCTGAGCTGAAGCAGGATGCTTAACAGACTGAGCCACCCAGGCATCCCTGTTTGTTTGTTTGTTTAAGTTCAAGAATTCAAGACCTAAAGCTGCTAAATGATCCTAGGTTGGAGCGACCCAACCCTCAATATTGAGTTGCCAAAGGGGCTGCTGTTGCCTCTGCTATAAATGAAACCTCCCTGATGTCACTGAGCTGGATTCATTCAGGAGGCTGGACATCCACCGACAGTAGCCATCAACACTGCTAGAGCCCACAGTCACCTAGAGTTACCCTCAGTTGCCCATGGATGAAGCTGATCCTGCTGGAGAGCTGGCCATAAGAAGGAAAAAAAATGGCGTCTCCCTTCTCCCTAATTTCAAATCTCCTACTATTTGCTTTCCATGAATAGACCCATCAGAAACTCAGCTGGGAGGGGTTTTAGAGATGTGGCATGCAGGCCTTCAGTCAGCGGTCTGAAGGAGATTATATCGTCCGCTTCTTTGGGCTCTTGACACCCATAACCATTTTTCTATTCATACTAAAGCTTTTATATAAGAACAAGAAGCACTGAACCTCTACTTGACAGATATACTATCACTTTTACAAATAGAGACCCTAAATTTAAGCATTGGTAAAATTCTTAGAGTGTATAAAATTATCTGCTACATGGGCCCTCTGTGTAAAAGCCTCTGCTGACTTACATTTGCCTTTTTATGTAGCTTACATTTACATTCTAAGGTTCATCGTTGTAATCATTTCCTTAGAAATTTTCTCTACTTCCCAGGTCTTGCCGATTCTCTTTGACGAAACTCAATCCTACATAAGCTCCAACACTCATTTTTTCTATACCTGCTCTCTTTATAGGTAAGCCTTATGAGAGAAAAATCATGTAAAGTAGCTGACTTGTATCACAATGAGTTAAAATCACCAGCCTTAAGTGAACATTCAGTATGGCCCAGGACTTCTCTATAAAGCTCTTCCTCTACTACGTTCAATGATTATTTCAAAATCTCTGCTCTCTTCCTCACATTCATCCAATCATATTGGGAAAAAAAGAAACGATCAGTTGTAAGTTCTGTTGTTTTCCGTCATTTCCCACCTCAAAGTCTTAGATGAATTTACATCTTTATCTAATTCCCCTTCCATGCCTTTGCCACAAAGAAGAAAGCGTCCTTCATCCTCTTGAAGGCTAATGCCTTCTGGAACCCAACATCTCTGCTTCTCAAGATCTCTGCTTTAAAAAATAAAATTCACACCATTAGTTCAATCTCTGCCTCTGCATTATTCCCATCACCAAATAAATCTGATATAAAATTTTAAATAACAAAACCAAGCAAAACAACCCTTCATTATGGAGTCTTTCATTACCTTTTAGCTACTTCCTCTGTTACACTGCACAAGTTGCCTAACTGTATTGCCTCTGTTTCCTCATTTTGGGGTTACACTTCTCTGGATCCCACCTTGGCTTCTGTTATTGACACCCTTCTGAGACTATTCATGCCAAGTAACCAGTGAACTCTATTTAAGGAAATTCAGTGGACAGACACTTTCATGTTCATCTTACTTGGCACAGTTGGTTACTTCCTTCATCTTGAAATTTATTATTTTGTTGTTTGCTTCCCGATATAGCTTCTCTCGGAAAAAAAAAAAACAAAAACAACAACACTTCTGTATGCTGATAATCAAGGGTGTTTTCTTTCTCTATCCTCTTTCCTGAATTGTTTTATTAATTCTTAAGGCTCTTGCTCACTCCAAAATCCCCATCTCCACCAGAAAGCAAACCTCTGAGCTCCAATACATAACCAAATTCTTCACAGCACTATTTAAATGTCTCTCAGACATCTCAAACTATCTCTAAAACTGAGACCATGGCTTTCTCTTCTAAATCTTATTCTTTCACATCCTTCCTCAACTCAGAAAATGACCCTACCTACTTGCAAAAACAGACATTTGAGAGTCATCCTTACTTATTCCTTTTTTATCTTCTTCATTTGTTTCACTGGTATGACCTATGAATTCCACATGACTCCATTTCTCCCCATTTTCACTGTTATCCAACTTAGTCAAGTTTTCATCACCTCCCAAATAGATTAAAATCCACCCGCTTACTATCCACAAGATAGTACACAGTATAGCTTAAATATATCTCTCTGACTTGATTTCCAGTCTTATCTTCTCATTTACTGCCTCTCAGCACCCTGGAATTCCTTTTAGTTCCTCAAACACATCAGTCTTTTCTCTGCTTTAGGATCCTTTGCACTGCTATCTTTTCTTCCTGGAGGTCTCTTCCTTTGATACTTTACAGGCTTCTATATTCTTGTCCCTCTTATCTGGTCAGTGATGTTTCCTCATTGTTTTACTTAGCTCCTACCAGGACCCTCTTACAGTATTTATTTTACTTTCATCTTAGCACCCATTTTAATTTGTTATTATGTAATTTTGGCTTTATTGGTTGATTGGATCACTTTCTACGTTGTAAGCTGCACAGGGCAACAACTTTGTCAATTCCATTTAATGAACTGAATTAATTCATTACCTGGCACATAACAGGTATTTAATATTTGTTGAAAGAATGAAAGCATGAAGATATCTAAATGGAATTGTAGGAGATCTCAGTAAAGTTGTGTGATCATTTGAATTTCATCTATTGAGCTCTAACAAGAAGCCTAGATAGAGAATTGTTTGGTTTGGAATATTAAACAGAAGAAAGTAAGATTTTTCCACCAAGATTTGGACATTAATCATCTATGACCAATATTAATCTTGTCCTCACAGAAAAAGCTGTTTGTTAGCCCACTGATGAGGAGACTTTGAAGTTAATTGCTCCTGAGGACATAGTATCATGAAACTATTGGCAAGTGATTAGTAGGATTATTAGTTTTTCTTAAAGTGTGTTGGCTCTTGCACGTAGTTCATTTATATGCACAGAATTCTGAGTTTTTGCATCACTCTGTCTTGTAACAGAGGGTTGAAATGTTTGATATTATTGAAAATATTGGGGAGAAACCAAGACAAATTCCACTTTGAATTGTCTGTCTTTCTTTTCTCATGAAGTGGAAATTGAATAGAGATAAGGATGCTTGACGGGTAACAAAAAGATATTCTCCTTGGCCTAACAATTCTAGGGGCTGGACAGAGGTTGGATACTGTTCTTCTGTTAACATGAGGAGATAAAGAACTATATGAAAACTTCCCCTTGCTTTATTCTATCAAAACTTCTTCAGTTTCCATGGAAATAAGAGCAGAAGAGCCACTGACATGCAGCCATAGAGAGTGAGTTCTCCCTGACATGCTTTGGCTGCTTCTAGATAAGGGCTCCTAGAGTCAACTACAAATTTAAAGTTTGTTTAGCTTTTAGTACTTTGCCCATTTTTAATTTTTAATTTTTAATGGTGTAGCTTTCCTGGGATCATTAGGAATAGAGAAATAGGAAAAAAAAAGATGAGAAACAAAAATTGTTCAAGAAGATCTCTCCATGGCTTTAATTTGAGTACCGTTATCTGGCTCTTTTGAGCACTATGAGGAAAGGGTGAAGAATTTGGGAGATTTATTCACATTTTGCATCTCTTTTAAGAGTGATGGGAACCACTCTTACCATCACTCCCATCTCTCCCCAAAAGACAGAATGAATGGCAGTTTTAGTGATTAAAAGGAAAAAAAAGGACCGAATTTTGGAGAACTCAGTGGTGTTGCAGAAAGAAAGAGTGAGTGGAGAACAGGCAGAGAAATGACTCTGGAAGTATAAGCACAATGAGGTCCACTGAGCTCTCTATATTTATTGCATTTATTATTTACATCATAGCTTTTAAATATTTCTCTTGAGAGTCTTTACAAAATGTGAGCCTGAAAACTCTAAAGCGTACCTATTCAGAGGGAAAGGGGACCTGGTTTTCAAATGATCAGAGTATTGCTTATCTCTTACTATTTTTTCCCCTCATTTATTTCTGTTTCCCTAATTGAGGTTCATAATTGACCCCTGGAGTTGAAAATCATTGCATTTTGCCGTTGTGGATGAAACTTTTATACTTTTTAAATTACCAACTAGGAATATTTGGAGACTATCTTAACTATTTCAAACAACATTTTTCATTTCAGTTACAAATAATTTTGAGTCCCTTCTTTTCCACAGTTCTGAGTGGAACACACAATCTGAGTCAGTATGTGAAATGCAGACTACAGGTACCTGTACTAATATAGTTAAAATCTGGCTCTGAGTTTCTTAGCATTCATAATACTTAAAGACTAGCATTAAAAGACAAAAGTCCTAAATAGCAAAGAGGGCCAGTTGCTCAGAAGAAGTAGAAGTTTCTTTGGTACTGAGAACTCAGACAGGTGTCTCTGAGGGATTTTTACACAAACTAGACATTCAAACAGGGACAAATATATCTATAATATCGTCTATACAATACAGCTAGCAGTGAGTTCTGTATGCTGAATCTCATATAATCCTTCAATACATTTTGGCTACATCAAGCTAGAGTAAGATTAAGTAATTGTAAATACATGGAGCCCAAAGAATGTGGTCCAAGGAATACTTTGGATTGATCTAATGATTAAAATATACAATAGTTAGGGGAGTATGTCAGATCTCAGAAGCACTAGGAAATAATACCAGAAAAAAAAGTAATTTTTTTTTTCCTATTCTACTAGAAGTCCACTGGAAGATGCACTACATTTTTAGGCTTTAAGTTGGCAAAATTAACTCCTCGTTGTTTGCAAAACTAACAGAATACAAGCATTTTTATTGTAAAATTACTTTATAATTTTCTTATTTAAAAAGAAAACAAGTAGGAACATCAGAAGAAGGAGTCTTTTTTGGCTCCAATGGCTAGGCATTTCAAAACACACACACACACACACACACACACACACACACACACACACACACACACAGCCAAACAAAGAATTGCTGATTGATGCTAAGCTGAATATTTTATTTTTAGATTATAATTGAAGGAATTTGATTTACAATTTAAACAAGTGATATTTTTATAAAAGAAAAGAATTTTTTTTCCTCCTATGTATTTTTGGTAAAGGACAGAATTCCCTTGAGGCATGAAATATAGCTGGGGATCCATCCATTTTTCTCTTGCATAATGGAAACATATTCCAGTCTCTATAAATCTCACATACCCCTTAAAGATCACGAACATAAGCTGACTCTATTATAATACTTGAAGAAATCAACTAGAGGAAAGGTCTTTAGAGAAGTTTTGCTGAAAGGTGCTGAGATTCCATGGCAGTGTGTGCACTCCATCCATCTTAACTTGGACTGTGGTATACCATCTTAGGTTTTATTGAGGCTTTGTTCACTGGATCAAAATATAATTAGGCCAAATATAAGACATTTTACATTTAGTGCATGTTAAACATTTCCTCTCATCTTTGAACATCACAACATAGCTGGGATTTTTCCATCCTTACCCAACTTTAGTAAAGACCAGTATTAGTGACACACCCAAAGTGTCAGTACAGCAAGGAAGTCCAGATACATCTAAAGCCTCTTTTGTCAATGTTGCCTCTACTGTGAGACTTCTAAGGCACTTGTCCATATAGGGTGTAATGTGAATGGGAATCAAGGGGTCATTCTTTCCAAACTTTTCATTGAGCATATACTTCATGCCAGGCACTGTCCTAGGTGCTACTGCAGTGAACAAAAGTGACAGAAATGCCTTGTTAGACAGCTTACAATCTAGTAAGCAAATCAGTAAAACATGGAATACATCAGATTATTATTATTAAGACAGTAATAGCACCAATCTAGATTATTTCCTGAATTTCTTATTCCAAAGCAGATCTCTGTCTTAGAACTGGCTTAGAGTATGTGGCTTAGGTTCATCCTTTATCCTTACTTTCACTGTGCACCCAGCTTGCGAGCGTGCTCACGGTGATGAGTGCACTCTAGCCCCAGCGCATGAGGGAGGAAAAGCAGAGTGGTCTTACAGCAGTGTTCTTGGCCAGTGTTGAAGGGGCCCTATAACATCATAACTGGGCTGATTGAGTTTTCAATTCCTTCTTGGGAAAGGCTGGTGTATTGGAGAGGGAGAGACCCCTGAGTTAGAAGCAATGCAGGGAGAGCAAGTCAGCCACTCCCATTTCCTGTTACACAAGAACCCATGCACTGTGGTTCTCGTGCAAGGGTTTCTTATCCACATAAGAAAAGAATTCCTCCTGTTTGGGTGGCCCTCCCCAACAAACACAGAGCTAGCAACTGGAGTCTGGTAGTGTTCATTGGGTTCATTCTCTGGAAATGTAATTGATGGAAGTGTGAATGCCCACAGCCTGGGATAGCTTGTCAATGCTCTTAACCAAGAAAACCTACCTTCAGTGCATTTGCATAGTTGGAGTTTCTCTTTAATTAATTTTTTTAATATTGATTCATTTTTGAGAGTGAGGGAGACAGAGCGTGAGCAGGGGAGGGTCAGAGAGAGAGAGGGAGACACAGAATCTGAAGCAGGCTCAGCACAGAGCCCGATGCAGGTTTCAAACTCAGGTACCGCCAGATCATGACCTGAGCTGAAGTCAGATGCTTAACCAACCGAGCCACCCAGGTGCCCCTCTCTTTTTACTTTTTGTAGTCAATTTATTTTGCTTAAATATGGAGAAATGACAATATGGTTTTCATCCCTCTAAGATTACAGCCCTATAGTCAGGTCAAACTTTTGTGGTGTATATGGCAATCATTTTAGGAATACATAAATTCTCTTCAATTAGTTGCTCCTGGTGCACTCATTCAGAAGGCACTAACTCATCATCAAAGATGATCATTAGAAGCCAAGTCAAATAGGCGGCTGATCTGCCTGATCTAGTGAAGGTAAGCTGCTTCAGAAACCCTCTTTCTCTTTTTCTCTCTTTCTTCCTCCCTCCCTCTCTCTTGCTTTCTTGTTCTTTTGCTCTCTTTCTCTCATTAATTTTGTTTTCAGGGCTGTTGCAGCAGGTGGAGGCTTTTACTTTTTTCATCTCATTAATCACTTGTGGGTTGCTGAGGAGAGCTCTATTAATACCTGGTCAAAAGACAGGATAATCCATAAAATCTTCTAGCAGAAGCAAAGCCAGCTGCGGAGTCACGGCGTTACTACGTAACCAGGCTGAGGTAATGCCTGCCAAGGAACACGATGCATCTCTGAAGGAAACTTGCCTGCATTACTGGCCCTCTGATGACATGACCAAAGTTTGTTTTGTTCTCAGACTATTTCTGTGTCTTCTCTCCTTTCTTACTGCTCTGGCACTATAGGATCCTAGTTCTCCAGAGCCCTGCTCTACTTGCCTCTACCCTACTAACTGCTCTCTCCAATTTTTGATTCTTACTTATTTTTTAAGTAGCATCCCTTCCACAGCTTTTACTGTGGCTGAATTTTTAGTGAAGATGTTGGAATTTGATGGCGAAATCATATTAGTTTCCTTGAAGCTCCGGAAAACCAATATAGGCTGCCACTCTTCAACCATTTCGTCACCAAAACCTTCCGTGACTCTCACAAAAAGTTCCGTGTATTGAGCGCTAACTAATGCATTTTACCACTTTCTTTTAAATTGCAGACATAATATAACTGCTACACAGATTTTCTGATGAAGGAGAGCAACGCACTGAGCTGATGCAATTTCAGCCAAAAGCAAAGGATCCTGTCACTTTAATTTTTATAAAATTCTCCACGGGGAAATAAAAGAGACACACTAGATCTCTCTGAGTACTGAAAATAGCTTGGGGATCCTCCTGACTTGCCTCACGGGTCTCTAAAATAGATGGCAGCTCTTAGCTGAGGTGGCCTAAGCTTCCCATTTCCCAAAGAAACAAACATATGGTTCTAACAATGAAGAGCTTTTATTTTGGAAAGGTCGGCAAATGATGTTGTACGTGGTTACTAAAGGGGTTGTGACTGAGATCTTAGGTAGAGACTCGTAAGGATTAAGATTTAAGGCTGGAATCGAGTGAGTGGAGTAGGTAGAAGCTAGTTAGATAAAGTTCTAGGGCTATATATATTAAAAAAATTAAATGGAATTTGAACATAGCTATGATTAGAAAGTCAGAAGAAATAACTGCTGAATAATGACTGGAGTTGCTACTTCTGTGGTTCCTCTTATTAAACCTACGCTCTAGAATATTTGTTCTAAAACTTGTGTCCAAGCTAGCAGTTAGGGCCATGGTTGTCCACTGAAATTTACTATATTTGGTGTGCTTGAACTTTGGTGTGCCATAGACTACTGGGGTAGCTTGAAGAAGGTCATGAATGTGCAGTTCCACTGTGATTTTGTTTTGCAGAGGCATGATTGAAAAAAAAAATAATGTTTAGTAAAAATAAAGATGGAACTTTTCCTCATCTAAATATCTGGACTCCGTTTTTTTAAATGTTTATTTAATTTTGAAGGAGAGAGAGACAGAGCAGGAGCAGGGGAGGAGTAGAGAGAGGGAGACACAGAGTCCAAACCAGGCTTCAGGCTCTGAGATGTCAGCACAGAGCCTGATGTGGGGCTTGTACCCACGAACTGTGAGATCATGACCTGAGTTGAAGTCAGACTCTTAACTGACTGAGCCACCCGGGTGCCCTTAAATATCTAGACTCCTTAAATTCTATCTTGGATTAAGGACACCTGCAACTATAATCCATTTTTTTAAAAAGTTACTGAGGTATAGTGAAGATTGGATACAGATTAAGTTGCATATAGAAAGATAATGCTTTGTTTCAGCCATTTTCAGCTACAAAACCCACCCCATTATTTCAGAACCAAAGACATAGAGAGGCGGGTGTCTAATGCTTCTGTGCCTTTAAGGCCTGGTTTCCACTCTGTACTTCAACTTCTTTTGGAGCTGCCTGATTTGGACTTCTTTATTCTTTCCATAGTTAATATACAGCCACTGTCCTCAGACTTGGTCCTCTATAATGACTTCTTTGTTAAAAAAAAAAAAAAATCTCTTCCCTTTGTGATCTCAGTTTTCCTCTCACTTCCCTGCACGTTGACATTCAGTCTGTCTCCTGGCCACCTACTATTGCTCTACCTCCCATGAATGGCCCACCTCCAGCTCTGCAGAGGAATGTGGACAAATGAGAAGAGAATGTGTTAATTAGGGGAACTAGAAGCTTAATGAAAATTTGACACAGTGCTTTGCCGTTGGCTCTGACTTTCTTTTTGGCAGACAGTTACGCAGTGAATAATTTTAACTGTATTATGAGTTGATGCAATTTACAATACCATGTTTGCTTATATTTTGGAACGCAGTAGAGAGTCCCTAATGTAGTTCAGGTCATCATCCCCATTTAAATTTCTGCAATGGCTCCTAATAACTAGGATATAGCAACAGACCGAAGTCTAGCACCCTCAAGTGATCTGGCTCCATGTTGCATTTAGTTGACAGATAATATACAAGTCAGTCTGTTTACTTATGAGACAGCAGACCCTTCACTTTCCTTGATGAATCAAATTTACTCCCTTAAACATATTCTATGTGTCTCTCTAAGTTTTCCAAAATTTTATTTAGGAGGAAACATACACATATTAGTTGATTACATTGGATTTATAACTAACTTGGTTTAGGTGGTAGAACCTCTATAATAGAGAGAAATTTGCAACACACTTTGTAATTGGATAATAATCTTCATCATTATTTAGGTGCACACTGACCAAACCAATGATGATAAATGTCCTATTCTACTTCAGGCTTATCTGTCCAAATTTACATGAGAATGATAAATGTAAGCATATGGAGAGTGGAGACATGATAGACCTGGGAATTACACCATGGCAACAGTGCTTTAGCCACTTAAGGACTCCTTTGAACTATATTGTTGGTATATCTTTTTTCTTTTTATTTATTTATTTATTTATTTATTTATTTATTTNAATTAGTTGGAGAGATACCTGCAACTCATTTTTGCTCGTAGGTTCAATTTACATTAAATATTTCCCTAGCATTCCTACTTTTAGAAAACATGATGGGGGGACACCTGGGTGGCTCAGTCGGTTAAGCATCTGACTCTTGATTTTAGTTCAGGTTATGATCTCTTGATTCGTGGGCTGGAGCCCCGTGTTGGGCTCTGTGCTGATGGCAAGGAATACTTTTGTTCTCATGGCAGGGTAAATTTTGGGAAGTGTTCCCTCCTTTTCTATTTTTTGGAAGAGTTTGTGAAGAATTCATATTAATTCTTTAGATTTTTTCTTAAGATTTACCACAGAAGCCATTTGGGCCTGGTATATTCTTGGTGGCTCTTTTTTTTAAATGATTACTAATTCAGTCTCCTCTCTTTTGTTACAGGTCCGTTCAGATTTCTTCTTAACCGAGTTTTAGTATTTTGGGGTTTTATGAGTTTGTCCAAAAAAAAGAGTTTTTTTCATTTCATTTAAGTTATTTAGTTTGTTGGCACACAATTGTTCATAGTATCCATTAATGATCCATTTCATTTCTGTAAGGTCTTACTAATATCACCTCTTTTCTTTCTTTCTTTTTTACCTCTTCTATTTCTGATTCTAATAATATGAGTCTGTTCTCTATTCATCTCCTAACCTACTTCTTTCCCTCTCCTCCTCCCCCTCCCCCCCCAACAATCTAGCTAAAAGTTAAAAGGTTTTGTTGATCTTCACAAAGAACCAGTTTTTGGGCTTATTGTTTTTCCTCAGATCTTTCCTCTCCTCTATTTGATGAATTTTCATTTTAATCTTTATTATATCCTTCCTTCTCTTGCTTTTGGTTTAGTTCATTCTTCTTTTCCCCGTATTAGTTCATGTTACTGACTTGAGATCTTTCTTCTTTCTTATTATAGACATTTATAGCTATAGATTCTTTCTAAGCACTGCGTTAACTGCATATCATAATTTTGCATATGTTGTATTTTTATTTTCATTCACTTCAAAGTATTTACTGACTTTGTGATTTATTCTTTTGTTTCTTGGTTAATTATATGTACTGTTTATTTTTTTTAAATATTTTTATTTATTTCTAGGAGAGAGAGAGAGAGACAGCGTGAGCAGGGGAGGGTCAGAGAGAGAGGGNCTATTGGTTTTTATTTCATTTCTTTGTGGTCAGGTAATGTATTTTTTCTATCTTTTAAAATTCATTAAGATTTGTTTTATGGCCTCACATATCTTAGAGAATTTTCAATATGCTCCTGAGAAACATGCATACTCTGCTGTATTGAGTGTTCTGGAAATGTCTGTTAACTTCAGTTGGTTTATAGTGTTGTTCAAGTCTTCTTGTTCCTTGTTGCTTTTTTTTTTGTCTAGTTCTATGTATTATTGCAAGTGGAAACCACCCATTATTGACTTAAGTTTCTAAATATTGATTCTTAATATTAATATTCTAATATTCCATAGAATATTCCCAGCTCTATCATAACATCACTTAGTTGTGACAATAACGTGTGCTTATAGTTTCTCAGGCTAATACAATATTATTTATTTAATTCAAACTCTTGAACCTTAGTATTCCCATCTTCAAAATGTAATACTAATCTTCGTACTGCTTGTTTTGAATGGATGATGTTTGGATCGTACCTTACGAAACATATAAAAACATTTTGTAATTACATAGACTGCTACAATATTGATCCTCAAATGGGGGCGATTTGGCCCTCCGTGTGGTATTTGGAAATGTCTGAAGACATATTTGATCATCACAACTTGGGAAGTGATACTGACAGTGAGTAGAGGTCAGGGTTGGTGCTAAATATCTCACAGGGCACAGGAGAGCTCTCCGTCAACAGTTCCACTGTTAAGAAATCCTATGTTATACATGAGTGATCCAGCTTTTGCAGAATAAAGGCTAAGAAAAGATACACATGTTGTTTATAAAATCATGGATAGTGTGGATAAGAAGATGTTAATCTTAGTCTCAAGTCATTAATGTCTTAATGACTTAAAGAAGGTTATATCCATGAGACTTCAAACAAACAAACAGTTGTAAAAAATGTATATTATGAGTGGGTTTTACATTATACATATAATTAAAATTAAACAACTTGTGTACATAAAATAAAAATTCCAGGTCCTCCACTTTTCCCAGAATAACTAGCACCATAATAATAAAGACATTGAGGATAAAAGGAAAGCATGGGTTTAGATTTTCATACTAAAGACATATATAAAATTAGAAGTAAAATTTTTTAAAAAAAGGTTAACAAACACATTAAAGGAAACTGTAAGACCTATTTGTCTCTGCTCAAATCTGGGGGTTAAGTTACAAAGAAGAAGATGGATATTTTTACAATCTGAACAGTAGAGCTTCTCTAGTTCAAAGGGCAAACACAGTGGGGGAGATACTTGAAAACACTAACTTCTATGTCATGCTACCACTTATACTTCCTAAAATTAACCACTGCTAACATTTTGGGTCTTTCCAGAAAAAATGTGGTCTAGTTTTAAAAACTAGTAAATGCATTGCAAGCCATGGAAATGGGTTTATGTGAGTTCAGACGAAGACATCGCTATTCTGTTTATTAATGGAAGCCTGGGTTGATTTAGAAAAGACCTTTGACATTTTTATTATGGCACACTGAAAAGCAACTCTGATATACCTCAGTATGATTATCAGTTACAGCCCTATAAGCAGAATGGAGTTCTAAGCAAAATGGCATTTGGTTGTCATTATTACTCTGATTATTCTGGTATCTCTGAGTTTGCAGTACCTTCAAATCTAATTCACTCCTACACCCTTACGTCCTGAAAGGACATAAACACAACCATAGGAAAATGGTCATTTCAATTACTAAACCATATCTCTGGTATATTCATTTCACTCAAACTTCAAACTTCGCTAAGTCTTTCAGGAGCTTTAATGTTTTCAAAAGCTCCTTAGAAAATCTTTCAGGCAAAGGAGACTTAGAGTCACACATTCCAAAGCCGAGCAGTCCATGAGAATGCAGATAATAAGAACTTAGCAGACCATTAGCATGCAGCTGCTTCATTCCTCAGAGAATAATTTTTTGTACAAGTGGACCTCATTCTTTCTGGGCTGCATTTTACTGCAGAACACCTCAGGAACACGCATCACGAGCAAGATTTTAAGGACAATGCACCATCCCTGGAACTTTTCAAACAGCTCACCCTCAGTCCTGCATGTGATAAAGAACCATGAATTTCATGGGATTCTTTTTTTTTAATGATAGGCCACTAATCACTCTTGATCCTATGATAAATTTAAATACTAACTAATCCACTTTGAATAGGGATTAAGCGTCAATGTAGAAGGAAAGGATTCATTAGAATTCATTACATCAATTTGTAATTTGAATGATGCATTTTCTAAATAAGATACTGCTGTTTCTAGTGATTGTTAACTGGGAGCCTAAACATCCTCATTATTAATTAATGGAAAGGGTGATAAAATCTGTAATAACTGAGGGAATGCTTGTGTGCCCCCTCCTCCTTTAGCTTCTTGAATTGTCTAACAGTTATTATTTATAAGACAAACAATGCCACAATAAAATAATCATCATGGCAGAAGGGAAAATATAACCAATTCAAATTTCTTATGTCAAAGATAATTTGATGTGCATGAAAAATGGAATACATATTGTAGACTTCCTTATTTGATGTATGCTTTATTCTTGTTGGACTCATTGTTGTCAAATTATTTTACAAATTTGGGAGAGAAATCAGATCAAATGATCATCTATCACTGTCATATTTTCCATATCTGGAATGAACACATCCACATTACTGAGCTAAGGTTGAATAATAGCTTCCAAATATGAGTAATATTTCATTCCAAACAATTGTTACTAAGAGTACAATGATTTAACTTTTGATCTTAGGATATTTAAGCCCTGATGTCTGAATACGTTAGACATTTCTCTTCTCCACTTAAAAAAAAATAAAGACTTCTAGGGGTGTCTGGGTGGCTCAGTTGCTTAAGAGTTCAACTCTTTCTTTTGGCTCAGGTCATGGTCTCACAGTTTGTGAGTTCAAGCCTCGCATCAGGATCTGTGCTGACAGCACTGAACCTGCTTGGGATTTTCTCTCTCTCTGCCCTTCCCCTGCTCTTTGTCTCTGTCTCTGTTTCTCTCTCCCCAAAATAAATAAACATTAAAAACAATAAAGACTTCTGTCAGTAGGCATTCCATTGAGAACTGGATAAAGAACATGAAATGCTCTGAGGCCTTAGTGCCAATAAAAGTATTTCACTCACCTTGAAAAACTAAATCAGGGGCACCTGAGTGGCTCAGTTGGTTGAGCATCCGACTTTGGCTCAGGTCATGATCTCACGGTTCGTGGGTTCGAGCCCCGTGTTGGGCTCTGTGCTGACAGCTCAGAGCTGGAGCCTATTTCGGGTTCTGTGTTTCCCTCTCTCTCTGCTCCTCCCCCACTCATGGTCTGTCTCTCTCTGTCTCAAAACTAAATAAACTATAAAAAATTAAAAAAAAAAAAAGAAAAACTAAATCATGGACTTTAATTCAGTGAATTGTCTTACACTTTAATTCTATACTTATATAGGGTATCATCAAACTTGATGTTTAGTATTTTTATTCTGCTGACTTTCATGACTTATTAAAAATGATTTTCGTTATCAAGGTTGGTAATGAAATGAATAGGAGTGTTTGCACAGCACTGTTCTAGTGCTTATGCAGTTAACTTATTTAGTCCTCACAATGGCCTTTTAATACTGTTATATTAGAAATTTCGGGGCACCTGAGTGACTCAATAGGTTAAGCGTCCGACTGCTGGCTCAGGTCATGATCCCATGGCTCGTGGGTTCAAGCCCCCCTAGAGCCTGCTTTAGATTCTGTGTCTCCCTCTCTCTCTGCAACTCCCTCACTCACACTCTGTCTCTCTCTTTCAAAAAAAATGTTTAACATTAAAAAAAAAAAGAAATCTCATTTCACAGGTGAGGAACATGAGACTCAGAGAGGTTAAACAACTTGTTCAAGGTCACATACAGTTACCAGTGGAACTGAGATTCAATCCTAGGTAAGTGGCACCAGAGTCCATGCTTGTTTTACTCCACCATACTGCCCTGTCGATGAACTACATCTCAGTGATCGTGTTCTCCTGATGATCCATTTCCTACACATTTGGGCATGCCTCTAGACTTCCATAATGGAATAATCTCTCAATCCCTCTTCAGCTCATGATTGGGTTCTTTTTAATCTTTGTGCCTTGAAAGGAACCCAGCCCCTTTTTATAATCTTAAAGCTGGTACTAATGCAAAATGCCATCACTGCAGGCAGTTTCCAGAAAATTTCTTCAACTCTTTTATTTATCATAAGTAGCTTTTCCCCACGAGCTAGGTCCTGATAGATTTGGCTTCTTTGATGTTGTCCCCAGATACTCCACAGATCATGGCTTATATACTCATCTCTTCATTTTTTGCTTTTGATCTTATATATCTTTTTATTTATCTTATCTTCTTTGGCGTATATATATTACATGAAATTATTACATTATACATGATTTAATAGTTTATGCTATGGTAGTGGATATACCCTGAAATTTCAGTGTCTTAACACAATAAAAGCCCTCCTCCCTCTTACAGCCCTGCTATTAGGAGTAGATGGTATCGAAGGTCTTCATGGTAGAAGATGATGATGAAGACATGCTCACTCTTAACTACCTTAGCCCAAAGTGGCACGTGTACTTGTCAAAACTAGTCTGTGGGCCCAACTTAACTGTAGTGAGCCTGGGAAACATAGGGGAGCACATGGAATATCTGGTGAGCTTTTCCAATCTTTCCCACCACGTAATGGGGCTCAGTCAGTTAGGCTTCAGCTCAGGTCATGATCTTGAAATGCATGAGTTTGAGCTCCACATTGGGCTCTCTGCTATCAGTGCAGAGCCTGCTTTGAATCCTCTATCCCTCTCTCTCTGTACCCTCCCTTGCTCACTCTTTCTCTCTCAAAAATAAATAAACATTTAAAAAAGGACTTCAAGATTTTTTGATGTATAAATTATACAACTGCCTTTTAATTTTATCCTGAGAATGTTTGACCTGCTTATTTTCAATTTTTACTATTGATACATAGTAAAGAAGATCCTGTATCACCAAAAGCCTAGAATGCCGAAATATTTTTTAATTAAAAATTTTTAAAAAAATTTATTTGTTTTTGAGACAAGCAGAGCATGGTGGGGGGGGGAGGAAAAGAGAGAGAGGGATACACAGAATTTGAAGCAGGCTCCAGGTTCTGAGCTGTCAGCCCGAGGCAGGGCTTGAACTCATGAACAAAGAGATCATTACCTGAGTGAAGCAGGATGCTCAGATGACTGAGCCACCCAGGTACCCCCCCCAAAATATTTTTTAATAATATTATAATGCTATTTTGCTATACTTTTAATGGACATTAGAGGATCCAACTCAAGTAATAAAGTCACCATTTAATTTTAGATTCATGGGATATGAAGAAATTAATGGAAGAAAAAGCTAATTAAACCAGTGTGCTGCATATCCTCTCTCAATCTTTCTTGCCCTATCTTCTATAAATTTTACAAAGTGAAGTATGTGTACCAATGAAGAGGTTTTCCATAAGAACATATTACAGATTAAGACAACAAAACTATGTTATGATCTTGTTTTGTTTTATAAGATTAGAGTAATATAATTTTTGTCATATTTTTCTATCATGTACAGACTAAGTCTAAGCTATTAATGCATTTTAAAAGTTTATATCAAAATATTATTGTTAAAATTGAAGAGGGTAGCAAGATTATATTTTTGCCATTTATTATGCAAATGGACTCAGCAGGGGACAGCCTATGTGAAGTCAGGCTTTCCATGGAATCACACTGACCTTGCTGCAAAAAAATGTCAAGGGATGAATACAAATACCTTCACTGCCCTGAAATTTGTCCCAGTCAAATCCTTTCTTCCAAACCCTGTACAATAGAAGCCTTGGGTCCCCACCAAGTCCTTGTTTACATATTTAAGCAGATTTTCTTTACTTTCTTTCCCTTTTGAAAAATTGGCCCTGACTTTTGGCATCCATGGTACCCATCCCTGGGCAGAGACTGGTCATTCTTCTGCTTGGAAGATAGTGAGGATTAGAAATTGTACAGAAAATGCCAGACATACCACTAAATTCTCAGGCATAAGATGACTGTGGATCTTCTTCATTAAGTACATTACAGGGGTAATTCTCCTTCACCAGAAAGGAAAATCTTTCCGACTATGCGTTAGCAATTTCTGGATATTTACTTAGGTTGATTAATATCTGAAAGACTGACTGTATGGAACACCAGAATAATGAAGAGCAAAGACTGCAAACTGATGGCTGGTAGGTAAGTTCTGTCTGATATTCTAGAAGTTGTGTTTTGGCCATATCTCCATGCTGGGTTTTGACCTGTATTAGTTGTCTACATCAAAAACAAAAAAACAAAAGGGGCTTCTGGATAGTTCAGTTGGTATATCATACTACTCTTGACCTTGGGATTCTAAGTTCAAGCGCTGCGTTGGGTGTAGAACACAGGACAACAATAACAACAAAAGCAACGACAACAAACAAAACCAGGATATATTTTGTAAAGGTCCAGATGTAAGTGTCTCTTCAGAAATCAGAATCTCTTGCAACACTGGACCTACACTGCCTTCATTCGACTATAGGTGCCCAGGGTCTGTCTGCACATGAGGCAGCCATATTCCCATCTCTGAGAGGCGGCCATGTCCCCATCTCTGAGAGGCGGCCATGTCCCCATCTCTGAGAGGCGGCCATGTCCCCATCTCTGAGAGGCGGCCATGTCCCCATCTCTGAGAGGCGGCCATGTCCCAACCTCTGAGAGGCGGCCATGTCCCCATCTCTGAGAGGCGGCCATGTTCCCATCTCTGAGAGGCGGCCATGTCCCCATCTCTGAGAGGCGGCCATGTCCCCATCTCTGAGAGGCGGCCATGTCCCCATCTCTGAGAGGCGGCCATGTTCCCATCTCTGACTCAGTTGTCCTGTCAGACTTGCTTCTCCTCTTGGCCTGACAGGCCTGCCTCTGTAGCAATGGGACTTGTGATCCTCTAACCCAAGTCATTCTTGTTCTAAGTGTGGTTTTAGAACCATTATATCAAAGTCACCTGGGGTGCTCACTAAGCTTGAGGATTTCTGGGCCTCAAATTTTCAGGCCTTTAATAAATCTGAATCTTTGTTATCATGGTGGGAAATCTTCATGTTAACAAGTTCTCCAGAGGCACTTGAGGTAGTACAAAATTTGCAAACCGCTAATAGAGTTCACTGGGTATTTTCTAGAGGTAGATATGTGAGTCACTTGGTCATTTCCCTTACAAACTGCAAGGCTCAGATCCCTGACCCACCCGTCTCTTCCCTTCTGCATTGTTTGAATTTTTAAACTCAGAAAAGCGATAGTTTCTCTAAATAAATATAGGGTTTAAACCAAGAAGCTATTAACTATACTTTTCCCTAAGTGTTCTCTGTTGGTATAGAAGACACATAAATTTGGTGAATTATTGGACAAAACAGGGTCTAGGAAAGGCGGAGTTGCTGGGCATTCCCCATGCATTCCTGGAACTTCCTTATTTCCCTCATTGTTTCTTTGTTTGTTTGTTTGTTTTCCTAATCAGACTGTGTTTGCATGGTATCTTTCCCTGTTGGGAAATTAGTGCACTTACCTGTCTTATACTTTTAAAGCAAGTCTAGGTTACCTAACTGCTAAGTTTCTTGGAAGTTACAGGAGTCTTGTATCTCTGGTTCTTCTGTTCTTTTTCCTTTATCTAACAAAATTACATGCTAGAAAAAACTTTGCTTCCCATGTGAAACTGGACTTTTAAAAAACAAGATATTGAAGGTTATATAATTTATCATGTTTCTCTTTTCGCTTGGGTGACCAAGAACTTAAAAACCCAATTTTTAAATATTTTTAATGTTTATTTTTGAGAGAGGGAGGCAGACTGTGAGCAGGAGAGGGTCAGACAGAGAGGGAGACACAGAATTTGAGGCTGGCTCCAGACCCTGAGCTGTCAGCACAGAGCCTGACATGGGGCTCGAACTCACAACCAGTGAGATCATGACCTGAGCTGAAGTCGGATGCTTAATCAACTGAGCCCCCCAAGGGCCCCTCAAAACTCAATTTTTAAATCAAATGTAGGAACTGTATGGATCTCTACGGCTGGAGTATCTGCATTTTAGTTTCAAGGTTTGGGATCACTTCTTGTGATATTGTTGAACTTGATTCTGAAAATTATTTTTGATGTACTATGATTATGTATATTAAGGTCAATTCAAAAGATTTTGAATTAAATTGGGTGTCTGAATAACAAAAAAAAACCCACAAAAAAGCCACCACTACCACTAACACACACACAGATGCGCACACACACACACACACACACACACACACACACACAAAAACAAAAATAACAAAACAGAACACTAGCCTAAGGAGTCTAATTGATTTTCTTCCAATGAATATAAGGTTAAGGGTACACCATTATAACTAGTTTTAACTCATTCTTTTTTTTTTTGAGTGCCAAGTGATCACCGTTTCAAATAAATAAATTTTTAAACTAGAAGTTCAATTTACATATGTAACATACAGTGTGTTGAGAAATGCACATATTCATTTAACACATACCATTATCCAGAAACAAAAAACAAAATATTTCCACCATCCCAGAAACTTCCTTCCTGATCTTTCCCAGTTAATCTCCAGCCCCTAGAAACAATCACTGTTTTAATTCTGTTAAAAGAGGAAATTCAACTGAGTAAAGTCTAAAGATCTTACTGGCTTATTCAATGATTCATGAATCAGACAGCATTCATCTAGCAGATAGAAGACAGCTTAGAGGAGCTGTATATAACGAAAGACTTTTGCAGGCAGAAAGGAACAGGAAGAAGGAAGTTGTATTAGAAAAAAAAAAACAAAACCCAAACCCCAAAACCAACAAAAACCCAAAAGAACAAAAAACAAAAAGCAGGTTGGTTATACAAGGTCATTTTCCTTTAGGAGACAGTAAGAGTCTATCAGGCACATAACCTCAGTAGCACTGATCAGGCAATTCCTGATGGACTGTTTTAAGATTCCATTTCTGGAAGAACTTAGACTGTAATTAAGTTAGGTCTCGGTGTGGTGACATGAGCTTAGTATAAACAGTTTCATTTTGGAGCTGTTGTCTTGTTTTTAGTAATTCCCCACTTTTGATCAGATTCTCAGCTTAACTGAGAGAGGAGATAAAAATTTAAGACATCAGTGCTACCTCCAATGACTGCTCTGGAGTTCTCACAGTTTGTGTGATTGTTCTAGAGTTCTCACAGTTTGTGTGACTGTTGTCTGGAGTTCTCACAGTTTGTGTGATTGGTGTCCTGATTCTCTGTGTGGTATTCACAGGTCATGATGTATTTTCACTTAATTTCCTTATGGCATTCACAGGTCATAACATTGGGTTCCCACTTGGATCAGTTTTTTGATGTTCTAGTCTTAGGGACACCAATTGCTTGGTGATTAGCAGCTTCAAACATGCACTTAGAGCTTTCAAGAGAATACAGAACACCAAGGAGATTTCTATGATTATCATAATGAACAGGATAATTCTCGATATCTGGAGTGCCCTTCAGAAACATCATGTCCAAGACCCAAACCAATCAGAATCAGTGAGTCATAGAAAGACTTCATTGAAGGAGTCACTTTCTTAAGCCAACTGATTTGTTCAGTGATCTTATGTACACAAGTGTCAGCATCCCCAAAGGTGTCCATCTGGGTGCAGCAGGTGGTGCTGACCACAGCACAAGCACCTCCTTGCTCTGCTAAAAGACAACCAATGGCTATGCTATAATCAAGAACAATTTTGGTCAGAGTCTAGGGGTTTTTCCTTCAGCAGCATATTCTACAATACCTTCAAGAGTTACAGACAGAGGGGCACCTGGGTGACTCAGTCAGTTAAGTGTCTGACTGGCTTAGGTCATGATCTCGCAGTTCCTGGGTTCAAGCCCTGAGTCAGGCTCTGGGCTGACAGCTCAGAGCCTGACCTCCTTCAGATGCTGTGTATTCCTTTCTCTCTGCCCCTCCTTTGCTCATGCTCTCTCTCTCTCTCTTTCTCAAAAATAAACATTTAAAAAAAGTTACAGAGAGGTTACTGATCACAGCCTCATTTGCCAGGGGTGTAGGGATGTGCCAAGGGAACCAAATTTTGAATCCTGAATGTCTCCTGGTAATTTCTGTTTGAATCTGTGGCATGGGAGTGGAAGGTTGACAGCCATGGAGACCAGTGAAATTTAAGGGTCTGTAGACTGTTTAGGTGGTTTGATACTGGTCCACCTTACCTTGTGTCTTTTTCTTTGCATGGAGCCCAGCTGCAAGTTTCCCTGGGTTAGCTGTTGTTAACCAGAGACAGGGCAATGGACTTACAGAACTAGGGAACCTGACACAATAGAGAGTGAACTGAGTTTGGGTCAGAGAAACTGAAGTGTTCAAAATCAGGGGAAAGTCTGTGACAGTCAGAACTATAGTCACCAGGACCATAGCAAAGCCAAGAGTCATTTGGAGGCTGGATCACCCCTGTTTGCAGCGGCTTGAGATACACTTTCATCATCTTTCAAGTCCAGGGCATGGAAAAAGGGAGACAAAAGATCATAAAGATCTTCATGGTGTATGAATTGGTAAAAGGACAATCAAAGAGGGAAGAAGAGGCACACCTGGGTGGCTCAGTCAGTTGAGCCTCTGACTCTTGATTTTGGCTCAGGTTATGATCTCACACATGGATTCAAGCCCCATGTTGGGCTCTGCACTGTCAGCTGCTTGGGATCCTCTCTCTTCCTCTGTCACTCCCCCCGCCCCCACCACATCTCTCAAAATAAATAAATAAATAAATAAATAAATAAATAAATAAATAAATAAATAAAAGAGGAAAGAAGGAATGAAAAGAAATGTTCTTGATCCAATGTCTTGGCTGGAAGCAGTCTACCTTGATGTTGGCTACTTCTCTTTCTAGACAATTTGATTTGAGGTCTCCAGTTTTTTTCACAGAACTAGATGCAGGTGGAGCCTTCTTTAGTTGTAAAATATGCACCCAAGGTTTGGCACCCTGTAGTCTGGCAGAGGTGTCAGTGGTCAAGAATACACAAATCTCATTGTTGCAAAAGCCATTAGAGTAAAACAATAACTATTCATAAATGACAAAAGACTTATGCCCGTGGTTAAATATCTGCTGGGAATTTACTATAATGAAATTGACAAAGAAATTTGGTTATTTCTGTGACATGCAACATTTTTTAATAAATGTTTTTATGTATTTTTGAGAGAGCAAGAGAGCATACACATGAGCAGGGAGGGGCAGTGAGAGAGGGGGTATAGAGGATCTGAAGCGGGTTCCATGCTGACAGCAAGGAGCCTGATAGAGGGCTTGAACTCACTAACAGTGAGATCATGACCTGAGCTGAAACCAAGAGTTGGATGCTTAACCAACTGAGCCACTCAGGCTCCCCTGTGACATACAACATTTTAAGGTCATATCTAAAATTATGACTGGTCACATTATACCAGGACATTTCAGGTTTCTAGGCATTGTATATAATTTCTGGGACATTTACATTAAGTTTTTCCAGAGATCTTTCTGAAGGATCCTTTGGGAAATCTCAAAGTTATTTTGAGGTCAAAAAGACTCCATTTAGAATTTGATTTGGGAAAGTTGTCAAAACATCAAAAGGTCTGAACATCTGACTAAATACGATCATAGATCATTATGAAAAAAAATACTTTATTGTCTATTTAATTAACCAAAGTAATAAGAGAAGATATTAAAGTTAAATACAAAAAGTTACATCACTGTGAGCAAAACTTAACTCTCTCAGTATCGAGAAGACTGGGTTTTCCTAAGTCATCAAAGACTTGATAAAGACATTGTGAAACACAGTAAATTATTCTGCTAAAACACAAAATCTTTGTAATCTAGGTGAATTATCTACAAGATAGAGAAGCTTTTATAATGTCTTATCGAAAGCAGACCAAGTCTAAGAAAACTTTGTTCTTTTAGTAGAGAGGAACCCATATTCTAATTTTTCACCAGTGTCCTTTTGATATTAANAAGAAGCTTTTATAATGTCTTATCGAAAGCAGACCAAAAGTCTAAGAAAACTTTGTTCTTTTAGTAGAGAGGAACCCATATTCTAATTTTTCACCAGTGTCCTTTTGATATTAAAACTCATCAAAACAACAACAGCAAAAAACAAACTTAAACCCATTCCAATTTTAGTCAGTTTGACTACACATAAAATTCCCTTTCCCAGTTTCCTTTTTCATAAACCTTTACAAATTTTTATATCTTATCAGATTAGGTCTAATCGATTGTGTAATTTATGGAACAACTAGTCATTATATTTTCATCACACAGTTGTTTCCTTTCACCCTTATTATTTCTAAGCAATTTTAATTATATGTATCAATTAGAATTCTTAACCCATAGAATCCTTATTTCCTAGCAAAGACTAAGAAGTAAGCAATTGTGGACTGTCTTTCACATTATTATTCTGTGGACTGACAAACTTATTTCATTATTTCTAGTAGTAATTTTCTTCCTCATAGTAAATTTTTCAGTGTGACATAAAATGTTTATTAATAGACCCAAATATCTTTACTTCTTCTGTAAATGGAAGCCACAGTGGGTAAATCTATGTTCAGTAATTAATGTTTCAGTCAGTGTTTTATATTATTTGGAAATGATCTAGACATCAGTGAATATTCATTATATAATTTATCACAGTGTAACTTTAAGATCCTGGGTTGTCAATAATTTTGGAAGCTATTTAAGTAGACACACCATAAAACATAATCATTCCTGAAAAGTTCGCCTAAAACTGTTATCCCCCTTCTATTTATTGAAATTGCTTATTTTGAAATATTTAGATCACACATGAAAATTTTTTTAAAAAGGTAGGATATACTAAAAGATATACTAAGTTATTCGTCTTGCTGACAAATTCTGTAACAGAGATAATACAAACTTATTTAACTAGTAAACACAAGTAAATTAGAAGTTGTCATTCTACATTATACTTTATGCTGGTAACTCTGAATACATACCTATTTTAATTAAGCCAATAAACTCAAACTAGCATTTACTTGCCAAAGATTACCCCAAATCACATGAACTTGAAAACATCTGGGTTACTTTCATTACTCTGAGAGTATGAAAATACTTAATTTGCTAAGTGCTTATTTTTTCTTTAGCCAATTAAACAGAGTTCTGTTACAATATGATTTCAGCCATACCATCCAGAGGTAGAAAAATATCACATATCTATAATGTACATGCATATCTAACAGATATGTCTATACAGATAGACACAGAGATTTCTAACTTTTGTTTTTAAAATTTTAGCCATGTGTCAGGTATAATAATATAAAACTCAATAGTTTATAAAAGATGGCTAAATCCAAATGGTGTTTCTGGCAGTTGGAATAAGTCAAAGTTACCTTCTTAGATGGGTAAAGCTTTTTGTTAATATTTGTGACAAGACGCCTAAGATTTTTTTTCATTTATTTATTTTCCAAAGAGCCCTTCCCCGTCTTTTTTTTTTTTTTTTTGCCTTCTTGAAGTTTGCATTTTAAAGAAGATGGCCTAGATGAGAGTTCCTGGAGAAAAGTGGTTACAGCATTTACATCTCAAAGTCATAGTGAAAGAATGGAAGTTCTTCCAAGAGGGAATTCCATTTTCCAAGACCAGAGTTTTAGAACACTTAAAAGACTTTTGAGACAAATAGGGGATGTTTGGGGACTGGTAGAAGGGATAGGTGGGCTTTGAACTGCTTCCTGAGCTGCATTTTTGTTCTTGTAAAGACTCAATTTATAAGATGTGGACAGTAGTTCTTAAGTCCTCAAGGAACTGAGTTGCAACTTAAATGGCACTATAGGCGGACCCATCCATCCAACTATATTACCTTTAGTTTGCTTCTTGATATCAGGTGGAAGATCTTCAACAGAAATGGAAATCAAAAGATTCCTATATTCTAGATTTAGAGCTGTTTGTCTTTGGAATATTTTTCTTTCCCTTTGGGTATATACTTCCATGTTGTTTAGGAGTAAAGGCCTAAAAAATAATTCCTATGAGGCTCTAAATGTCAGCTTCCAATTTGGCCAACTTCTGGCCAGAGAGGTACTAAAGAAAATCCTTTCAAATATCTTGTCAGGTTTATCCAGAATGAACAGTAAATATTTCTGGCAGTATTGAACACCTCCTAGGACTCAAGAAACTTCTCCTAAGAGAGTGCTAAGGATACTATCCTCCTGAGGTCCAGAGCTACTCCCAAAGATAGCCCAAAGGAAAAAATACAGATAATTCCCTTTAAAATGCAACAGTTGGTAGGATCCTAGCTGTAAATGGTATACAAAACACATTTCTGTCCAGTCATATTTTTCATGCCCCTAACCTGATGGTGGTCAAGCCAAATTCTCAGGGTTCCCGGTGGGGCTTCCTGTCAGCTCAAGCTGACTTACTAGGCCTTGGACTGGAATCTGTTAAGGGCTGGTGACCTGTTAAGTCTTCTGTTATTCTAGATTGACCTGTTAACCCTGGACCAGAAAGCCAATTTGATTAGGAGCTCAACGTAAAGAGAGCAGAGCTCAGATGTGAGAAGAACTTACCCACAGCCCTCAGAAACTGGAGGAAAGAACTCAAGGGGTCTGCAGGTAACAATGCCTGTGTTTCACCTTGTCCTTGAAGCTGTCAGATGTTTTCTTCAAGTCCCATCACTGCCATGAGACTGTTAACAAAACAGAATTCAAGTAGAATTGAGTAAATTTTAAAAATCTCCTTGGGTTTATTCAATGATTCAAGAATTGGGCAGCATCCAGTCTAGTACACAGAAAGGAGCTTTGAGGGCCCATGCCCAGGTGGCTCAGTTGCTTGAGCCTCTGACTCTTGATTTCAGCTCAGGTCATGCTCTCTTTGTTCGTGGGATTAAGCCCCATGTTGGGTTCTATGCTGATGTCACAGAGCTGCTTGGATTCTCTTTCCCTCTTCCCTCTTCCCCTGGCCCACTTATGCTCTGTCCCTCTCAAAATAAATAAATAAACATAAAAAAAGAGCTCTGGTGAGCTGTACAAAATTAAAGACTTAGAGGCAGGAAGGAGTGGAACAAGAAAATAATAGTAGGCAAAAAAATAAAAATAAAAAAGCAGGTTAGTTACTGCAAGTGGGTGGTAGGAGTATCTCAGACAGATTATCCATCTACAGCTCACTAGGCAACTCCTGATTGATGGTTTAAGATTCCTTTCCTTTGACACCTTGATCTCAGACTTCTACCCTCCAGAATTGTGAGGAAAATAAATTTGTTTTTTAAAGTCAAGGGAAAATAGATTCCTTTTGTGGGAACGTCAAAACTGTAATCAATTTCAGAATCAGTTTGGTGGGGCTTAGCATAAGCAGCTACATTTTTGGCCTGTTGTTCTGGTTTTCCACATTCTTGTCATAGCTTAATTTTGACTATTCTAACTCTTCATATAGATGGAATCATAAAGCATGCACTGTTTTACATAAGGCTTTTTCTTTTTACTTGTTTTTGGTGAATAGGCTATTTTGACAGTCTAGTCTTACTGTATCAATTTTGGTAAACTGATTTTTCAAAAAAATTTCTATTTCACCAAAACTGCTAAATGTTTTAGCATAAGGTGTTCATGATATTTTTAATAATATTTTAAAGGCCTGTAAAATCTATAGTTACAACCCTTCATTCATCGCTGGTATAGGAAATCTATGTTTATTTTCCTCTTTTCTTTGATGAATATCATGAAGGTTTTTACCAATTTTATTAGACCTTTTAAGGAACCAATGGTTGAGTGTATTGATTTTCTATATTATTTGTTTGTTATTTAATGGACTCCTGTTTTATTTTTAATTAGAGAGATTTCCCTCTAACGACACTTTAGCTACATTAGCTGCTTCAGCTGTATTATTTCGTAGTTTTTGTCTTTATCACAGCTATTTTTCTAGATTTCCTGATAAAAGATTTCAATTCTTTATTTATAGCAATGATATTTAAAACACATTAATACAGTGATGCTTTCAAGACATTGGGAAGTAGTTCTTTTAAAAGAATCTGAAACAGTGTATTTTTCTGATGAAGATTTCTTTGCAAGAAAATGATCATTTTTTTTTTCAGCCAATTAAAAAGAAAACTGTGTATTTGAAAATAACAAGCCATTTAATCACATGCAATCTTGTTGAACTATTATAATATTTCCTGGCAAGAAGGCAGCTCTCCATTAACACAGGAGCCCATATGCAAAGAGAGAGAGTAAAAAAAAAACTAAGTCAAAATTAATTTTCAAGGCTATCATGTTTTAATGTTGGTCAAATCTTTGATTAGATTCTCCTGTGATCAGTCTTCTTAAAATGTTTATATACGTTTGTTTCAAATGGTTGAAACTAAAATGTAAGGCACTTTTTGTTTTCAAACTTTTTCTTCAATTATTTCATATATACTGTTCAACACCTTGTGACTCACTGTTCATTTGTAGAATACACAAGAACATGTTTAATGCAGCCAAAGTAATTCCTTGTACTTGAGAACTCCTCACAGAAGGTATTAACTACTCTTTTCCACCTCTCTGCACTTTCGAGCTTATCTGTTTGAGCATTTAAATAAATGTAAATCTCTCAAGTGAAGCAACCAGTCTCTACCTAGTACCAATAGAGTTAAGGCCAGTGGTAAAAAATATTTCCTTGCATATCAATGAAGTGCACCAAGTTCTCAATTTCTCCCTTTCTCTACCTTATCCTTCCCTTCTTTTCCTTTCTCCTTCCCCTTCTCTTCTTCCTCTTCCTTCAACTAGATTCCTATTTCTTAAATGGAAAGGAGTGCACTTTCCTGCAGAGAATATACATATATATTAAAAAAAAGGCACACAGAGGTTTTCAGTTTTGCATAGTTGAGCTGGGGCAAGGATGGAAAGCAAGGTTAATGTCAATGCTATAGCTTTAGTAACACATAGTATCACAACGCAGATTGTGCCATGAGGACCAGGAAAAATGGATATATGTGGCAGATATACAGCTACCACTGGGGATGCCAGAAGTTGAAACAAGTGCATTTGGGAGAGAAAGAAAGGGACTATTCTTCATTCAAACTGAAGGGGAGAAAAACCTGGAAGCAGTCATTGGAGGTGTGTTAAAAAAAAAAAAAGTTAATGTAAGAGAAACAATGAGCAACAGATCTGAGGAAGAAATTTGAGAGGAGGAAATATGAACAGCCAATAAACAAGAAAAGATGCTTACCTACAAAAGACATAAGGGTAATGCATATTTAAATGGTATAACATTCCATACCCATCAGATTAGCAAAAAGTAAAATGCCTAAAAGTAAAGCATTGATGAGAATCTGGAATTTCATGTACTATTGGTGGGAGTGTAAAACAATACAATTACTTTGTAAAGCAATTTTGCTGCATTTATTATGCTGGATACTTCCTGGTTATCGCTCCAGATCCATCTCTTTGCTCAGCCTTTTGCCCCAGGAGGCAGACTTTATATTAACAGGCTCCCTGTTTCTTTGGCATCCTGTTGGGTTCAGTGGAAGAGTGGAGGACGAGAGGGAAGTGAGTTCATGGTATTTATTTCGTTGCTCTTCTCACATGTATTTGTTGTACCCTATCCCTTACACCAAAGATCCTGTCATAGAACTCTCTCTGTGGAATTACATTTTCTTGATCCTTCTAACTGCTTCCTCCGTTTGCTACTTAAGGCTTAAGAGTAGTGTCTACTCTTGCTAATCCCAGAGTATTGTACTATTTCCTATGTCCCTAAACCCTAAAAATGCATATTAAATAGTTTTTATTACATTCCCCTTAAAGTGCCCCCTTTGTTTTTTTTTTTTTACAAATAGTTTATTGTCAAATTGGTTTCCATGTAACACCCAGTGCTCATCCCAACAAGTGCCCTCCTCCATGCCCATCACCCTCCTTCCTCTCTCCCCCCCAACCTCTTCAAGTGTCCCCTTTGAATGTGTCATCTGATTTTTCCTAGGATCCCAAAGGATATGCCTGGTGAAGTTTAATAGGTATACTTATGATACAGAAATAACAATTATATATATATCCTTGAGATACTCTGGTGCATTTGCTCAATCAGTTACCCATGAATATTTATGGAAACATTCTTTGTATTAGTAAAAATTAAAAAAAAAAGCAATCTAAGTGTCTACAAAGAAAAAAATGGATCAATACCTTAAAGTATAATACAATGTAGCATTACTCAGCAGTGAAAAGGGAAAAAATGTAGTAACAATGTACCAACATGGATAAAACTCCAAAGTACAATTTCGAGTACTAAAGTAAGTTTGAGAAGTATCTGGGCAGAAAGAAGCCATGCATATAAGAATTAATACCTATATAATGACACTTTTTTTTTGTTTAACAATGAAATGTATTTCCTTAACTATATATACACATAAAAACATAGGAATATCATCGGAATAAAAAGATACATTAGAATGATAAACCAAAATAAAGGATAGTGGTTATCTCTAGGGAAGAAGAATGGGATTGTTTAGAAATCCATAAAGGTCTTCAGTTCTTCTGAAATTGTAATGTCTTATTTTTTGAGAGGGTAGAGGATGTGTGAGTTATTTGACTTGACCTGTTTTGTCCCTACTTCTGCCCCCACAGAAAATATTATTACAGTCCTCCAAAATCCTGCTTAATTATCTATGGAAAAGGCCATCTGCTGATATTCTGTATACCCTTTTGTAACATCTGTGCAGTTTTGGTTAGAGTGGAAAGCCTTCATTTTTTGGCTATTTGTTCTGGACATTAAACTTGGGAAGAACAAGTATGGATTTAAGTGAGAACCCTGCTGGCAACCTCTTGCTTAAATCCAGCGGGGACATTTTTACTGTTGCATAAGACAGGATATGAAGAGACTCTGATAAGGGCACTCCCTGAGGACAAACCTCTCCACTATTCTCATCTTTCAGGATAACGCCCTGGCATTCATTATAGGATTATTATGGACATGGCATGGAGATCTGAAAAAAGCTTTGTGATATGAAGAAGGGATATAATTTCTACATAAACTTCATCTAAATGTATTCTTTAATTTATCATGGGATATCCCCCAAGATGCAAATCGGTCGTATGAGATTCTTATGTTTTTCTAAGAACTTTTAAAAATCATTTTTTTTTCTTTCTTTCTTTTTTTTTTTTTTTGAGAGAGAGAGTGAGAGGGCATAAGTGAGCAAGGGGCAAAGAGAGAGAGACAGAGGCAGAGAATCCCATGAGGGGCAGAGAAGAGAAAGAGAGAAGAAAGGGAGAGAGGGAAAAGAGAGGCTCACTTGAAGCAGGGCTCGTGTTCACCAGAAGCTGGGCTCAAGCTCAACCAACGCAGGGCTTGAGATCACTGGATGGATGTGGGACTCGAACTCTCTAACCATGAGCTTATGACCTGAGCCAAAGTCAGATGCTTAACGACTGAGCCACCCAGGTGCCCCAATCATGTTTTTTTTTTTTTTAAATTATGTTAAACGAGATGCTGGGAAGCTATGTAGTTTTTGTATGGTATTAACAATTAGCATATTATATCCAATAGTAAAGTGTTTATTCTTATTGGTAGCGTTGAAATATACATATTCCCTGCCTGCGTTTGAGTCTTTACTCTGCAGGAAGCTAGGAGGCATAGTCAGGGGGAGTGAGTGGTGCAAATGAAGTAAAGGATGATTAAAAAACAATATTTATTAAAGTTGATAACAGTTTATGAAGCATCTTAAGTAAGCTACTAAGATCTTAAATAAGTTACTGAACTTCTCTGTGTTTGTGAACAATTCCTTCATTTGTTCAATGGGAAAAATAACACCAACATCACACTGTTGCTGTTAGGGTTACAGAAGCATTTAGATGAAAGTCTAGACAGACACGCAATCAGCGGAACTCATAAACTTAACTCCTAGGCATTTATCCCAGAGAAATGGAAGCTTAGGTTCCCACTGAAACCTGTACACAAATGTTCACAGAAACGTTACCCATAATAGTGCCAAAGTAAAACAATCTGGTTATTATTAAGGTATGGAGGTGACTGCCACTGAGAATAGTTACTCACACTTCGGAAGAGGAGGAGGCATACAATGTCTTGCAGTTGTGCCTTTGCAGCTGCAGCATCAGGTCACCTTGGGAGGAAGGCGCCCTGCACCCCGGAGGATATTCAGGGGGTTAGACAGTCCACGGGCCCCGCCCCCAGGCGGCTGGACAGGCACATACTGCGCGCGCCTGATCCCGCGGTTCCGAGTCCGGATCTCCCACAGTTCAAAGCGTGCGAGAGACAAGATCACTGGTGGGGCTCTCGAGGCCCCAAGGATCTAGCTAATTCCAAGCCGTCACCTCAGGAATGGAGCCTGTTCACCCCGAAGGCAGGTCTGGGAGAACCTGAACTTCCTGCCTCCTCCGCTGGCTGGGGTGGGGCTGCTGCGGGGATTCCCCAGGCGAGACGTGCGGGGGGCACGGTGCATCCAGGCGGTGCGCGGCCTGGGCTCCAGAGCCCGGGAGTGCACTGCGCATGCGGTTCCGATCAGGTCTCTGGAGCGAGGGGTTTATGGACCAGCGGGGACCCGTACTTGGCCAGGACCCAGGCGGGAAGTGCCCTGGTCCCTGTTTCGGGTTCTTAAGGCAGGCCAGGCCTCTGCTGCTTTCGAAGGCAGTGTTCGAAGTCCGCGCCTGCGCAGAGGCGTCTAATCCCTGTGAAGCCGTTTATTGCGGGGACACTGAAGCTTTGCTTGCTGGGACCAGGTGTCCTGGAACGACACGGGAGTCTGGGTTCTTGTACAAGGACAGATCAGCAGCATGACCAGATGGGGACTGCCTGTCACCACCGGAGCGCAACAGGTTGTCATCGTATTTCTGCGGGTGGGAGCCCTCCAACAGCTAGATATCCAGGTCCTTTGGCCGGGCTATGCACCCAAAGGCCTGAAGCCCCCAGCTGACCAAGGCCTGCTGCATGGGTGAGTACTTGGCATGCATGTGCTGGGCTGTTCAGGGTAGCCAGCGAGCTGGGACAGTTCAGAGGTCATGAGAAGCACCATCTCTGACTCAGGCTTCCCAGGGTTTGTCATGAGGCGAAGGGCATGGGAATAAAACGAACAAGCCTTTGTTGTGGGTCTTGCAGGAAAGACAACAAACGTCTTTGTTGCAGGGTCTTTAACATGGAAGTCAGTGCAAAGAGGTTTCGGATTGGCTAATTTGAATAATTTTGGCGGGTTCTGGGACTGTAGGGGCTGACCTGAGTTGCCTGGTACCTGGCCATGGTTTGGAGTGTAAGAGCCTGATACAGAAAGTGGTCATGGGGGAGTATGGGCAGATAGGTAGATGTTCACTATCTCTAGGAATTGATTAGCCTTAGACGACGGGGAGAAGTTTCCCCGGGATCAATAAGGCCCCAGATGTCAAAACATCATAATAAAAAAAATGTTTAATACAGGCTCACATCATTAAACAAACTGTGATAAACTCGTACCATGGAATACTTCTCAGTAACAAAAAGGAAGAAACTATCAATGCATGAACAGTTTGGATGAATCCTACTTAAACATAGGATGGGGTGTTGGTGATGTTGATGGCATGTGTATGGCTATAAAAGGGCAACCATTGTGATGGAAAGTCGCTGTCCCTTGTCTATGTCAGTGTCGGTATCCTAGTTGTGACATCATACTATAGTTTTGCAGGATGTTACCATTGTGGGAAACTGGATAATCGGTAATAAATAGGAACTCTCTTATTTTGTGCAACTGCATGTGCATCTATAATGATCTCAAAAGAAGAAGTAATGATAAAAACCTGGCACATAGAGCTTATCAAATATTAGGTATTTTTTAGATTATTTGCTTTATGATAACAAATAGTAAATTTGTTATTGAATGCATTAGAGTCTATTGACTCATTAATTCAAACATTAATTTAGCAATATTTACTGATGCTTGCACATGTAAGATCTCATACAATAGGGTTATAAAGACAAGTCTCCTGCTCCTACGTTACTTTAATACAAAGAAGATAAGAAGGATGTGATAATTATTATAATGGAAAATACAGTGGAGTATTTTAAAGCAAGGTTCAGAGCCAGGAAGATCTTTTGAATCTTTTAAATGCCTTCCTGCATTTCCCCAGACAAGTTACTTGTTTATTTCTGTTGCTTTGTCTGCAAAATAAATGACAGCTGAAAGAATTTCTCCTTTTAATATTTTTGAAGTTTAAATGAGATAATATGGTATTTTTGCTTTTAATAAATAGCATTTTGCACCTGTGACCTGGCTGTGTAGGAGATAATGGGGGAGACAGCAGCACTTTAGAAAATGATGTCATTCTTCAGGAAGTCTTGTGAGGTCTTTGAATACTCAGAAAGAATTGCTAAGGAATTGAATACTTTCACTGCAAGCTTGTGGGCTTTTTCTTGGACTCAAAAACAGTGATACGTCTCTATTTTGAGATAAATGTAAGGACCTAATGTTTGCTGTTCTATATGCTGCAAAATGTTTTCTCTGTATATTACTGAAAATTTGTGTGTAAGCTCAAGTCTGTGCTTCTGTTATAATCTCATTAATGCCTAATCTTAGTGTGTACTTGATCTTCAGAGGCAAGCAGGTCATATGAAACTACTTACTTTTCGAGTGATCAATAAATAATAGCATGCAAATGAGAGAACGAAATATAAAGTATATAAGGCTAGAAATGATTTCTTTCAGAAAATAAAATCTTTTTGAAGGAAATCGAATTTGAATGGGACTTTAAAAGAATAGAGAATATTCGAAGCATCGTTCAGATCATGTCTATTGAAGAAATTTAGCACACATCGTGTCCTCAAAATAAAGGGCTTTATGCACTTAAAAATAATTGTTTTAAAGATAAAAACAGTTTGACATGAATGGGGAAAATTGTAGGCATTTTTCATTAAACATTAAACAATTAAATTGTTTAGACCAACAGTGATTTTCTCTAAACACATTGTGTGAAGTATTGTGCTGTTCAGTGATGTTATGATGGCCTTTAAGGTCGAGGCTGCAAGCCTTGATGTTAGCCACTCTATTTTACTCAGTGGTATTTTCCAGAAAACAGCAGTTCCAACAATCACTGTTTAGCATGATCCATTATAAGATTAGAGGCTGATTGTATCTCTGCTCTGAAGCAACTCTTGCAACTGTCAACTCCCTAAAAGAAAGCTTCAGAATTTGTGTACAGTGTTATGCAAAATGATTGGAAGGCATTTTATTTGTTAAACCTGGAAGGCAGCTATAAATTTCTTCGTGAGGATTAATGCTCCCCTCATTGGCTTTACAGTTAACATTGCCCAGAGTCTGGCTTCCTTCTCGTTCGAAACACAAAAATGCTTTGGAAGTATGTTTAAAGTTTTAACTCCCCAAACTCTTTAGTTTCTGTTTATATATCCCTTGTATTTATATAATTTTTATTGAATGTCCTCTTGTGCCTATTCAAGGGTATAAGGCAGTTGATAGCAAGTCGAGAAGCAAGATCGCTCTTAAAATTTTCAACACACTAGATACAAAAAAGAAATGTGTCACAGAGGGAACTTAGGAACCTTGGAGGAGGGAAAGATTTGAGGATTTGACAATAGATAAGTTCCCCCGAAGCTACGACCACCCCCCAATTTAACACTCAATTACCAGTTCTGCATGGGGCTTGGCCTTCTGGAGTTTCTGATAAAGATGATGAGAAATGATTATTTTCAGCTTTGCTGTAATACAGAAATGTATTAAATATCAGATGCAAACACAAAAGTCCTTTGAATCAACTTTTTTTATTTCTCACTTGGTATGTGATTTGCTTGAGTCTTTTTTTTAATTAAATTTCTACTCCAAAAAAAGACATTTCTTCTTCTTGGAAAACATTTCTTAGAAACAATTTTTTTCTCTGGGGAAAGGTAGTAAGTTTTTGTATTCGATCAGGTACTTAAAAATAGAAGGTAACTTTTCTTGGCAGATATCTTTGAAAGCTACTTAGAAAACATATCTATCAAGATTGTGAGTATAAATATGGTATTATATATACTTATAATACATTGTAACAATGATTTGTTTCTATTTTTTAAATTAATTTCATTGACGTCTATTCATTGACGTCTATTGGGTTAATTTTAAAAAGATACATCATTTAGAAGATATTCTGTTATAATTATTGGGAAGCATGTGATTTACAGCATACAAATGATACGGGGTGTCCTGACGTATTATGAAATATTTTTTACGGATTGTTTTATTCAAACCTTTATTTATTTAAATGTCTTTATGTAGTCCAAATAAAGAACTAGAAAGTGAGCTCCCCCCCACCCTGAGTCTTAATTGAACATCTGGGGCTTGTGGAATGCTGAAGAACAGAGTTAGGGCTAAGAACGTGAAAATTGTAAGTCTACTGCCCATATTTGCTGTTGATCTATTATTTAAAATATTTCTGTAACAGCTGCATTCTGCTTATCTGACATGGGCAGGAACGGTGCTGTATCTATACATAAGCGACCCCCTGCATGTGACATAGTGTAAAAAGAGAATTCGCAAAGCTTTCTTCACACGACACAAACATCTTTTCTCCCTTTTTGAAAGAAGAGAAACTTCTCTACATTAAGTGAATTGTCACAAAGTCTGCTTTACCTTTAAGTTACAGAGTTTTAAAATACCCTCATCATAATTAATAATATGATGAGATAATGTTCATAGTAGTAGTAACAATAATAATAATAATAATAAAGATCTCATCCTGGCAAATGGAGGCAAACATTCTTTATTATTTTTAACAATAAGAACAAACAACAAACAAAAATGTGCCGCTCACTGTGAGGTAAGCATTTTTGTATACGTTTTAGAAATGAGGAAATGGAGACTAAGAAAATTGAAGTAACTTGGCTCAAAATCACAGCATGCTGTATAGTAAAGATGTGAATCCAAAGCCCTCACCAGGCCCACAAAGCCTGGCCTGTGGGGGTCCTTGGCAAAATTGTGGAACCCTTTCCATTTTCTCAGACCAGAACCTAAATACGCCGTGTGCATCACTGTCACACTGTTGATGAAGTGGCTGCCTCCCGGCCAGGTGGGGTCCCCTTGCCCCCTGTTCACTTCAGACGATGGATGCAAGGGCTGGAATGATGGCACTGGCAGAAACCTGGGCCCCCCTTCCCTATCTGCAGCCCTATTATCTCAGATCATTTACATTCACGGAGCACTTCAGGACTCCGGCTCGGCAAAGTGCCAGGGCTCCGCTGTGGGAATCTCCTTGCCGAGCAGGTGTAGGCGAAGCCCCTGGAAAATGGCTGGTGCCCCAGGTAGGAAGATGACCCAAGTGAGTTCCTTGACTCTTGAGACATGCGCTTGGTTATAAGAGGAAAGCGCGTTCTGAGACTTGAAACAGAGGAAGGAGAAAGTCAGTGAAATTGGATTTAAATGGAAATCTGATGTTCATTTGAATTTGTTCCAGTTATGCTTGGAATGCCTGATGCATTTGAATTTTCAAGTTTAGAACAGTATTATGTGAAAATGCCTCGATAATTCCAGAAAAGAATATGTCTAAGGGGAATGAGGAAGGAAAGGTGTCTTTTATTACTTTCAGCTTTTCCTTAAATCCATTTAATTATAACAGCAGCTTACATCTTTAATAGCCTTCCAGGGCACTTTGTGATATGTAACTTTATTTTATTCTCACAATAGGTCTTCCTTTTGGGCAACACAACTAGCATTTTCCCCATTTTGTTGATAATAAAACTAAGAGGCAGAAAGATGATATGAATCTATTATTACTATTACTGCTGATGGGATAAGTCAGTAAAACAATAAAGTTGATTATTTTTAAAAATCAACTATATCGGTCTATATCTCTCTATAACTATGCCCACTTTATTTTCACTTTAAACATATAAATGTACATTTTCACCAGGGCTAAGGTCATGTTTTTGTTGATTGAAGTTTCTTATAATTTATTTCTCTTTCATAAATTATCCCCATATTGAATCATCTATAATTTCCAGATGTGTTTTTTTTTTTTTTGTGGGTTGGGGGGGACTGTTAAGCATTTAAAAACATTTTTTAAAGCGATGAGTGCAGCTCTTTCTATATTTTTATAGCTAATTTAAAAACATTTTGTTATCAAATCTGGCATCTTTTTTTGGGGGAGCAGTTTGCCTTTACTGAGTCTTACTAAATACTTCAATCACATTTTCATCGTGACCCACTCTATTTTCAGATCCATAGTCCATTGCCGTATGAAGATTTAATGAAGTTGTATAATTATAACAAGTGAAACAGACATAAACAGTTTTGGCAAAAAAGACACAACTGATTCTTCTTAGACATACAATGCGATGAGTGGGGGCAAAAGCATGTAGATACACTTGTGAGTAGTCTGCTCCCTGTGAGCATTCACTGTGTCAACAAATGCAGATGTTTTTAGAGATGGAGAGACAAGCCTCCATTTATTTTGATTATACATAGTTGAGGGAAGAACCATGGAGAAGAAGGAATCTTGAATGCAGGCAAAGATTAAGTGAACGTCCCCTCGTCATAATATCTGCTTACTAAACCAGTATTTATTAAGTACCAAGTGTGTGTCAGATACATAGTTCTGGGAGCTGGAGACTCTCTACTCTTAGAGAGTTCATAGTTGAGGGAGAAGGACATTAAATTAAATGTGTAGGATGGTGAAGAGTGTATGGAAAAGATAGAGTGGGATTTGTGACAGACACTGATTTTTCAGGCCTCCCCGAGATTGGGTGTTTGAGTAAAGATGTAGAAGAGGGGAGAAGGGGAATGCACTTCCATGGGATTAATACAAACAAGATGCGATGCAGTTTGAAGGAGACGGTTTTTATTTAGGTAAGTCTGGGGATGGGTAGACCAGCTGGGGGAACAACAAGGGCAAAGGTTCTGAGTTGGAAGAGCTCGGATATTTGAGGGATGGCAGAGAAGAAGAGTGGGAGAGGGGAGAGGTAATGAATTGGACCAGAAAAATAATGAGGAGGAAGCGTTAAGAGTGCTGTTGCAAAGCATCGTCTGGCCTCTCATTAGGACTTTGGCTTTTACTTTGAATCAAACAGAAAGACTTTGGAGGATTTGAGAAGATAGGAGACATGATGTGACAGGTGACAGATCACTCTGCATGCTCAGCTGAGAATATTCCGAAGAACAGGATGGAAAACAGGCAGACCAGTTGGTAGATTACTGCAGCGTCCATGTGAGAGAGACCATGGTGAAGTTGCAATTTTAACCAATGGGATTATCAGTGGAGGTTTAAAGTTTTTTACATTATTGTTAAAAATAAAGCAACAGGCTCAAAATGGAGTTGCTTATGCTAAACCTCCAGGCCTCAAAGCAGGACCTATTTCATTGTGGTTTTGGCTCTCTTGGAAATGAAAATTAAACCGATCAGAAACTTACCTGATCAGCCCTGGTTAGATAATATGCTTAGTAATCCTGCCATCCCCTCAAGGAAAGTGACCTTCCATTAATCAACCTTTCTTTTTTTTTTTCTTTCTTCTTTGTTTCTTTTTTCTTTTTTAATCTAATGCAACTTCCTTCTTCTCGCTCCTTTCTGCCTATAGAAGTTTTTCATTTTGTACAGCTCCTCAGAGCAGCTTTCTATCTGCTAAATTGGATGCTACCAGATTCATAAATCGCTGAGTAGAGTCTATAGGATATTTAGAATTTACTCAGTTGAGGTTTATTTTTTAACCTCAAAAAGTTTGATGTTTGCAGGAAAGATGAAGACAGAAAAATGAAAAACAATAACAGTATTTAAGGGTAGAGGATTATGCAAATGATGTGTGCATATAATGACTATTATATACAATGCATATAGTATGTAGAAAAAACACATAATGGCACATTCAGTCAGGATATATGGTAGTGTTGAATAACTACAGTAGGTTGTAAAATACACAGCTTATATTTTCACAAATACAAGATACAAATCTACATTACTTGTACATACAATGCAAAAAAAGATAGGAAGCGTATATAACATACATGGATTACAGCTGTTTTTAAATATTCTTAGTGTCGCTCTTCTTCATTTAATTATTTTCTACAATGAATATGCTTAGAGATATTAGCTCATTTATTCCTTTGTTCAGTCTGCTTTTTTTTTTTTTTGAGTGCAGACTAAATTTAAAATTCTGCTGTTGGCTTTGAAAAAGATTTAAGAATGGGTGAGATATAGTTCTTGTCATCAGTCTTTACAATTTTATACGTGGAGAGAAAGAAAAAAATGCCAGTACAGATACCGATATATCAAAAAATCACATCAATAGCAATTAGAGAAGCACACACAAAATGCTATGAGGGGTTATGAGGTGACAAGTATTTATTAAGTTTTCAAAAATATCTTTATTTATTTTTGAGAAAGAGCCAGAGCCAGAGCAGGGCAGGGGCAGAGAGAAAGAGAGAGAGAGAGAGAGAGAGAGAGAGAGAGAGAGAAATAGAATCCGAATCAGGCTCCAGGCTCTGAACTGTTAGCACAGAGCCCGATGTGGGGCTCAAACTCATGAACCATGAGATCATGACCGGAGCCAAAGTCAAATGCTTGACTGACTGAGCCACCCAGGAGCCCTATGAGGTGACAAGTATTTAGCTGTTGGTGACATTTGAGTTGGGCTATGAACTATGGGAAGTGTTTTGATAATTTGCGAAATACCATTCTTAGCTGAGAGAGTAGAAGTAGAATCATAGAATGAAGGATGTGTATAACATATTTGAGAAAATAAATTCTATGTGGCTCAAGTGTAAAAGAAGTAGATTATTATGGTATAAGGAAATATATATGTAAAAGTATATATGTACAATATAGTATAAAGAAGCATGGAGATATAGTAGAATAAATCAGATGTGAAATACGGAAAACTTAATATGATAGAAAATTATGGGTCATTGAAGAGGTGTATATATGTGCCATGCTTATAGATGACACATACTTGCATAAAATATACTTAGCCTGAATAAATTTATGTATTTATATTAACTAAAATCATTATTCAGGCTACTCGGACTATTAACTTTAGACTTATGCCACAACATTGATATTTATTGAGAAGAAAAATACCACTATAACTTCCCTCTCTTCCAGAAATATTTACTGATTTATTTTGAGCTCTGTTAATACAAATGTACTGTAAAAATCTATTTGTGGATTAAAATTTTTACTCTAAGCCCTCATGTACTGAATTTCTTCTAAGTAGCAGCCGGGCAAATCTGGTTTATTACTTGTGAAGTTTATTTGCAAGAATGAAAAGAATTGTTGCCCTCCAGAAGAACTTGGTAGTGACGTCTATGGAGAGGTGCTGGACATCTCCTTGAAATTCCTTGTGACTTAGGGCTATGGAATGGAGCCAAAGCCAGCATCCGACTGCCCTTTGTCACATTGCTGCCGTTTGTAAGTTTGCATTAGTCAACAGCACTTGGAGGGTCTGATTACTTACTTGTGAACATTTGCTCTTGGCTGTAAACTGGTAAATAAACAAAGGCTCTGCATGAGAGAGCAATGGCATTTTGGTAATTCTAGGGGGAAAAAAGTCAATTTGAGCACTTGATTATAAAGAGAGGAAACCAAGATGTTACATTTTGCAGCCGTTTGTCTCTCCCCCTCCCCCAAATGTAACCGACAGATTGGATTTAACACATGGAAACTGAAGACTACTTGTCTTTAAAAAACGGTCTAATTACACTTGAAACTTAAGGGAAATAGAAGATTCCAGGATATTTTTGTTTTGAATTTGAAATTGGGGACAGCGCATGCACAGTTGTTTGTTTTCACACTTTATGGGAATGAATCACACCATGTCGACCGTGAGATTTAATTATGTATTTAGCAGAGAAGCTGGAGAGGTGCCAGCACAATAGCTAAGCTGCTGGAATAGCCTGAGCACAGCCCCTTCCAGTTTCTAGACACTGTGAACCTTCGCTAATAGCACGGTTAGCATAGGTGATGGGACGGTGTTGATGAGATGCATCAAATCTCCCTGGAATGCTTTGGCCAGGAAACAAAAATGCCGATGTCAAAAGAAAGACATTTTTATAACAGGGAGCAAAGCTGCTGAACCTCTGGGCATAGGATCTAAATGTAATTTGAAGCAGTTTGAGCAAAACATGTCATCTCTGCCTGTTTCCGTTCTTTTTGTCCATCGGTTGGTGCATGAACTCCCTCCATCGAAAACCCTCGCGTACACACAGAACTTAGCAGACATTTAGATCCTGGGGACCAAGGAGTGAAATGAAAACTTATATTATTTCATTGAAAAATTTACCATTATTTTAATGGGTTTTCTCCACCAGTCTTGTTAGAACTGGCTGAGAAAATTCTTAGATTAATAGATGTTGAAAAAAAAATTTTTTTTTTTTTTTTGATGACCGCTGACTAGGTTAACTTATTTATGAGGGACTCTTGAAGGGTAGTCACATAAACTAAAAAAGAAGAGGTAAGGCTGAACTGATTTAGCTGTAAAAGAGATTATTTCTTAAATGTGTCTGATACAGTGTTTTCATTACCAGGTTCTTGAAAGTAGGTAGGGCAAGACCAGAGTTGCTTTTTTTTTCTTCCTTAATATATCAAAAAGCTAACAGACATCATATATTTACTAGCATGAGAGAGGGTAAAATTAATGGAATGTATATTTTTCTTGTTTGCTATAATTGTATCACCCGGGCTGGTTGACTGTGGATAGTGATGTAGAATTTCATTGTCCACGGTGGAAAATAATAATAATAATAATAATTAAAAAAAAAACAAAACCTTTCATGGTAGAAAATCTGGGATACAAAGATATACTCTCTAACATTTATATTCTTATAATTATTGCTGTCTACATTTTTTCTTGTCTCTAAGTGGGGATGCAAATTCTATGCAAAAAGCAGCATAATGACTCGGCATAGAGTGGAAAGTGGAGAATGCGAATTCCTTCCGATTTGTAGTAAATTCTGTTTGGAGACAATATTTGATCTTTTGATCCTTGGTTCCTCTGTCTAAAGCTACTAAATTCATTCTCCTGTAGTCTAGGATATTGTTTGGGAGGGGGTTGTTGGAATTTGGTCACAGTGAGTCTTCTGATAGGCAGTGATACAGATAATGTTTTAATAAGATGACCAATGGAACATGTGTTAGATAACTTCCAGTGAATAGAGTGGAATTGCTTTTGATTGGGGATGATGTAGTCTTTGTGCTGGTGATGTTGAATGGGCACCTCAAAGACTAAGATTGCCTGAGTAGGGCTGTTATATGATTGGTTAAATTATGTAAATGGGACCCCTGCTGATACTAGACTATAGAAAAGTCACTCAAAGATGAGTCTTTGAAAATAATGTAAGATTAGTTAAAAAAAAAAAAAAAAAAGGCCAAAAAAGCCATTCATGACCACAGATAGAATTCCGCCTCTCTGGTTGATAGGCAGGGTGACAGCAATCAGCTGTGAACCCCTTTAAAGAAACCCCATCTTAGCTGACACATCCAAGGTCATGGCCCTTTCTAGGGCTGGACTTGGGTGAGGTATGAGAAGGGGGCATTTACAAAGGCCTGACCTCCCATCCCAACTTGGGACAGCACCAAAAGAAATTCTGTCAAGTTTTGAGAATTTCTTAAGAATTTGGCAGAGGCTTTCATTGAGACCATGTCGCAGCTCAGCTTCTCTCTCTGCTCAGCCCTGTGTCTTTGCTTTCTCTTCCACAGATGTTGATCACAAAGTATCTCCTAGCAGCCTCCTGCAAACTGATCCCTTCTCAGTCAGTTTCCCAGGAAACCTAACCGGCAGCAGCCTCCATGTGTACAAATGAAAGGGCTGCTTGCTCCTGGCTGATTTATGTCTCATGTATACAGTCTGGGGCCTGTAGTGGAGCCTGACCTTGGAGGTGTGGTAGCCAGCCTACCCTCTTATACTTCGTCTGGGTTGTCCTTCAGCCCATATGTACTAAATCAACCTCTGTGGTCATAACAAACCCTGAGACATTCACGTATTCTGTTCTAACTACCTTGAGAAAGATCCCCTCCCCTCACCCACGTCTGTATATTTGGATTCAAAGCATCTGAAATAATTTCCACTGAACTTGAACCATGACCAGAATCCAACAGCATTATCCTGGTCTTTTGGGCTAAGTCGCCTACTTTGGGTATCTGAATTCATGTATAAACAGTGTTATACACCTATTCTGTTTTCCAGAAGATACTTCTCTGGATCCCAGATGTTGAAAGCATCATCATGTTAGGAGCCAGGAAATGTTTTGTCATTTCTCTTATGTGTGAAGAATAATATTTAAAACATTTCCCCTGAATTTGTTATTTTGCCTCTTGTTTTGCAATTTTTATCCTTTGTAAGCTTAAGTTGGCTTTTCTATGCATGTTTTCAGTGTGCCTGATTAAACCTGTTATTGTGGTTTTATTTTGACACCCTTGGTGTCAATTTTCAGGAAACACCTGTCTAAAGAACAACTCAGAGCTCATCCTATAGGAGTGAGCCAGCCATCCCTGCCAGGCCTAGTAGAATTCTAGCATCTGTGTGCTCAGGCCAAATGGTGCCTGCACCGGTTTGAATTAATTGTTCATATTGGAGGAAATTCACATTACAAAGATACGCTTACCAAGAGACCACTTTTGCCAACCCAAAACCAATTTCAAAGTATTCCTGGAACGTTTATTGATTATCGAGTCAGAACTTCCTCTCAGTGTAGCAAATCTCACAGTATACTCTTTGGATCACTGACACAGAACTTGGTTAACCATGACTCTAGCTAATAAGCGATGTCTTGCATGATGCAAAAAAAGATATACACCTCTTGAAACATCTTTGCCTAGTTTTTTATGATTAGTAAATATTGGAGAAAATGAGTTCTTATCTTTGGAAAAGATCCATCTTCATAAGTCTCTTCTCTTTTTCTTGGCATAAAACACATACTCACTTTCAAATTAAAAAAAAAAGATAACAATTAAAAGAAGAAGTGACTTTCAATCTATACATTCAACTGCCCACACAGTGTTCCGTGTCTTTATTTTTCAGTGAGTGAACTCAAAACCAAATTCTGAGGATCTCACCTGCTGTGGTGATGGACAGCTTGATTTCTTTCTTCTTTCATTAGAGTTGTTCTTTGTTCCCTGAGTTGGGACATGAATCTTGGACCTTTTGCAAAGATAAAGTATCAGAAATGAAGCCCCTTGTCTTTCATCATGGGACATCTGGGTCCTAGACTGAATGTTCATGTCCCCTCCAAATTCCTAAGTTGAAGTCCCAACCTCCCACTGTGGTGGTATGGGGAGGTACTTTGAGAGATCATTTGGTTTAGACTAGGTCATGGGGCTGTGGCCCCGGTACCTCAGTATGTGTGTGTGTGTTTTAATATTAATTTTAGTACCTACTTTGTGCCAACAGTTTTCTAGGTGGTGAGAATATAGTTGCCATGTGATGTGTTTCTATTTATATGGTATCATTATTTAGAACAATGTATTTTTTATTTATGTTATTTTTTTAATGTTTTATTTATTTCTGAGAGAGAGAGTGAGAGAGAGACAGTGAGACAGTGAGACAGCGAGACAGCGTGAGCAGGGGAGGGTCAGAGAGAGAGGGAGACACAGAATCTGAAACAGGCTCCAGGCTCTGAGCTGGCTGTCAGCACAGAGCCCGATGTGAGGCTCGACCCTGCAAACCGTGAGATTGTGACCTGAGCGGAAGTCGGACCCTTAACTGACTGAGCCACCCAGTCACCAGCCACCCTGTACCTCAGTATGTGTTCTTATAAAAAAAAAAAAAAAAGGAGACCAGAAGTGTCCCTCTTCTCTGACATGTGAAGACACTTAAGTATCTGCAAGTTAGGAAGAGATTCTCTCACCAGAAACTGATTCTGCTGGGACTTTAATCCTGGCCTCCACAGCCTCTAGAAGTGTGAGAAATAATTATCTGTTGTTTAAGCTATCAGTCTATGGTATTTTGTTATAGCAGCTTGAACTGACTAATACAGCCTGTCCACATTGATGACTGCTGAGATGGTCCTTGCTCCTGTCCACATGGCCTTTTTAAGGGTGGCATGTTTCTCCTCATTCTGTGCAATGCTCATGACCTGGCATCTGTGGGCCCATTTATTTGAAGCATCATGCGGCACCTCTCTCAAATTTTGTTACCTCATTCTGAGCAGTGCACAGGTTCTCTTTCTCTCGAGACCTGTATGCTCACTGTGTTTCTGCTGAGTTTCCTGCCTCTTTTACCAACACTTCAAAACCCCTAATAGTATATGTATTTGAGAAGAAATAGTCTTATAGGTAGGCAATTTCTATATGCACCTTTTCCTGAGATTCAGAAATCCTGTAATGTCCTCAAAAGCAGATTACTTGCTTTAATTAATAATAACATTAGTAGTAGTAGTAGTGGTAGTGGTAGTAGTAGTTGTAGGAGTAATACTGTGGGGTGGGGAACCACATATATTTGAATATCTCAAAATATTTTCAGCCACATATCTAAGCAGCCATTTGTCGATAAGTTTTTTTCATTGCAGACAGGTAAATGAAGGAGGAGCAGGTGACTTGTGCAGAATTTATGACCAGCCCGCAGAGAGAACTTGCGAAGTTTCAGTGCAGGTATAGCCGGCCTGGGCACCAGTGGTCAGAGGTGGTTGGTCTTGGCAATTATACGATACAGGGAGGCTCAGTCATGGGCAGTCAGAGGTCTTTCCCCTAACACCTGTGTTTCAGTCCTTACTAGCTGTGAGATCTGTGCATGCCACTCAACCTCTCTGTCCTTCAGTTTTCTAATCTGTAACATGGGGTGATTTTAAACTACTTAAAACAGCTTTTTGGACACATAGGATTTTTACTAAAGTGACTGTCATGACACTGATTGTTGAAGAAAATACCAGGACTGTTAGAAATGTAGGTCACCCTCTCCTCCCCTCCCCTATGGAAGGAAGGAGAGAATAAGGGGTAAGGGGGGCAGAGAGAAGTATTGAACTGACAGCATATTTATCTAGATGCAATGGAATTAAAAGCAGAAGGAACTAAATTTACTTTGAATTGGTAAGATTAAGTTTCCTGACATCAGAGGAAATGGGTGTCTATAAATCTATTTTTCACAAGTGGGTCAAAGTGTCTATAAATTCATATCTTGCTATGATAATTAGATAATTACCTTTTAAAAATAACATGTGGTTTATAATGCATCAGGCACAAATGCAGGATTTATTGGCAAGAACTAATTGATTCTAATTAGTTTGATACCTAATTTGGTTTTATGTTTCTCTCTGCATTTTACCTTCAAATAGAAGACTCTTTACCTTAACAGCTCATGCAGTATAGTCTGCTAAACATTTCTGGAAGTAGAAATATATCAGTCCCTTGAAAGTTATTCATTCCAATCATAAAGTGCCACAGGCTTTCTTCTCCCCCCATGTCACCCTGCCCCCATTCAGAATTCTATAGGGAAAGAAATGGTAGGGAGATGAAAGTCCTTTAAGACTTCTCCTTTTAAGAAATGAGACTCTCTTTTCCCTAATTTAATTAAAATAAACATGACTTGAGAAAGAACAAGAAATACCTGAAGGTTTAATTCTAGTTTCTCTCCATCTGTCAGACCCATATTTTCTGAAATGACCTAGCAGCTGCAATGCAAAGACACCCTACCCTGATGTGCTCTTTTATGCACGTATAAGACTGAAGTTTTAGTAAATATTTCAGTATTTTATTTATATCAGGTGGAGTCACCTTTTAAAAATGCCATAGAGAGTTCTATGTTTTCCTTTGAAGGTGGCATATTCACAACTCAAGTGAGCCCTCTAGCTGTGTCGTTGACCGAAGATTTCGGGGCGTCTTGCTCAGAACAAAGTTATCAAATTGTACGAGGGGACAGTTTTCAGGAACTCTGAGTGGGTCTGCTCCTCTGAGTAGAGAAAAGCACATACTCTGTGTGTTCTCGACAAAAGGGCTCATGAGATTATAAGGCAAAGCAGAAGTAACATGACGATGAGACCTAGAAATACAGTGGGGCCTCATTCATTCATTCAGTCCTTCAACTATTTACTGAGCACCAATTAATTTTTCTCTGCACTATTGGAGGAGTGGGGGACACTTGTGTAGAAGCAGATTTGCTCTCAAGTACATTACTGCTTAGAGAATCCTTTAGTAGGGATGGTGTCATGTGTGTCACCTGAGAAGATCGAGCCAGAGGGTTACTTCTTAAAGAGGGTGGAAGGGGAAAATGTGTCGTTATTCAGGCTTCCGTGGAAGGGTTTTAAATTTGACCCTTGAAGGATAAGATGAAATTTTACAATGTATTTATATACTATGTGTATTTTAGGGGAAAGGAGGAGCATGGGTACATTCAATAGAGGCAGGAAGGTAGAGGGCATGTTCAGGGAGAGTGAGTGGTACAAATGAAGTAAGAGATGATTAAAAATAATATTTATTATAGCTGGTAACATTTTATGAAGGTGCTTTCACATTCAAGAGTGATTCTTTTCTTTTTAATGTTTATTTAGATTTTGAGAGAGAGAGGGCATGAGCAGGGGAGAGGGGCAGATGGGAAGAGAGAGAGAGAGAGAGAGAGGGAGAGAATGAATTCTAAGCAGGCTTCACATGCAGAGTGGAGCTGGACGTGGGGCTCAATCTTACAACGACAAGTTCATGACCTGAGCAGATATCAAGTCAGGTGCTTAACCAACCGAGACACCCAGGTGGCCCCTCACCAGNAACTAAGCCACCCAGGCGCCCCTCAAGAGGGATTCTTAAAACCTTCCTGGGAGTATATAAATAGCCAAGAGGAACATGACATATTGAATTGACAGCATATTTATCTAGATGGAATAGAATTAAAAGCAGAAGGAACTAAATTTACTTTGAATTAGTAAGATTAAGTTTCCTGACATCAGAGGAAATGGATGTCTGTAAATCCATTTTTAACAGGTGTGTCAAAGTGTTCATAAATTCATATCTTGCTGTGATAATTAGATAATTACCTTTAAAAAATAACATGTAGTTTATATGGTTGTGTAGCCAGAGATGGCCAGCTACATGATTGGCTTCTCTTTGAAGCCTGACCCTTTTCCTAATAATTCATACAAAGTTTGCAATACAAGTACATTTGTTTTGAATATAAACAGTATCTTAAATTGTTTTTAGGAAGATGCCATTATCCTGAGGCTGCACATACCCCTTGGTATAGTGAGTATCTCATAGCCTTGGGTATGTGTGCTCTGAGTTTGAGAAGCATGGATATGTACTTGCTCTGATATGAACAGCAGAAAATAAGAATAGAAAGGAAGATTAACACCACATTGTGGTTGGCCTTGAACCAGCAGTTTTAGGCCAAACTGCTTGGAGGGAATTCTTTGTGTAATGGTGAAATGATAGAAGATTTTAAGTTAGAGCAGTCACAAGGCTTGAGTTTACTTTGGACAGGCAGGATTGAGTTGGTGGAGAAATGTGTGCTAGATCAGGGGAAGGAAAAGGGAATGAAGACAGGTAGTAACTGCCAGTGAAATTCAGGGTAGTGGCAGAGATAAGGTAATGAAAAAGGAGAAATTCAACATAGACCCAGAACAGATGGAACTTCAAAATTAATTGGATGTTGGTGGACAATGGTGAGAGAGGAACATACTCTTCTTGACCTCGGTAACTGTGAGTTGGACAGCCCAAAGGTCCATTAAAAGACCTGGGCAGGGCACCTGGGTGGCTCTGTTGATTAAGTGTCTGACTCTTGATTCTGGCTCAGGTCATGGGCTCACTTGACTGAGCCCCACATGGGGCTCTGGGCTGACAGCTCAGAGCCTGCTTGCGATTCTCTCTCTCCCCTCTGCTGCTTGTACTCTCTCTCAAAATTATATAAACTTAAAAAAAAAAAAAGACATAGGGAATGTGAGAACCAGAGGAGGAAAATTACAATAAAGGGGGGATAAGTTCCACTTGTAATGGCAGAGTTTGAAGTAGCCAAGAGTGATTTTAGCAGTCTGTACTACAGAAGTATGGACAATTTTTTAAAAAATCTGCATTTATCTCATTAAGGATTCATACATTTCCAATAAAATCTTAGACATATTTAACGATCTGAACATTTCAAACATATTTATGGATTTGTGTAGTTTTTAATCAATTTTTATTACTAATGATAATTCAAAAGACGTTAATATTAGAGATTTAGGGTCGTGGGAAATTAAATAAACTTTAAATTCCAGTTAATACATACAACATAGTTTTGGCGTAGAGAAGTATGGTAAGATATCAATAAAGCACTTTCAAGGATAAAATATATTTTATTAGAATAAAATTATATGAGAGAAGTAAAATGAAAAGGTGAATTCAAGAAGAAAAGGAAAAGGTAAAATTCCAAATGGTGAAGAGTAGCATATTCATGTAAGTTTAAAATAGATAATGATGTATATAGTTTCCACTGGACACAGTGAATATTGATAAGAGCTTTATTTTGAAATATCAATATTTATGATATGCTGGAAGTTGTGTGTTTTTCAGTTATTTTGGTTTATAAGGAAAAATTTTGAACATCAACTTAGAAAATGGAGGAGTGGTACATAGATATTCAAACTTATTTTAGGGAATACATGAGCAAAAAAAAAATTGAAGAGCTCTCCTCTGGCATATTATTTGTCTCACAGATTTTCTGGAATTGTCTCTTTGGATGCTACTCCTCTGAATTTGTGTTTCTTTTTGTTTCTCTTCCCTCTATTTAGACACCAATGTCTTACCTTGTGGCTGGTGTCGGCATTGAGCTCATGGCCAGCTGTCCCCATGAATGAAGTATTGCTAACCCTTAAGAGGACCCCAGGGAGAGGCACCTGGGTGGCTCTGTCAGTTGGGTGTACAACTGCAGCTCAGGTCATGATCTTGTGGTTCATGAGTTCCAGCCCCGCATTAGGCTCTGTGCTGATGGCTCAGAGCCTGGAGCCTGCTTCAGATTCTGTGCCTCCCTCTCTCTGCCACTCTGCTGCTCATGTTTTGTCTCTCTCAAAAATAAATAAACGAGGGAGAGAGAGAGAGAGAGAGAGGCAGGCTGGTCTCTGGGGCTGAGGGTGGAGGTAGTTCAGGTGAAATATTAAACATCTACCAGGCTTCCTTCTGGGTCACAATCCCATTTTATCCTAGCTGTGTGGCCTTGGGCAAGTCATCCAACTTCTCTGCACCTCATCTATAAATAACTGATCTAGTTGCTATAGGGTTTATGTAGATTATGTGTATGGATTACTTTGTACTGTTTGGTACACAGAAAGAACTCAAGAAGCAGTAGTTATTCTCAGGGTAACTAGTCTCTTAAGAAGCAGTTGAGTTTATAGAGCTGTCCTTTTTCTCTTTTAAGCAAAACAGATCTTTGATTAAGTAAATAACCCAAACAGTAAAGTGACAGTAGTATGTTAAAATAGGTATTTGTGATATGTTCTGGTNAAATCAAGAGTTGGATGCTCAACTGACAGCCACCCAGGCATCACCCCCCCCATCCTCTACCAACCATTAAACACCTTTTTGATTACTAGACTGTTTCCCTACTTGTGAGTCAGAGCACCCTTATGTAGAAGCCAGAAAATATTCTTGTCAGTGGGATACAAGTATGTCACTATAGCTTTACAAATAAGATGCATTTACTGAGTACTTGGGTTGGGAGGTGAATAGTGTGAATCTGCTTTCAAGAGGAAGGTTTAGCAGATGCATTTGTGATCAATTTCAAATATCTGGTGTAGAAGTGGTGCTGGTGTGGGACCATGGTGATGGCAGTGGAGTCGTGTTCTTGGTGGCTATATACATTTTAGCATCTAAGTCATGATGGCAGCTCTATCAGATGATCATAAGAAGATTGGTTTCTGGAAAATTTATACATCTTTCCTAGAAGTTTAGCTCCTAATCTGAAACACCACCCTTCTCATCTGTCCAGTGAGCCTCTAATATCCTTTGAACACACTTCTTTGACTGCTTACCCAGCCTACATTTCTCAGACTGAAGCAAACATACAATAGATACAGGACAGGCTTCTAAAGGAACAAACACCTCTGTTGTAACATCAATACAGCTTAATTTAATTGTAATCTTCCTCACACTGTTTTAGAATCTCCTTTTATAGTATTATATCCTTCCTACATAGTCCATCTTGTTGGTATCTTCAGAGCTTTAAGCTCTGTGCTCTATAAGGAGTTACATTCTTCTGGTCTTTTAAATTAGGACTTGTCAACTGTTTATATGTTGCCAACACACTGGACCAATATGAAATTATACCATCATCGCAGTGATGTTGATGGAGTAGGGCTGGGATGGCAGTGGGGGAGGACACTGCAAACTGGGGAAATTGACATAAACAAGAACATCCAGTGGATGAATGTTTCTTGAAAAGGCCCAAAGCAAAATCAGATTCACTGTAGTTTACCCCTCACGCGGTCCCTTTGATTCCAACAACACCAGTCTATAGTTGAATTGTAAAAGCTCATCAAAATGACAGGCCCTAGACAATTGTAAATAATTTTTGCACCCCCTTTTCATGTGTGGATGTTAAAAAAGAATGATGACATTCAGGAATGTGAGTCCTTTAGAGTGACTTTGTCTTATAATCCATCCATCCTTGGAAAGAACATGAAACAAAACTTGTAAACAAAAAAAAAGGTTGAGTGTTTTGATTAGCAGATATGAAAGTTGTGTTTTATATAACACTTTTTTTGTGTGTATTTTTAATGGGTACAATATTTGATGTAGTCAGTCATTTGGACTCCTCTTCACCCTTTCATTGATCAGACTATTGCTAATACCATGTGATGGTGTAACTTTTAAAAAGACTTCTTTAATTACACTGATAAATGTAATATATATTTTTTGTTTCAATTTGCTCTGATATGTGCACTAATGAATTGCAGTCTCTTTCTGAAAGCCGAGGGTATAATAAATGAAGCCTGCTATTTCAGAGGGCTTCAGATTTTATCTCTAATACTCAAGATTTCAAACTTGGATATTACATTAACCTTAGATATGCCTAGTAATCAGTGCGGCCAGACAGCTGTCTCCTGATTATATATCTGAGAAGATAAATATGGTATTTATGCCAATCAAAGTCAACTCTAATTCACTTGTTGACTAGTCTCATGCTTAATAGAGGGTTCAGCAAACAGAAGAAACTTAGGAGATGTCAGCTGGAAATGAAAAAATTATTTACCCCCCAGCCATCTTCAGGCTAAAGATACACAGTCCCTCAATACATTCGTTAAATGTGAGAAAGGCTGCAAGAACTTGGCAGGTTTACTGATATGTCATAACTTATGTAAGAATTGTCTGGTCTATGGAAAAAAAAAAAGTCTCTCTCTCTTCTTTTTTTTTTAATTGTGAAAACAATGTCACAACATTACAAGGAGTTTGGCAAATAGAGGGGAAGATATCAATCATAATCCCAACATTCAGATATTACACTGAGTATAACATTTGTGGGTTTTATTCTTTTTGTTTTTCATTTCACATGGCAAGTTTTCCATTGTTGCAATCATATTGTACTTATAACAACTTTGTTCCTTCTTATTAAAGTCAGCTTACGAAGGATTTTTTTATGTCTTGCCATATTGCCTCATAATTAGCCATTTTTAAAACTTGTGTAGTTTTCAGTCAGGCAGATGTACTATAATGGATTTAATCAGTCTCTTACCTGTGGTCACCTAATTTACTTTTCACCTTTTGAATTATAAAATGTGTTTCAGTGGGTAGCTTGTGATCATGGTGTTTTCCATATTTTCCGTAATATCTTAAGATAACTTACCCAATTATTGGGGAATCACAATTGTTAAGTGTGGGTGCAAGTGAACCATCTTGGTGGAAAGAAGCTGAGGGAATCCTTAGCTGATTGGAAGTTGTTTGCTCAGAGAAGAATGGAGTATGCCTGAAGTACTAGTAGGAATGAAAGAAAATTGGCAAGTAATAACAGCTATCATTTTCTTGTGAGCACTGACTATGTGCTTGCTCATTTGGTAAGTGTTTTATATGCTCTGTCACATAATAGTTGTGCAATTTTTCACCAACCCTCTGCAGCACCAGTTTAGGCAGAGTAAAAAATTGATTCAGGTCTGGGTGTTTGCCAGAAGAGTACAATGGAAGGACAATAATGAGAGGAAATAGATGATCTAGCATGAGAGAGGTTGAGGGGTGAGATCATACCTCTCAGCTAGATGGGAGAAGCGGTAAAAGAATATGCACATTTGAATATGCTGTGTGGTGCTAAGGACAGATTTTTGCACCAAAACACTGGCTGAGTGGACCATGAATAAGAGGGCACTTTATGGGACCAAATCTTCAGACATCCTTTGTATTAACAGAAGATTGGCAAGTAATAACAATTGGCATTGCTGGTTTATTACCCTACTAGGTAGGCAGCCCACTCTTTATAAATAAACTTCTGATGTGAAAACCAAGTGGAAAAATAAATTAAGTTAGAATGTTTTGACTGGTCATCTTAGGAGAGGCCATGTAATCGTCTTTAGCATCATCATCCCTGATGATGGATAGGCATATAGTAACCATAAGAATGGTTACTATACAGTCTCTAGGGCCAGCCTGCTTGTGAGAGATCTTGTAGCTGCCACTTGCCAGCTGGTACCCTTCAGCCAGTGTTTCTAAGCCTCAGTTCACTCATCCCTAACATGGGGATGCTAATGGTATGTACCTCATAAGATTGCTATGAGGAATACAAAGTCAATATATCAAGGTGCTTATAGAAACTAAGTTTGGGCTAGCCATTGTCGTATGTTTATTACAATAACTACCATGATTTAAGTTTCCTAACTGTAGCAATATGATGCTATATTACTTTAGCTCATTTAATTCTCAGAAAAAAAATTCTGCATTTTACAGATGAAAGAACTGAGACTTAGTGAAGTTAAGTCATTTGCCTAATGCCATCCCAATTTATAAACAACAGAAATGGGATTCAAATCCAAGATTGCTTGAACTGAAAGTCTTAGACAATTTTCTTGAGAATATGAAGACTACAATGTTTTGTTGTCTCTCTCTAATGCTATTAAAAAAATCAAGTTTGTTTGGGGAGCTATAGCATATAATAGTGGCTCATCCTTATTCCCTCAAATTTCTTTACCATTCCCTGCCCATCAGCTCTGTTGTTTCCCTCACTATACCCAGTTTCACTGTCTCTTTGGTAGAGGGCTGCCTTAGGCTAGTAAAACCATGAGTATATCCATAGGCTCATTCAAATCCTAAAATAAGCAGAATCACCAGGAGGGCTTGTTAAAAACAGATTCCTGGCCCTTTTTCCAGATTCTATGATTTTAGAGGTCTGGGATGGCTTCCTCTAATTTACATTTCTAAAGAGTTACCAGGTCTGGGAATCACCCTTGGAGAACTCCCTTTTTAGAGTCTCCTTTTTAATTAATTATAAGTGTTCAACATTACTGTGTAAACAGACATGGTTCTATCATATCAAAGACCAAAAAAAAAAAAAACTCATTTAAAAATTGTAAGATAAACAGAATACTTTCTTTTGGTTTCCTTCGTCTGGTATCTTTCTTCTCATCCCTTCATTTATATTGATTGAAGTGTTTCTTTAAGCTGGTTTCTGCATTTTAACCTAGCTGTATTTTGAATACACGAGTCCAGTCCATTCTCTTGGTGTTTTGGGTTTCATCTTTTCCTATTTTTTATCTTCTCAGTTGTTTGATTCCTTTTCCTTTTTCTCAGTTATTGTTGGTTTGATCAAGATATTGTTCATCCCGATTTTCCCCGTTTAGTTTGGAGGGCTTACTGTTTGTACGTTTTGATTCTAGTCGTGGTCACCGCCCTCTCCTTGCTCTCCTAATGAGGTGCTAATGACTCTACTGCAAGTGAAAATTCTGCACAAAACAGACTTTTCCTGAGACCAGAACACTGTCTCCCCAGGGTCAGATGCTAATATCCTGCCCTTCCAGACTCATCCCTCCTTTCCTGTCCTCCCCCAGCCCTGTGGTATCTTTGGAATACTTTTACCTTTCTTCTCTCTCTGTCTACCTTCAAGTCCTAGGGATTGCTACATTTGGTACGAGAAGTTCAGAAATGATGTTGTGTACTTCCACATGCGAGTGGTAGTAGAAGTAAGGAAGCAGAGGGTCCCTTGGCTTTCTTGAAATCATAGCATTGAGACTTTTCCTCTTTTTTTAAATTAAAGGTTGCTCTTCAGGTGACTACCTTGAGCTTTATTGCCTCAAAGGAGCTTGGCCTTGGCCTTGGGATGTTCTCTGCAGGGATATGCCAGCAGCAGAGGTAGTAAAAGTTCCCAATCATAGAAACCTCCAGGAAGCTGGCTGGCTCTTGTTCTCCCCATTTCTGTGCCTGTTTGGAAAGCTAACTGGAATTCAAGAGAGGGAGGGAGAGAACCATTTAAATATATATATATATATATATATATATATATATATATATATACACACACATATATATGTGTATATATATATGTATATATACACACACACACACACACACAGATATGTCAAACATCAAAGGCTGTATTTTATTTTAGGAAGGTAAAACATTTCCAGGGACACCCCACAACAGCTCAACACCCTCTATTGCACACTGACACCTGGCCACCTCTGCTCCTTGGTACCTCTGTAGTTGGTTCCTGATCCCCTAGGTTTCCCTAAGACCCCAGAGTCCTTGACAAAGCCCAGGAACCTATATGGTTGCACCTACAGGAACATGCGGCCAGCCTGCTGTTTAGAGCATCCTGCTCCCTAACTAAGTAAAGGGAGCTGTCGAGGGGATCCTGGATTCATTTTTTATCAATTTGTTTCTGGGCTCTGTGGTCAGGTTACATCATTGTTTTTACTGACTCCAGCGAGCTGTGCCCTCTAGTCTCAGAGAGATACCACCATATTTGCTTGGGCAGTTTTGCCATGTTTCCTAATTTTCCTTAACATTTCAGTTTGAAGGGTTTGCAGACTCTGACATCTTCTCCTCCCAGATACCCTCGAGGTACGTTCCTGACACTGGGAGATGGGATTTGTTGAGTGTGAGGCTTATGAATATGAAAAGTGGGAAATTCGCATGACTATAGTAAATTCTTCATTGAAATTCTCTTCTGTTTGAGCATACAGTCTCTATTGGTATATGACACAATTAGCGCACCCCAATTGTTGAAAAAGGGTAAAAAAACCTAAGTGGTATTGTAATTTATCTAAGTGTTTTAAAGGTTAGCAACCAGTTTATCTCTGAAATAGAGGCTCAATATCAACACAGTTTTAAGATTTCTGATTGTCGTCTCTTTTGAAATTTTGGAAGTTAATTCATTGGCTTGAGTATTTTAAATAAGAGAAATCATTGATTACAGTTTCCTTTAATATTTTTTTAAAATTTATTTCTAGGAGAGAGAGAGAGAGAGAGACAGCGTGAGCAGGGGAGGGTCAGAGAGAGAGGGAGACACAGACTCTGAAATAGGCTCCAGGCTCTGAGCTGGCAGTCAGCACAGAGCCCGACGCAGGGCTCGAACCCATGAACCATGAGATCATGACCCAAGTGAAAGTCGGACGCTTAATTGACTAAGCCACCCAGGTGCCCCTACAGTTTTCCTTTAAAAGAAAAAAAAACAACAGAAACTTTTGATTATAGTTTCCTTTTCTAAAATTCCAGACATGAGGCCCTCAGTGTTGAGTTTTAAGCTCACCCCATGAGAAGCAGTGAGGTGTAGACATTTGAGAAGAAACAAATGATAATACATGCCACTTTAATGTGAATAGAAGTAATTATCTTACTGAATACTGATATCCATGTGAGCAAATTCTGCTCATTCTGTTTTTCATGAAAAAGGTAAACTAATAGCCCAAGGAGGAGAGAGAGAATGAGGTACAGAAACAGAGAGGGAGAAACAGAGGGACAGATAGGAAGACAGGGGTAGTCTTTCTACTCCATTTGCCCACTTCATTCTGGGGAAAGGAAATCCAATGCAGAAAACCCCTGGTGCCATTTTTCTGGCCCTGTTCTTTTTAATGAGTGCACTTCTCCAAAATGTGTTATGTTTAAAATATCAACCTCACAGTGTTATGTAAATTAGAAAGTGCTCTGGACCTGAGGTCAGAAGATCTTTAACCTGAAGAGTAGTCTGAAGGTCTAGTTCCCATCTAGAAAATTTCTTAGGTGGCTGACCTTGGGAAAGTCAACCATTCTGAGTCCCGTTTTCCTCTTTTTCACAAGGTTTTGTGATGGGTGTGCTCTGTTTTCTGCTTTTTTAAAAACTCCTTCCAAAACTATTAAGTACTATATAAATCTAAAGCATTCTTTCATTTCTTCAATGTTTCTGTATGATCAGGGAGCTTTTCAATTTTAAATGATATATGCACTCCTATGGGAACACCTTCAGAATGAGTTTACAATGAATTATTTGTTTGATTGCGGCAATAAATGAAAGCACCCAAGTTTGGATCTTTTAGAAAGACCAAGAGCATTATTTCTCATCTAATATTTCCATGGAGCTGAACACACAGCCCCTTGACAAGATGGAATTACTGCTACATGCCCTTGACAAATGCTCTTGACCAGTTGCCATATGCATCGGTACCCCTGTAGCTTTCCCCAAATCCTTCCTCACATTCCAAGTGACATCCTTTGCTTGAAGTCAATCTACAGCCTACACATATGCTAGTTTTAGAAACATCAGCCACCTGTTCCTTCTTCCCCCCATCTGAAGGTCTGTTTCCTTATTATTATATACCCTGACAAAGCAAGAAAATTCAGCCAATTCTAAATTTGTGATGGGACTCAAAAAAGACAGTATGCCCAGGGCAGGCCTAGAATTTGGATTTTTATCTTTAATTCACCCAGTATTTGTGAGGGATGGAGCAAATGCTTATTGTTGAATATCTGAGCTGTGGAGGAGGCCGAATCTGACAAGGATGGGGCATACCTGGCATTTCTATCAAACGAGCAAATAGACAGAGTTTGGAGGTATTTTAATCTTGTTCTATCTCTGAGGCATCATGACCTTGGAGAGGAAACATGTGACTCAGCCCAGAACAAAATGCGGAAAACAACAACAACAACAACAACAACAAAGCCAGCAAAAAAAAAAAAAAAAAGTTCTTAAGAGGGTAGAGATCATAGTTAGCCTAAAGCATTTTGGTTTTCCTTAATAGTACGTTCCAGTTCTCAAAACTAGTTTTCTCTGAAAAACAAAAAAGAAAATAAATCTCACTGACACCTCTCTGTGAACTGCCAGATCAACTTCCTTAAGTTTCTTAATATTACACTTTCCTGTAGATTGTGTGTAGGGAGTAGAAGACAGAAAACCGTCTTTGAATTAGTACTTTTAACAAAGGGACTGTCTTTAGTAGGTCTCATGATTTGTCACCAGGATTTTATCTCTTGTTTCATTAACTCTCAAGCATTACAATTTGAACAGTTATCAGGCTGCTGTCAAAACCTGAAATACTCTGGGGCGCCTGGGTGGCTCAGTCGGTTAAGAGTCCAACTTCGGCTCTGGGCATGATCTCACCGTTTGTGGATTCGAGTCCCGCGTCAGGCTCTGTGCTGGCAGCTAGCTCAGAGCCTGGAGCCTGCTTCGCATTCTTTGTCTCTCTCTCTGACCCTCTCCTGCTCACACTGCCTCTCTCTCTCTCAGAAATAAATAAAACGTTAAAAAAAAAAAACTTGAAATACTCTTACTAAATTCATTGTTTAAAAATTTATCTCATCGAAAGGATAAAAAAAGTCATATAGCATGCATATATGTAAAAAGGATTATCTAAAATTTAAGTAATATCATATGTACGCTTTGGCATTTGTCCTAAAAATGTTCTAAAATCTATCTTTCTTTTTTTTCTGTGTCACTCCCCAAATATAAAATGTAGACATTCTTTTTCATTTCTATCCTGTAAGTTGATTATATGCAAATCTTACATAAAAGGTGACATAAGACATATTCCGATATCAGATAGGCATGTGGCTGTCTCCCAAGTCCTAGGTTTTATGCTCATGGGCACCCTGAATTAACCCCACATTCATCCCAGATAGCCAAAATAGAATTACCCGAGAAATTCAGAAATTGAAAAAATTTAAATGAGCATCAGATGAAACAGACAGGGGCACCTGGATGGCTCAGTCAGTTAAGGGTCCAGCTCTTCGTTTCAGCTCAGGTCATGATCTCATGGTTCGTGAGATCGAGTCCTGTGTTGGATTCTGTGCTGACAGTGTGGAGCCTGCTTGGGATTATCTCTCTCCCTCTCTTCCTGCCCCTCTACCGCTCATATTCTTGCACTTTCTCTCTCTCTCTCTCTCAAAATAAATAAATTAATTAAAAAAAAATAAAGATTGGGCAGACAATGTTGGTTTCCTAACCAATAGCCATTTCCTTTTTAGTGAACAGAATGCCAGTTATGTTGAGCGATTGATCAGAGAGTGAGAAATGTGTTTCCAGAAGGCCAACTGTTATACCCAGATCGCAGTATCCTCACCGACCAGAGACCACCAGGGAGACCGAGTCATGCATGCAAAGGCAAAGGGCTTTGTTACGGGCTTAAGCTCGGGCTCACAGACTTCACCAGCATATGGGTCTGTGCTGAGAGCCTCGAACAAGGGCAGAGTAGGGTTTTTATGGGGTTTGAGACGGAGTTACAGAAGTTGTGACATGGGAACAGTGATCCAATCATAATAATTCAACATCATTGACAGCGGGTTTGACCATACACATTGTCTAGAGTATTCGTTACTTTTGGCGGATCCAATTACAACATTTAGAGTACCTTTAAATTCAGCCAATCACAGAGCGAGCCTAGGGTCTTGTTCGGCGACTAACAGGTTAACTTTAACATTAGGTAACAGGCTCCTATCTATAGTTTCTATCTCCAGGCCTCTCCCTTAGTAATGTGGAGGGTGGTCGCTGGACTTTCCTGATTGGGTGTTGCAAGGGTGGTTACTCCTGCCTTGGGCAATATGTAACTGCCTGTGTAACTGCCTGATAGTTTTGGGAAAGCTGAAACTCAGGCCTTCTAGTTCAGAGGGGAAACTTAAAGCCTGTCATGGAGTCAGTTTGGTTTAGACGTTTAGACCTGTGGCCTTACACAACCCCTCTCTAATGCCAGGAGATGAACCACTGACTGGTCTGGGCCAAGCAAAGTCGTGCTTTGCCAATATTTGTTGTAGAGCCGGCGATATTGACACATTCTCACAAGACTTGGGACGAGATTTCCCTGGGAGTTTTAGGGACTTTAGGCAAAAAGATCTTGCTCTGATGAAAAGAGAGGGACCTAGGAGAAGAACTGCCCCTTCCCTACTTTTTCTGTTTTGGACAGAGTCAAGTAAAGATGCGTTGCTTGGAATGGTGGTAATTATTTGGGGAGCGCTCAACAAAACTTGGAGGATAAAAAGTCTACTTGCTGAGGATGACAGCACAGAGAATCCTATGGCCAGAATCCTATGGCCGCCATTCTGCTGAGTTAACCTGAGCTGCCTAATTTTGTTGTGTGAAATAATCAATGTACTGATTGTTTAAGCTGCCAGTCATTGTTTTTCTCTGCTACTTACAAATGGAAGTATCCTTACTGACAAACAAACATTTTTTGATTTGCTAGTTGGTCTGGCTTGAAGTATCATTTCTTAGGCCTACTGACCAGTTTCTGTTGTAAATTTAAAATTTTTACCTCTAAACTCAACATCGAAGAGGAGATTGCAATGGATGTCCTTTGTGCCTTGCAGTATGTTTTTACATTTGTTAGGTCAGCCTTTATAGGAACTTGTATCTCTCCATTTCTTAGGGGCAGTGTTTATGCGGACCCACACTTGCTGCTTAAAGTGTGGGTACCCTGTTAGAAATGCAGAATCTTAAGCCTCACCAAATCAGGGCCTGGGTTTTATTTGTAAGATTCTTAGGTGATTTGTAACCAGTTTGAGAAGCTCTGCAGTAAAGGAACCTTCTTGGGTTTCTAATTTTTAACGGATGAATCTATTTTTGCCCATGACGCGAAGAAGAAGAAAGCAGCATTCAACTTCCTTCTTCAAGCAGGTAGGGAGAGTTCTCAATTCCCTGTTTCAGAAAGAGAAACAGGGCTGCCCTTTGTCCTTGGGAGCTCATCTCCTGCTGTGAACCTGTGCTCTGGCCAGGCTCCCCAGGGAGGCTTTGAAACCTCAATTTTGAAACCCCTGTAAGTGCTCCCAGTGTTGCCAAACAAAATAATCTGATTCCATGGTCTCTCTCTCTTCATTTCTGGAATGAGTTGATGTCAACTCTTTCTAGTTTTTTTTTTTTTTTAAGTGGGTGATTTTCCATATTTTTGGAAGAGGAGAAAATCCTTTTTTGCCATATTGGACTGCTCTATTCACAGGAAGTCTAGATTCCAAAGGGCTCGGTGAAATTGTGGGAGGTGGGAAAAGTAAGCATCAGAGATTAGAGAAAGACCACAGCTTTTGTTTAATTTTGATGAAATAATGGAGTAATATAGGCTTAATTATTAGCTGTTAGTAAAACTGAAGTGTACAGAAGTACTGTAAAATTAACAGGAGGGAGAGGGAGAGAGAGGAAGTGAACAGAAAGCTGACTCAGCTGACAAAATTAATGAAACTAAGGGAAACTAATGATAAAATGTGTTAAATAATAAGTAACTTGTGTTAAACAGTAAATAAGATGGAGTGAATAATGCCCTGTATGTTAGTTACATCAGCAAATCTGCCTATATTTTTATATCAAATAATCAGAACGGTGTAAAAAACGAAATAAAATTCAGTATTTGGTTGTTATTAAGAAAGACCCACAAAGCAAAGTGGCAGATAAAGGTTGAACATATAAAAATATTGATAGAGATGTAACAGGCACATTCAAAAGTGAAAAAGAAGCAAGGAAGGAAGGCAAGAATTCAGACAAAGCAGAATTCAAGGTTAAGATCACTAAAGGGGACTGCAGAAATAGACTTTAGGCAGGCCTTCCATTTGGTTCGGCTGAGGGATGATACACCTGGGAGACTGATCTTCGCTCTACTTGTCTCCTAGATACTGAGGGATGTGCTAAAGGCTGTTTTATACCAGTTTCATGTATCTGGTGAACAGGCAGGAAAGGAGCCAGATTTTCTAAGCCATGGCAAAGGGAAACTCCTCTCTTAAAAAAAAACACAGAGAAATTCTCATTCCTTGCGCCTGACCTTCAAAGCAACTTATGTCTCTAGGGGACATGCAGACCTTGGAGATTGGGGTTTCTGCGGTTGCCCTCTTCACATAACTGTCTCCGTGAATTTTGTTATTTTTTTGCCATTAAAGGTATTTTACACCCTCTCATTCTGTCTGATGGAATCTTTCAGTCAATTGTGGTGCCATCTCATTTGCATTAAAAAAGAGAAATGATACAATGAGATGATATGGACTAACACCTGATATTTCTGTTCTGTCAAATACTATAAGGGAAATAAACTGAAATCTAAAATAATGATATAAAAATTCCCATGTAATTACAAACAAAACCCAACAAGATAAGATATATGAGAAATGAAAACACATGTTGTGAGACTTTACTTTTCTCTGATTAATCAAGTAAAAAAAAGAGAGAGAGAAATGGAAACCTGTCTAATGTCATAAGGCCAACTAATGATTCTATCTAACTTTTTATAGGAAAAATAAAGCACTGCCCCAGAAATTGAAGAATAGTTTTAAAAAGTCTTTTTAAACAACTCGTATGACACAAAAGAGATTAAAATAGTTATGAAATATTTCAAAAACTAAGTAATGAAGTACCCTATATCTGAACCTATTAAAGAATGACAGAAAGATGGTTCAGTCATACCCATATAGCCTTTATATAGCTATATTAAGACCTAAAGAATAAATTAATTATATACAACTCTAAATGTTAAAAGCCTTCAGGAAGAAGTCAACACTCTAAAATACAGAAGGAAAAAAGAAAAGAGAAAGAACTATTACATGAATCCAAGAACCAATTCTTCTATAGAAATTAAAAATAAATGGATTTGGCTTTAAGTGACCAAATATGAAAAAAGATGGATAGATAGCAAAAGGTTTTAAGAAATGATTAGCATGGAGTAAGATAACACTTTGGTTAATTCTGTGTGTGTGTGTGTGTGTGTGTGTGTATATTTTAAAAATTTGTATAAAATTTTTATATATATTTAAAAATATATATAAAAATATATATATTTTAAGCATTTTAAAAATGCTTAAAAGCACTGAACATTTTCCAAGAGAGTGTATATATATATATATATACACACACACACACACGTATGTATATATATACATTCTGAAAGAAATTGATAACATAAGAAATTGATGATGAAAATTTACAAAAATTGAAATAAGCCATTTACTATAGAAAAAAATTAATAATTTTCAAAGGGCTACCTCTTTTGATAATGCTTTAAACCAGAGAGTTTAATAGGTGAATTCTACCCAGCCATTAACAAATAGAAAACTCTAATGCTATTTAACTTGTTCCAGAGCATAGTGAATGATTAAAGATTCAGATTCTTTGCTTTTTTTTTTTCAAAATCTTTTTATGAAATCAACATAACCTTGAAACTGAAACTAGGCAATAAAAGCTGCAGACCAATCCCACTTATGAATGTTAATGAAAACTTTCCCACTTATGAATGTTAATGCAAACTTCTAAATAAAAATATTAGCAAGTTGCCATGTAAAGTCCAGGCCATGTGATTTAAAGTTAGATAAATATTATGAAATATGTTACTATAATTACCCAGAGCAATAAATCAGAGTAGAATTCTATGACTATTTTCATGGATATTGAAAAGAATACTGAATTAAGTTTAATATTTATTCATAATAAAAACCTTTTATAGAACATGAATAAGTAGACATTTAATGAATGTATGTGTGTGTGTACCAAGCTCGCTCTCAAAGCACTACCTAGAATCATTACTTTTGAAGTCAGAAGCAAGACTTTTCAAATAATGGTGAGTTTGATTATTTGGACAAAATTACAGTTGAAAAACAACTACAATGAATAGAAAATGTTAAAAATGCTTAAAAGCACTGAACATTTTCCAAGAGAGTAATGGATTTTCAGGAAAGATTCTAGGGGAGTGTCTGAATTCAGAGAGGTAAGTGGATCTATTTCCCGCAGTTAGTAAGTGTCAGAGCAGAGATTTGAATACGTTAGACTCGCTTCTGAGATTACGCCCTTTGCCATTATACAATTCTAACTTAATATGCTAGGAATTCAGATAACGAAAGGAGACGCATAGGGAAATGTAGCTTCCTTTCAGTTCTTCTCCCAGACAATCATTATTTTCCAAATACCAGTGTGTCCTTCCAAAAACTTTATTTGCCTCATCAGCATAATGTATATTTATCCATTTGCCTATATCAGTCTGTCTACCTATCATCTGTTATATATCTTTTTATCTTAGGTGGAAAATACAAAATGCATAAAGGAAAAAATAAATTAACGATGTAGACAGTTGCTGGGTGCTTGGGTAGCTCAATCGGTTAAGAGTCCAACTCTTGGTCTTGGCTCAGATCATGATCTCATGTATTCATGAGTTCGAGCCCCACATTGGGCTCTGTGCTGATAGTGTGGAGCTTGCTTGGGATTCTCTCTCTTCCATCTCTCTCTGCCTCTCCTCAACTGGTGCTGTCTCTGTCTCTTTCAAAATAAATAAGCTTAGACAAAATTTAAAAGTATGTAAATAGTTGCAAAAAATTGTCTCAATTAAATTACCATTTATAATGTCTAAAGCTAACCAGAGAAGTGGCAAAAATGAGATGCATGTGGTAGAAAAAAATACAAATATTATGCAAAATACTACTATAAATTGATAATTGGAGAGGGGAACAAAAGAATGATGGACAGAATATATGACAAAACAATTTAGAAAAAAGGAAACCTGGAAAGATATATGTACAAAGATGATTTTTTCAGTGGCTACAAACTGGAAACAACGTATATATTCATCATTGGGGAATGGCATGCTATTAAATAAATAATTTTTTAAAAAAGCAAGAAAAACTGTCAGTTAAAGCTGGTTGTTGTGAACTGGAATCATGTTCCCGTTATACTGTTAAGTGAGAAGAACAATTTGAATAATGTATATTGTATGAGTCCAGTGTTTATAAAATCCTAAATCTAGAAACTCAAAAATTTATATATGTGTAGATATTTTGGTAAGTTTAATTACAAACTAGGTTGCTGTCAGAGGTTACTTGTCCCTGTGATGGAATGAAGGAGAAGGTCAGTGATTCGAAGTAGAGAGCAGAGTGCAAATAATTCTATTGCATGCATATTAGTTTCGTTTCATGTATTACAATGATCATATATTTATTTTCTAAATGTACATATCTTAAAGAAAAATAAAATAAACACATACTCCTATTTCAGTGGTGTTTGATTAGTTACCAACAATTAAATGGAGTCTACAAATTAAGATAAATTGGAGGACTTGTTTGAGGGAAACATGCAATTATAAAAACTGAATTGTCTGCATAGATGAGCTGGTGAAAGCCGAGTGGAAAACTAGCAACATGCTACATGATTAGGAAACAAAAGTTAAGCAAATTTAGATTCTCTTATTCATTCAAAATTCAGGATGAATATATGACCATTTGTACATATTGTGATCACGCAGGTCAGTAGACTTGATTATGTGAGTATTTCTACTTATCTCTATTTCTATCAAGTTGTAAAATTAGTGAGATCCGGCTTTCTTGATACAGTTTCTGTGGTGAAAAATACAATAATTTTCCAGGCATCAGATTTTAACTGACCATTTAATCAAGCCAGGTGCGATATAAGAGCAGTCCTGGAATAGTTTTGACAACCCGAACAAAGAGAAAGTCTGACTGGGCCTGTGGCATTGCTTTCTTCTCTTCCACAGTTACCTTAATAGGTCCTCTAATATCCCTGTGGAAATACAGTCGGGTATAAACAAACAAAGAGAAATAGCAAACAAGGGGACAAATTCCAGGTGGACTGCTTATTTACATGTAATACAAATCCACAATAAACAACTAAAACCCCAAATCCACAATCATAATAAAAACAAATACGGAAATAAGTAAATATGCTCACTACTCTGTATTTGTCATTACGGTCCTTTGTTCTGAGCCTGTTTATTCTTAAAGTAGAAAATTGTAGCCTTTTACTTATATTAAACACCAATCATACAGACTCTAGCCGCGGTAATTAGGGAAGAACCAGAAATAAAAGGCATCTAAGATTGGAAAGGTAAAAGTCAGTCTATTTCTATTTGCAGATGACATGAGTTTGTATATAGAAAATCCTAAGGAATCCACTAAAAAAACTATTAAGAACTAATAAATGAGTTCAGATGGGTTTTTTTTACTATGCAAAGTGAATATACAAAAATCAGTTGATTTCTATACACTATCAATGAACATTCCAAAAATGAAATTGAGCAAACAAGCTCATTACAATAGCATTGAAGTAATACAATATTTAGGTATGGATTTATTGAAAACATACAAGAGTTATACATTGAAAACATAGAACATTGAAATTAGAAAAAAAGAAATTAGAGAAAATTTAAATAGATAGACATTCCATGTTCATGAATTAGATTTAATATTGTTGATTTGGAAATATCTTCAAATTGATGTCCAGATTCAGTGCCAATTTTAATAAAATTATAGCTGCTTTCTTTGCAGAAATCAACAAATTGATCCTAAAATTCAAATGGAAATTTAAGAGACCCAGAATAACTGAAACAATTTTGAAAAAGAATGAAGTTAGAGGACTCACACTTCCTGATTTTAAAACCTACAATAGATCTACAGTAATCAAGACAGCATAATACTAGCAAAAAAATAGATCAATAGAATGGAGATTCCACAAATAAATACATAAATATATGGTTAATTGATTTTTGACAAGGGTACCAGAATAATTCCATGAGGAAAGATAATCTTTTTGACAAATAGAAGAGGGAGAACTAGATTACCTTCATGCAAAATAATGAAATCGGATGTCTGTCTCAAATCACACCAAAAATGAACTCAAAATGTATCATAAACTTAAATATACAGTCTAGAATTATTAAACTCTTAGGAAAAAAAAACTGAGAATACATCTTGACTTTGAGTTAGATAGTAGTTTCTTATATTCAACACAATTAATAAGCACAAGCAACAAAAGAAAAAAAATCTGGACTACATCAAAATAATGGACTGCAAAAATAATTTACAGCAGGTTTTGTGCTACAAATGATACCATAAAGAGCAACTGCATAATGGAACATATTTGCCAATAATATATTTGATAAAAGAATGTATTAAAAATATAAAGAAATCTTACAGCTAAATAAAAAAAAAAAAAGAAAGACAAGTCGATTAGCAAATAGCCAAAGGATCTAAGTAGGTTTTTCTCTCAAGAAGCTACACAGATTGCTAATAAGCACATGAAAAGGTGCTTAACATGATTAGGAAATGAATACCAAGATGACAATGATATACTATTTTACACACACTAAGATGGCTATAAAAATATAGACAGTAACAAATATTGTAGAGGGTGTGGAGAAATTGGAACCAATTCAATGATGTATCCAATTGAAAAACGGTCTGGAAGTTCCTCAGCAGCTTAACAGAGTTATCACATGACCCAACAGTTTTGCTCCTAGGTGCATACTCAAGAAAATAAAAGTATGTCCACACAAAACCATGTATATAAATACTCATAGTAACCTTATTCATGGTAATCAAAAGATTGCAACAGCCCAGATATCCATCAATTGATGAATGGACAAACAAAAATGGTATATCCATATGATGGAACATTATTCAGCCATGAAAAGGAATAAAGTACTGATACCCGCTACAGCTTGAAACCTTGAAAATGAAAGAAGCCAATCCCCAAATACCACATATCATGTGATTCCATCTATATTAAATGACCAGAAGAGGCAAATCCCTAGAGACCAAAAATCGACTAGTGGTTGCCTATGGCTGAGGAGTGAGGGTTTGTCAGGAGGGAATAGGGAATGATTGCAAATGGGTATTTTGTGTGTGTGTGTGTGTGTGTGTGTGTGTGTGTGTTTGGACAAAAATGGTCTAAAATTAGATTGTTATGATTGTACAACCCTGTGCATATGTGAAAAAAGAATTATTCATCTTCAGTGGGTGGATTGTATAGTATACAAATTATGTGTCAATAAAGGTGTTCAAACAGATCCAAAATAGAAAAAAACAAAGCTACAGTTGTTGAAGACTTTAAGTCAAGAACTAACTGTATTATTTTGTGGAGAACTGCTTCTGGAAGGAATGACAGCTTTACACCTTTGTAGGACTCATTGGAAAAACCAGATGATAGTTCTTGACCGTCATACAGTGAGTGGTCTACATTTCTGAAACAAGCTCACTCATACGCCATCTTACTTGCCTCTTCTAATAACCTTGTAACGTGAACTGTCAGCCATTATCGTACATATTGACAGATGCGGAAAGACAAGTATGAGATATTAAGTGGTTTTCTCAAAGTCATATCTCCACCAAATGGAAAACTCTTAAGTCCAATGTTCCTTCACTATTTTTGGCTGACTTGGGAGTTTTTTTTTTTTCCAAAATGATTATTAGCCAGGGTTCCAAGGTCAAAACACCCCATGTGAGCACATTTGAGATCTTCTTCTGGCTTAATGCTTTTATTGTTGTTGTTGTTGAGGGGGGTGCCTATCTTTTCTACACTCAGTCAGTTTTGTTTGTTAGATATTAAACCTATAATTAGTGACCATGAATCTGACTCATGCAAGTAAAATGTAATAACTGGAATCATTTGAGTACAGAATCTAAGATTCCAGTGGGAAATGAACCTAGAAGAGGGTCAGGGCAAGGAAAAGGAAAAAGGGAGGCATTAGAAACTTAAGCATCAGGTACAAGCAAAAAAGGAATCTTTCATGTGAACTCACATGAATCCACAGCACGTTACACCATATCCTATGAGGCTAGAAACCTGTCTCCATGCTCAATAACACGGCATATTCTGGCAGAGATGGGTGTGACCATCTGACTGAGTTGGAATGTGATAGGGCAGAAGGGTTAGCAGTTCCAAACATTTGTTTCTCTCAGGGGCTCCAATATTTCACTCTGAAAACTTGGCGAGGTGCCCATGTCTTGATTTTTTTTTTTTTTAACTCCTCTTCTTCCTTGCCAGCTTGCATTGCACGGCAACCGGGAATATGCCTGATCACATAAGGAAACTTCTGATTGAGGCCAAGCAGTGTATGAAGCCCTCGTTCAACTTTGAGCTTTGCCTCTGACCCAGATACATTCAGCGCGGGGACTTGAAAACCACGTGTGGCAGTTGTATGCGGGAACAGGCTGGGACTGACTTTCTGCCTCCCTGTAAAGACAGAGAAAGGTGCTGACAAAGAAGAGTGCAGTTAGGTTTGGGATTATTCGGACATAGCTGAACTCCATTGAAATTAGTGCCACAGGGTAGAGTAATGGACCACATTTCAGGCATTTCACCAGTCTCTTATATACAGCTTTGTGTATGACAGACATCTTTTGATGTCACAGTGAGAGGCACGTTGTTAGAGTGCTCTATTGCTTTTCTTAGAAAATATTTAGGTTTTGCTCTTTTCACTTGATATGAACAACTCTTTTTTTTTCATCCAGAATTTATCCTCAAATTTTCAGGTTGTCATTGGTGTGTTACCCCAGCTCATGTCATTTGACTGGAGGTAGAGAATTAAAACCAAACCATTATTTTGAAATTACCAGGCTGTCATATGTGTGTTACCCAAGCCCATGTCATCTGACTGAAGCTAAAGAATTAAGCACAAACCATGGAGATATTATTTTATTCCGACTCTGTCTGCTACACACTGTTCTCGCAGGAAAAAAAAAAAAAGCACAGGTAGCAAAACTTCATCTCCCCCAAATGCACTTCAATACGTTTTAAGTGTAAAAACCTAATTTAAAATAATGTCAGCATCTTTGGGCTGTAGAATATAAGGCTCAGCATCTTTAAATTATTTAAGAGGTCCACAGAGAACCAGTTATGCTTATAACGTCAGATTTACTCAAAGAAAGGGGAGAGCAAAGCAAAGTGTTGAATAAGGGTTTCCTATGCAGTTTCATTGAGTTATTTCTGCATTCCATAATTGCAGCCATAGTTCTCCCAAACTTTAAAACATGACAAGATACGCATGTACCTCAGGTTATGAGATCTATTTGGTGTGTTAGTTTTGTGATTTTCAAACAAACATTTGTGTTCTGGCACCACTGCTACCCTTTTTGGCTTTTATTTACTAACAGTAGAATCTATCCAAACAACATACTAACAAAGATAATGCCCCTGCCGCCTCTGAAACTTGTCCCTTTTTTTTTCTAATAAGAGACAGATAATTTTTTTCTTTTCTTTTCTTTTTTGTTTTTTGCTTGTTTTTGTTTGAGACAGGAAATTTCTAAATATGTACAGTGCATAACTGCCTTGGTTTCCTCTTTTCCAGTGGTCTGGGAGAGAAAAGAACCTTTCTTTTTCTTAAGGCATAGAATACCATATAAATAATTTTGCCAGCAAATTAATCTACAAGTTCATCTATCATGCAAAAGAAAAACCATTAAAGCAAGTAGTGTGATGCTTTGAGGACTCTTGGTGCTCTGGAGTGGTCAGAATGGACACTGAGACTTTAGAACTAGAAACTCTCTCCAAAATAAGCATGGTAACACATGAGAGTTTACTGTCAATGTATTAATTACGGGAACATTGCCTGAAGCCTTCGTTGTATTTTAAAGATCATTACCAGATATTTAGGAGATGTGGACATTGCATGTCCATCATCTTCTGATGGTGCCTCCGCTTCTTTGGGGAAATACAGTTTACTGGAACTAAGTTTTGGTTCCTTGACTGAGGGCCCCATTTTCATGTTAAGGCCACAGGTATTGCAGAGGGGCAGAGCTGCCAACTCAGAGAGCTATTAGGTCAACCCAAAAGAAACTATGGTGTCAACACCTTTTGTAGTGTGTCTGAATATGATATAAATTTACAGTTAATCCAGGATTTAAGAGAGAACAGACTGACCTCTAATAACTCATCTACTTCCTTTCCATTCATTGAACATTCCCTAAATGGACTTTTATGATACTTTCTACCTGTCTGATGGCATGGTTTATTCAACCAAGAAGTAACTTGCATTTGAGTGGTCTGCATTCTAAGGATGTAGGCACTGTGGGGTGTCTGGGACAGGCCACCTACTATATTGGGCAGGCTTATCCTCCAAGGAACATTGTGTGGGACATGGCGAATTTCACAGGACAGCCGCACTTGGCTAACGTCACTCTTCTCTCTGGGAAAACTTCACACATTGTTTTTAAACTTAGCGTTCTCTTGCGTTCCCTGCTTTCCTTCACCATTTATCAGGAGTTATGGAGTTGCTTAGGTTGTTGAACAAAATGGCCTGTAACTCCCACCCCTGTTACCTTCTGTCCCTTGCTCACCTTCTCTCCTATATTCCTTCCTCTTGCTCTTCACTGATAGAGGTCCAGTCCCCACCCCCGCCGTATTCTTTAAGTGGCCCCTAATCTGCTTTTGCCCTAACACAACCTTTATTTTTCCCCCCACTTCATTTGAGATTTTCTAGGCCTCCATCTTTTCTCATTTTTTAGATACTAATACTTTATCTACTTAAAAATTCCCTCAAAAATGCATATAGTACTAGTTAGCTAAATGAAGCTAAAAAATTAAAAATGATGTAAAATATATGAGGAAACATATACAGAAAGAGAAGAAAAGGAGTTGTGAGCCATTTCCATAATTAAGCCTGAAATTTAATCTGTGTCCTGGAAGCCAAAGAGGGGAATATGACAGTTTATCTATCTATTAATGTCTGATAAATAGAAGACTGGCTCTTCAGAAATAAACATCTTTGGCATTAAACTCTACCACTTGTACTTTTATAGTAAAAGACATTGAATAAACTCATGGGCAATGTATTTGGTAGTTTTACAGCAGAAATGCAGAAATATATCTGTATGGCTCTTTATTAGAGCGAATGCCTGATATAAAATGAAATCATAGTAGTAAAGACACTTCTACAGGGACTGAGATAATACAGCTCAATCATGTTTCTTTCTGGTGACTTAATTTGCTACACTAATACAATGGAGATAACAGAGAGAAGTGATTCATAATCTGGGTGGGTTGGGGAGATAAGGCATATACCAGTATTACCTTGAGATCATTTTCAAACTATACATACTGCCCTGTCTCCTTTCTCCAGATAATTCCTAATACAGACTTTCTAGAGAGAAGTCCCACATTTTTCTGATTGATTGTATATAGAGAGATGCATTTTTCTTCAGTAAGCAGGTTTTCACACATGGACTCAGACATGTGTAGGATTCATTATCACAGTCTTTAAAAGGTAACCAGAAACTGAAACAATTATTTAGTGCATCTCAATGAACTGAAAATAGAACATACTTATAGCACACATTATAGTTTTCTAAAATGTTAACACATTACCTTGTTTAATTGCCGTTAGAACTTTGGAAGATGGGGCAAGTATTCTGACCCATTTAAAATTTCTTTTGATTATTAAAATTATATGTTATTATGTCAGAAAAAAAAATCACCGGTAGAATTAGGGAAAGTTATCTTTGGCAGTGAGAGGAATGTTCAAGAAGGATTACTAAATAATGACTGAGAAAACAATAATACTTGAGTTGTAATGAATATTTACTTGAAATAGACAAAATGTTAAGTTAGAAGAGTCTAAAATATCAGGATGCAACGTGCTTTAATTTTTCTGTTACTGCTAACAGAGTTAACAAAGGAATTGATTTCTGATAGCATAATTAAGAATCAATTTTCAACACATTTGGTTTGAATGTGTCTAAGTCATAATATTTACATATACACACTCCAATTCATGCTCATCTACACATTCAAATTCACCTGGGATCACAATGCACGTATAGTTCCTTATCCTGCTTTATTTATTTAATATTATATCTGCACATTATAATAGGAAAATATTCTCATGCCAATTAAATTCTCTAAGAATCTTATTTTTTTTAAATGTTTATTTGTTTTTAAAAGAAAGTGTGTGTGTGTGTGTGTGTGTGTGTGTGTGTGTAAGTAGGGGAGAGGCAGAGAGAGAGAGGGAGACACAGAATCTGAAGCAGGCTCCAGGCTCTGAGCTGTCAGCACAGAGCCTGATGCGGGACTCAACTCATAAACCACGAGATCATGACCTGAGCTGAAGTCGGACACTTACCCAACTGAGCCATCACGACACCCCTCTCCAGAATCTTATGTTTAAAGTCTGTGTAGCATTTGAACATGCCACTCAGATTCTCTCTCTCTCTCTCTCTCTCTTTGCCCCACTTTCTATCTCCCCTCTATACTTTAGAACTAGGAAATAGCATGATTACTAGTTAGGTTTTTCACCACTGTGAAGTGGCTGGATTATCAGATCTAGACTATGCCTTAGGCTGAAAACTTGGTCTTCTTTCTCTCCTATATATACTCATTCTCTGCATTATTTCAACTTCTTTAAGACTACATATATGTCTGTATCTGTATCTATCTTTCTATCTCTATCTCTGTACCAGGGACATGCAAATTTTTATCTTCAGCCCACACCTTTCTTTAAGATAGACTTGCTATCTAATTCTTCAGGACAAAAATCTTGGAGTATCCAAGTTCCTGTCTGTCATAAGCCCTCCTTCATATAATCATCCATCAGTATATTCTATTGTTCCTACCATCAAAATATATCTAGATTCTGATCCAACTACTTCTGATGTGAAACTTGTGATCAGATCCACCATAATTTCTTGCCCAGATTAATGTCATAATCTTCTAACAGGTGCCTTGTTTCTATTCTTGCCAAGGTTTGTCACCATGTGATATGCAGATATTTGCTGCAAACAGAATTTTAAGAATCTTTCATGAGTCCTCACATGTAATGTGATCAAAATGCATTCATTACTTTTCATGTGTTCTATGTTATATTATGCCGAAATAAACTTTCTCTTTTGCCCTAATTTCTATGGCTGGCCAAATAAAGTGTAAATTTAAAAATTGTGAAGGTAATTTCATTTTTTTCTGCTTTGTAGGTCACTTTCAGGTAAGTATTCAATCAGTTCCAAGTTTGCACTCCCTAAGAGGTTTCTTTTCTCTATTATTTTTCTTTTCTTTCTATTTTATTTCACATTCTTTGAAGTCTGCATCTCTGTCTTCAGCGCAAAACCCCCTTCCCTGGTTACAGAAGGGGCCCCAGAACTCTACTTGTGCTTGGTGAGTTCTTCATAGCCCTTCTTTTCACTGATGCAAAACGAGTGGAGCCTTGCTGCTGCTGTGTTCTGAAACTGAGTTAATATCCTTCTTTGCACCAGTCACCGACAATTTTTACACCCCAGACTGTCATTCACATGTGGCTCATTATGATAGCATTTCTCACCCCCCCCCACCCATCCTAAAACATTTCTAATGTGCCTCTGGAACTCAGATTCTTATCATCAAAATCCACTGTGTACTCAGTCTCTCATCTGAATGTTGCTTTGTTTGTTTATCTTTTCCTTTCCTCTAAGTGAAATTGATTCTAGAGGACATCGTTTTCTGCAAATCATCTCCAATGGAGTGTTTTTTCTCTTTATCTCCTTTCATTTTATTGAGCCACTATAAGCAATGGAACCCAGATCCTGATCCTCACTTCTGGACCATTCTTCCTCTCTTTCCTCTAAAGAGACACAATTTACAAACTTATATAGCCTTGTTATAGTCATCTATCGAATCCCATGACATTTCTGATCATCGTTGACAATTTTGATTTGTTTCATGGTCATTGTTTCCAGTACTACTTCTGCCCATGTGTATCCTCTCCACATCTTCCTCTTTCAGTTTAATTACCTGTTCTTCAATAATGGGTCTTGTGCTTTACCCCATCTAATTCACTAACCACTCCTGTGGCAGACACTAGAGCTTATTCTGTTGATAACAATAATTCACCAGAATCTCAGCTTCAAATATGCTATCTCTGACCACCATACCCTATCTTTTTGGTACACACTGTCTTCTACTTTATTAGGTTATATAATCTCTTGTCCTATTTCATTGTCATTCCTATCATCCCTCACTCACTGCCTGGTTTTCAGTTATTTTCTTATGCATTTTTAATATCATGATCTTTCATTTCAGTCCCTCTTTTGGATACATTCTCAAGTGTTTTGCCCTTGAATGGTGTATGGTACTTATCTGGCAAAACACCAAACCTTTTAAAATATAATCCTCTGACTGCTCTATGTCTACATCAGCACAGCCACATTTTGCTATTGGAAAACACACATCCATGTTGTCAAGGCTTCTGTTCGTGGCCATTGATCTCACCTAAGCCTATCTTACTGCCTTGAGATCGTGACGCATTGTTCTGATTTGTTCATCTCTGTTAATGAACATGTTATACTCTCTTTTCTGCTGAAATCTTCAGCATCTCCTCTCATGTATCATTCTCTGCTAAAGACACTGCTTTCTTATTTTTCTGAAAGAAAATAGGGGCAAACAGAAGAGAACTTCCACAAAATCTCACCACCACATTGGCCATGTACTTGGCATCTCTGCCCATCTAGTCCACCCTCCTTCCCATGACTATGTGTGGATTCACTGTATTCCTCTCAAAGGTTAATTCCCCCTTGTCTCCTAGACACCATCTCCCTTCACCTGATTAAACTACACCCCTTGAAATTCTCTCCTTTTCTCCTTCATTGTATTTTTCTCTTTACTGAATAATTTCCATCAGCACCAAATATGTTACTCCCATATTAAAAAGAAAATAAATGTTTTGGCTTCATCTCTGTCTCTGGCTAGCTCCTCATTTCTTTCTTCTATTTTTCATTACATCTCCAAAGAGTCATCAGTACTTTCCATCTTCAGTTTCTCCCTTGTCATTCTCTTTAATTGATAACAATCCAATATTTGCTCATAATGAGGGCTTCTTCTTTGTTAAATTTAATTGCCAACTTTTGCCATCATCCATTTAGATTACTCTTTTATATTTGAAACAATATCTTTCAGTGGCATAAAGTACATTCTCCTTATTTTCTTGCCTTTATTGACAATCGCTTTGAATGACTGGTGGTTTTGTTTTGTTTTGTTTTGTTTTTACTCATTTTCTCAAGCTCTAAATAAAAGAATTCCCAGTTCTCAGACTTCTGTTCTTTAAGAATACTTATTTTTTTGGGAATACTACTCAGTGCCATGATTTCCAAATTTATATCTCATGTTCTGGTCTCAGTCCTAAGCTCTAGACTTGAAATACAGTCCCCAACAAAACAATTCACTTGGTTATTTGGTAGGTGTCTCTAACATAGCCTGCATCTGTGATATTGTGATGTAATAAGAAATATGTATTTTGTTTTTTATCTCTAGCACCAAGCCAGAACTTCTAAAACTGTTGTAATTTCTTAAGCAATTGGTGCTAGGAGCATATTTTGTTCTCATACTGGTCTTTGACCCTGGTTCCTGACACAGGGTTCCTAAATCCCTTGGAATTTCTTGGGTTATAGAAATAATTTTTGCTTTAATGAGGTGATTCTTGGTGAACTCCTGCATGGGGGCTGGTAGCCAGAAAGACCAAGCCATGATTAGAAGCTTAGAACTTAACATCTCTGTCCTCCATCCTCTGTGGACCTGAGACAATAAGTGAGTTAATAATCATTCTTGTCTACATGATGAAGCCTTCATAAAATCCCTAAAGTATGGAATTTGGAGAACAATTTGTAGATTTGTGAACACATTCACATGCTGGGAAGGTAGCACACCCAGATTCCACAGGGACAGAAACTCCTGGGCATGGGACCTTTCTGGACCTCCCCTAGGGTATCTCTTTATATGGCTATTTATCTATATCCTTTATCATACCCTTTATTATATGATAAAGTGGTAGACATAACTAAATGGTTCCCTGAATTTTGTGACATATTATAGCAAATGATCACACTTGAGAGAATTGTGGGTACCCTTGATTTATAGCTAATTCAGACGGAAGTGTAGGCAACCCGGAAACCTACTGCTTGTGATTAGCATCTGGAATGAGTGACAGTCTTGTGGGAGTGAACCCCCAACTTGTGGGGTCTGTGCTAACTCTAGGTAGTGTCATAACTGAATTGTAGGATATAAAGTTGGAGAATTGGTCGGTGTGGAAAACCCACACGTATCTGATGTCAGAAGTGAACCACTTTGAGTAGAGTGTGTAGAATATAAAGAGAATAGAGTTCTTTTCTTTCAGTTCTAAACTAAACCCTTCTTCATGAGTCATTCCATTGGGTATTCTTCCCCATCTTGGCAAATAAGAAAAAAAATCTATGCTTTTAGTTTCTTAAAACTGTACACGTTTAAAGTATGTGTATATATATAGATATAGATACAGATATAGATAGATAAATTTTGACATATGCATATACCTGTTGTATTTCTTTAAAAGTTTATTTATTTGTTTTGGAAAAGAGAAAGCATAAGATAGGGAGGGGAAGAGAGAGAGTGAGAGAGAAAATCCTAAGTAGGTTCTGCCCTGTTCAGCTCAGAGCCTGATGTGAGGCTTGAACTCATGAACCATGAAATCATGACTTGAGCTGATGGATGCTTAACTGACTGGGCCACCCAGGCACCCCTATACCTATTGTATTATTCTGGGTTCTCCAGAGAAACAGAACCAATAGGCATATATAAAACATATATATATATACACACATATGTTATGATGTATGACATTTTACAGGTGTTTTATATATATATGTTATGTATATGTATGTTATATATGTGTATGTATATGTATACATATTAAGTATTTCAGTTTATTTAAATTGTTAAGTAGAAAATGAAACTAAATTTGTAAATAGAGCAGCGAATGGACTTGACTGGTGTTTAATGAGAATGAATTCTATACAGGATCTCAAGAGAGTTACAGAAAAACAGAGAGGGAGAGGGAGGGGGAGAGAGAAAGAAAGCAGGACTAGGGCAGGTAGAGAGGTTTATTATGAAGAATTGGTTGATCCGGTTATGGAGGCCGAGAAATCCCAAAATCTGCAATCAGCAAGCTGGAGACTCTCTGAGCCCAGTTTTGAGGGCAGAACCCTCAGTGTAGATTCCATCTTACTCAGTTTTTCTGTTCTGTTAAGACCTTCAGGGGATTGGATAAAGTCTATCCACATTGGGAAGGTCAATCTGCAATAGTTAGTTTTCCAGTTCCAATGCTAACATCATCCAGAAACAGAATAATGTTTCATCAAATATGTGGACACCCTGTGTGGCCCAGTCAACATTAATTATCACACCTGTGAAACCATCACTATAAGCAAGATAGTGGATATTATATCACCTTGAAAAATATCCTTGTAATTCCTCCCTCTTTACCTCTTCTTTACCTCCAAATAACCACAGATTTACTTTCTGTCACTGTAGACTATTTACATTTTCTAGAATTTTATATAAACAATTATAGAGTATGTTCTCTTTTATCTGGTTTTCACTATACAGAGTTATTTGAGATTCATCCATGTTGTTATATTAAGAGTTCATTTATTTTTTTTAATTACTGAGTATTATTCTTTTGTATTAAGTCATTCTTAATCTCTTTTATATACTCCACATCCAATTCATTAGTAAATCCTTTAGTCTTCGAAATATATACAGAGTTCATACTCAACTGATTATTTCTCTTCAATAGAATGTAAACTCCATGAGAACAGTTTGTTTTTTTTAAAATAAGTTTTGCTCATTGATTTCCAGAACATAAAACTGGCATTCAGTAATTATTTTCTGAGAGAATGAGTAAATTATTCAGTGCTTCAGGACATTAACAATCCACATGGAGTTATGAGTTATCAGTCAGATTTTGATCTGGGGTCTGTCTCTGGGTCTCAGCTACTCTGCTGTGTGGTGTGGATGCTCTGATCTTGTCCTTGACTTCCAGTGCTTATCCTTGCTGAGTATGACTGAGCCTGAATCATCCTTTTGGGACCAGTTGGTACCCATCACTAAAGTCATTAGTCTTCAACATGCTCTCTGGTCATGAGGTCTCTCCCAATTCTAGCCTCCCAATTCCGAACCTCTTCTGGTTCATCATTTGCTCATGTTAGCCCCAGAACTGTTCATTCTGGGGTTCTTGAAGCCCCAGGCCTCTTTGTCTACATTATCCCCCAACCTGTTCATTGTGGGAGCTCCCCCAACCCTCAACTACTTCATTTATGTCATAGTGCAAAACTCTGTGATGTTGCCCTCACATATCCTTAACCATATACAGGAGAGGGCAGTGCAGCCTCAGGCTGGGTTTCTTAGCCCCTCACTCAAGTCTGTCTGAATTAAGTTGTATTATCCTCTTAGTCTCAATTTTTGGGCTGATGTTGGGGAGGGTCCTGGATCACTAATGGACTCCAGCAATATTATATTATGACCTTTTTCCTTATTTTCTATTCCTCCTAAAAAGACACTAGGTTTCCCTTAGAGGTTGTAGACAACACTATGTTGCGCTGACTGGCTTCCCCCTTGAGAGCTGTGCCAATCATTTCCTCACTGCTGAGAGTCTTGGCTGTTGACTGCTTGTACATGTTGCCTTTGGTGGAAGGGAGCCATGTCACCCAAGCTTGTACCAGCTTTGGGACACCTGGCATCCAGTGACTGCTTGATGTGGAAATTTAGAGATAGAAGCAGAGAGAGAAAGAAATTTATTACAAGGGGGCTTGAATTGAGTCCAGGGGGGCTCAATTCAAGGCAAGTCTTAAGAAGCGTCCCAGGTCCAGAGCTCTGTGTAACCCTGAATATGACTACCACTGCCATATCAGTGTTGACAGTCTCTCTGTGCCAATTTCTCCTACCCTCACGTGTTGACAAGTAATTTAGAAAGCACTCCCAATAAACCTTTGACACACACACACACACACACACACACGTGTATTTCAGAGTCTGTTTTTCAAAGAACCTATGTAAGGCAGATGTGAACTTCTATGACACACTAACCTATTTCCTCATTTTAAAGGTCTAATTTTTTTCTAAACCATTTCAAAGTAAGCTCTCAACCTGATGCCCACAAAAACTTCACTGTGTATTTCCCATAAACAAAACCATTCTCCTACATAACCACAAGAAACAATCATAAAAATAAGGAAATTCACATTAAGCATAGTAAGCATAATCCCTAGGTAATCATTCAAGTTTTATAAGTACCTCAATAATGTTTTTTTTTAGAGTAAACAGATTTAGTTTTTATCACAAACTGCTCTTATCCTGACTCCATAGTCTCCTTTCCTTGGAACAGTTATTCAGTCTTTCTCTGCTTGTTATATGAGGTCTCTATTGCTGCTGTAACAAATTACCACAAACTGACTGGTTTCAAACAACATGAATTTATTCTCTTACAGTTCTGGAAGTCAGAATCCTGAAATCAAGGTGTCAGTGAGCCTGGAGACTTTGAGGGGAGAATTCATTTCCTTGATTTTTTTAGCTTCTCATGGTGGCTTGTATGTTTTGGCTTGTGGCCCCTCCCCTCCATCTTCAAATCACATCACCCCTTTACTAAGGGTGTATAATATCTATTGTATAACAATTTTACATCCATCTATCTATTTATGGATATTGGATGGTGTCCACCTTTTGGCTGTTGTTGATGATATTGCTATGAACATTGACCTTTGGCGTACAAATCTGTTTGAGTCCATGATTTCATTTCTAGGTGTATACCTAAAGGTGGAATTGGCTGGATCAAATGGTTATTATGTTTTTAATTTTTTGAGGAGCCACCATACTTCTTTTCACAGTGTAGTTTCAGTTTCTCCATCCCTTTCCCAATGCTTGTTTTTTTTTAGTGTTTTATTTATTTTTGAGAGACAGAGACAGAGTGTGAGTAAGGGAGGATCAGAGAGCGAGGGAGACGCAGATTCCAAAACAGGCTCCAGGCTCTGAGCTGTCAGCACAGAGCCCAGTGCAGGGCTCAAACCCATGAACCGCGAGTTCATTATTTGAGCTGAAGTTGGATGCTTACCTGACTGAGCTACCCAGGTGCCCCTGTTTTTGTTTGTTTGTTTGTTTGTTTGTTTGTCTTTGATAGTAGTTCTGTTGGCTGTGAAGTGGTATGTCTTTGTGGTTTTGACTTGTATTTCCCTTATGATTAGTGATGGTGAACATTCTTTCATGTACTCATTGGCCATTTGTTTATCTTCTTTGGAGAAATGTCTGTTCAAATCCTTTGCCCATATGCATATATGAATGTATGTATTTATTTTTTTCCTTTTGCCCATTTTTAAATTGTGTTTGTAAGACTAGCATCTTGACACAGAATTGCTGAGACTTTTTATTCTAGTCTATTCTAATCTTCTCTGTCACTGGAACAATGATATATCTGGCTTACTATAGATAGCAGAGGGTTTCTAGAGGAAGAAAAAAAGGATACATGAAAAATATATCAAAATATGTTTTTAAAATATTAAACCCATTAGGAATGCAAAAGGACAATTCTGTTTGGGAAGAAATACCATTTTAGTCACTTAAGTATATATTTAGCCACTTCTAAGTGCTAGACATTATTCTACCACCAGAAGAAATATTTGATCATAAACAAAAAAATATATATTTTAGTGAAAACTTGACCAGCTATGTTGGTGGAACTTTACATTAAGGGAGGGTACAGATTAATCATGTTGGGGTATGGTGTTAAATAACTATTCCTATTTTTTCTGTAGATAATCTAATACTAAGGATGCATGCTCTTCAGTCAGGCTGTCATTAAGAAAAATGAACAAAAACACCTTACTGAGTGAGAAAAGGGCTACACTGCTGCAAATGCTGCAGATAGGTTGGTACTAAGCAAAGTGCTTTGCAGGGTATTCCTACCACAAGTTCTCCTAAAGACCTTGGTAGAATTTACTTCTTCTCTTCTAAGAATTTGTTCTTTCTAAGGCTTGCTTCAGAGGAAGGGATAGATGGTGCCTGAAAGGAAAGAACGGCAGGTTTTAGGAAGTGGAAAGCCTATTTCTGAGAGCGTGATTGGTCTGCTTTGTAGTTAGTGCTTCTCAAAGTCAGCAAGCATTTGCGTTCAGTGAACTTCTGAGAACTTTCTCTCATATGGCACTGCTCTCTCCAGCCAGGGCAAACTGTGTTTTTTTCAACATGAGAAAAAAAAATTTTTTTGATCTAACTACATTTATTTGCTTTCTTTTTTCTGAAGCCTCATAAAGCCCAAACTTTTACTTAGAAAGTATGTGAATAATCATCAGTAGATCTGAAAAGATCAATGACCTAACGTATCTAGAAGTTCTATATATGCCACGGATTCGCATATATTGCCAATTAAATACTCCAAACTGGCCACCATTGTTTTAGGTAAGGAGCAATGCAAGAATCACCGTGAGTCTCTGCAAACTGATCTAACGTGAAACATTCAAATTATAACTTGCCTTTATTCTTAACCTCTTCTAGGTCCTCTTACACTTTAATACCTCTTGGTCAATACACAGACTCATTCAACTTTTCATTGTTCCTTCAAAAATATTTACTCACCATTTACTGCATGATAGGCAGTGCTCTAGAAGTGAACGAAAGGAGATACAGTACCTGACTTAATGGAGCTTAAATTTTTGCTACCCTAAAGATAACAGAAAGCATTTCTCAGTGATCTCCTAAGAGCTGGCAGTCATCCACGGATTATTATACCACTCTTACCCAATTAATCCAAGTTAATGACTTCACCAGACAATAATGACTCTGAGTTATAAGGAGATGGTTCCTGGACACAATGTTTTAATTATCAAGCCACAACTGTGCAGAAAATATTTTAAAAATGAAGACAAATTGATTTCAGTTATAATACAGACTGTTTTATTAGCAATTGAGAAGGGCTATTAATTAGGATATATAGTTAACACTGTAACTTTTTTTTACCTTAAATATGTTCTTGATCCCCAGTTATCATATGAAAGCTTTTCCTATTTTTTCCCAATTGAAGGAGCTAATATTGTACAAACTACTTTGATGAAAAGAAAAATGAAACATAAGAGATCTTTGTCTGTTAATGTATATTTCCAATGTGGTTTTATCGCATATGGTTGGCAGAATAATGGCCCTCAAAGGTGCCCACGTCGGAAATCATGGAACCTGTGAATGGCAAAATCTTTGTTGCCTTGCATGCCAAGAAGGACTCTGCAGATGTTATTAAGGTTAAGGACCTTGAGCTGGAGAGTTATCTTGGATTATTGGGGTGGGCTCAATCTTTTCAAGGACAGGAGTCCTTAAAAGTAGAGAACCTTTCCCAACAGCAGTGAGAGAGAACTTGAGGATGGAAGAAAGGGACAGGGAGATGCCACACTGTTTGCACTGAAGTTGGATGGAAGGGCCGCAAGCCTAGGAAAGCAGGTGGCCTGTAAACTGGAAAAGACGAGGAGACAGGTTCTTTTCCAGAGCCTCCAGAACTGAATGCAGCCCTGCCAAGACCTTGATTTCAGCCCAGTGAGAATCATGTCAGAATTGTGGTCTGGAGAAGTGCAAGATAGTCAGTATGTACCATGTTACCTACTTTGTTAACATTTGGATAGAAGCAGTGGAAAACTGCATGCATCACAGGTTTTGTTTTTTTTTTAATTTATTCTGTTTTATTGCTCTGGATTAAATATACACAATGGGAATGTTCTTATTTCTTTTCATGAAGATTGCAAATGTTCATAAAATTTTTTTGCCTAGTAAAATACACACACATCTACACACACATACACACATCTGTTTTCATTACCTATGTTTACATCTCTATTGGTTTCATTTTTATTATTAGTTAGAAGTTGAAGATAAGTTTAAGTGCTTACCAAATATGACAGTTTCTGGGGTGCCTGGGTGGCTTAGTCGGATAAGCGTCCGACTTTCGCTTAGGTCATAATCTCGCGGTTTGTAGGTTCGGGCCCCGCGTTGGGCTCTGTGCTGACTGCCAGCTCAGAGCCTGGAGCCTGTTTCAGTCTGTGACTCCCTCTCTCTCTGACCCTCCCCTGCTCACGCTGTCTCTCTCTCTTTCCTAGAAATAAATAAAACACTAAAAAAAATAAAAAAAAACAAAAAAAACAAATATGACAATTTATAAATTTAACTAAATAGTAATACAGTTGTTAAAATCTCAGATTTTTAGTGTAATAGTCAATAAGAACAACTTTAGTTAAATTGCTGCTTTTTAAATGGCGTTTAATGAAGTTTTTATTATAATGTCTAGTAAAAATTATTACATTTATATAACAAAACAAGTCTTCCATGGAAAACTTAATTAATAATTAATACTCTTATGTTGACAGATAATCATGAGTTAGAAAATTGCTAATTAACTAAGAAGTAAGTCCTGCAATGCAGAGAAAATAGAGTCTATACTTTGCTAAATATATGGAATAAAATGTGAATTGTGGGTGTGTTGTCCAGTAGGCCTCAAAACACTTATAGTAAATTTAGAGAATTATGTGGGTGGGATTGAGGGAGAGGAGAATTGATACAGGATTCAATTTTTTTAACGTTTACTTATTTTAGAGAGAGAGCATGCGTGTGCATGCGTGCCCTCACACACACACACACACACACACACACACACACACACAGGCAAGTGGGGGAGGGGCAGAGAGAGAGGCACACACACACACAAAATCTGAAGCAGACTCCAGGCTCAGCATAGAGCCCCATGAAGGGCTTGAACCCATAGGCCCTGAGATCATGACTGAGCTGAAGTCTGGTGCTTAACCAACTGAGCTACCCAGATGCCCTGCTGTTAAGATTTAGAGTTAAAGCATAGTCTACAAGGTTCAGGGCAGACGACAGATGCAACCCTGAAACCTTCAATCCATTTGCTGTTGGAACAGAGCCCTTTTGTTCTGGGTTGTATAAGTTTATCCATCCATTTGGTCCCAATTATACTACTTTGTAATATAGTTAACTAGGTCTTAAATCAATTTGATTAGTTGAAATGACCCCTCTCTACTTTAGGTATTATGTACCAGTCTACCAAGGAGTCTTAGAATATAATAAGGCATTTCCCATCCTCTGTGAGCTTTGATTATGTGATGGTTAATTTTATGTAACAACTGGGCCACTGATACCCAGATATTTGGTCTCTTATTATTTTGGGAATGTCCTTTAGGGTATCTGGGTGAGATTAACATTTGAATCAGTAGACTGAATAAAGCAGATTAGTGGGCTTCCTCCAATCCATTAAAGGCCTAAATAGAACAAAAAGGCCGTCTCTCCCACCAATAAGAGGGAACTCCTCCTACCTTACTGTCTTAAGAGGGGATCTTGGTTTTTTGCAGCCTTCAGACTCCAAGTGAACTAGGGTTTTCTTGAGACTTGAGCCAGGTAGCTTTCAGAATAGAATTTGCACCTTCGGCTACTGGTTCTCCAGTTTGCCATTGCAGGTCTTGGGATTTGCCAGCCTCTATAATCAATCCTGTGAGCTAATACTTTATAATAAGTTTCATTCTCTCTCCCTCTCTCTCTTTCTCTTCCTCTATACAATGTACTTCTACTCAGACACACTCACGTGCACACACACACACACACACACACCCTTTATTGGTTCTTTTTCTCTGGAGAAGCCTAACAAATGCAGATGGATGGGAAATCCTGATGGCCATTCCCTCTTTTCATTTGCCGAAAGTTACTTGGTCCCTTTTTCATGAAAGCCCTACTCCTCATGGGCCCAGTCAACATTTGGAACTAAAGAAAGGCTTCTGCCAGTGAGAATTAAGATATATGTCCAGTGGATAAATGACTTCTTCAGTAATAAAATTATTTCACCATCCATTCATAGTGATGACAGTCAGTAGTTTATTTGAATGTAGTTCTTAGAAAGAGGAGTAACTTGGTATAGCCAGGCTTGAAAGTTTTGACTGTGACATTCTTTTCCTGTCGTCCCATCATGTCCTATGGTAGAGTAAAAAAAAAAAAAAAGTTTTAATAATGGTAATGTGTAGATCACTGTTACAGTTGATAAATAGATAACTTCTAGGAAAAATAACTATATTAATAGACTAACATTTTGAAGTGTCAAGTATAGCTTAATTAATAACCATGTATTCACACTTTGCAGTAGACAAAACAAATATAATTAATAATTATAGAAATAAGGAGAATGAGGTCAGCAAGATTAGAAGATTGGCCAAGTGCACATCAACACTAAAAGTGCTTAGAAACAAGAATTTTCTGACTTCTATTTCAGTGCTCTTTTTATTTTATTACTAACGTGTTCCATGTGACTAAATAATAGGAATATCAAGAGCAGGAAAAAGGTGCTCTATGGCTCAAGAAAGGAGACTGTAGTTCTACCATAACTCCGTGTCCATAGCAAACGGTCCTTTTCTGTTAGTGCCTTCATTTTACAAACATAACCTTTCCTCATAGGCCTGAGTCCATGGTTTGGCCCCTGAGATAGCTTTCATTATGTACCTACCTACCAAACATAAGAACTAACTACACCTCTGTGAAGAGAAACTCTTCTTCGAAGGTCAGGTCTGTAGTCTTCACACACCCATTAAGGAAGGAAAAAAAAACAAAACAAAACTTATCTCATTGATGCTGCAGACATAGATCCATGAGCCACACACCAGGAGAAGCCCATCTCTAACAACAGCAGAGTTCTTGGACATTAATACTCCATTGTGTTCAAGAACGGAGCAGCTGACTGTGTGATGGGATAGTGTTACATATGTACACAAGCTGGCTCCATGAAGCCCACTGTGCACAGCTGGTCCAATCGAATTTTAGAGCCGTGGGGCCTCATCCATGCCCTCCTAGAAAAATTCCCCATATCAAGATGCAACATGAGTGGAGGGAGAAAAAAAACATGCCATACAGCATTTTAACTTCTAAAAAAAATTTGGAAACTACATCCTTGAATGTTTGAATTGAGATAGATTCACTATGAAGTAGAATTCTGGGTGAGTTAGATTCCCCCCCCCCCCCGCACTTCTCCCCACTTTAAATTGCTTAGTCTGTGGAGAATAAATAATTCTGCAGTAGAGACTTCACTGATCTTCCACAAGGAAAGGAACTTTTTTCTTTGCTTTTAAGTCCTATCACAAGGTCAAGCCAACCTACTTTAGCTGTATTCCTTTAGGTTTTCTAACTGATTTTCCCTAAACCAGGGATCTAGGTTCTATACTTATGTTGTCATATATATTTTGAAATTGCAAACAACACTGTTAATATTTCAAATAGCTAGTTTAGTAATACAGGAATTTATGCTGACATTAAAAGCCATCCTGAATTGCTGCTAGGGATATTTTAAGAATCTCTCTATTACTAATGTGACAAATGATGACTTTAATGGCATCATAAACCAGAAATATGAAAACATTATTAAAAAAACTGCTTCATAAAAGAGTTATCAAGTAACTATCAGGTAAGCTGTTTAGACGTGATGAAAGTTCAGTCTAAACACACTGGAGCACTTCAGATACACTAAACTAGCAATATTATAAAATGTGGAGGTAATGAATATTATTGCTTCAAAAATTGTCTTTGCTAATCTTACTCTGAATAAATTGTGTTGGTTAGGGAAATCCTTATACCTTATGAGACCAATTCACATTTAAAAGCCATTTTATTATTATGAAGCATTTGTTCAATCCATTGCCTGGACGTATAGTTCACATGCAGAAACTACATCACTTACTTTGGCTTAAATATTGAAATAGTGCACTCATATTCTTCTATATTTTAAAGATATGGGGCTCTGCACTAAAGGGTACCATTCCATTAATTATTCAGACTCTATGTGGTGGTTAAACATTTATGTCCCCTACACATTTTATCTTCTATCCTC
>NW_027529428.1:6918282-6929434 GCF_008692635.1 Crocuta crocuta
AGTATAATTAATGGGTCCATAAGACACTTAGGGTGATATGAGTTACTTTAAGTTCTGGTAGAATATATTTTATTACAATAGTCTCCATTTTTGCAGCAGTATAGCAACCAATCTGTGACAATGCACAAGTGAAATGGCTTTAGAGATCCCACGCTATTTATGAATGGATTTACGAAAGGGGAGTGTTACCATTGTTCTCTTGAAAGCCACTTGCTTTTTAAAAATTTTTTAAAATGTTTTATTTATTTCTGAGCGAGACAGTGTGAGCAAGGGAGGGTTAGAGAGAGACGGAGACACAGAATCTGAAACAGGCTCCAGGCCTCGAGCTAGCTGTCAGGACAGAGCCCGATGCAGGGCTTGAACACATGCACCGTGAGATCATGACCTGAGCCGAAGTCAGATGCCCAACCAACTGAGCCACCCAGGCGCCCCTAAAGCCACTTGCTTGCATATACATATAAAGAAAATAGAATGGGACATTCGGGCATTCACAAAAGTGATCACATATTCTGGCTTTTGAAATTATTAAATTGTATGATCACACAACAGACCTTTGCAAAATACCACTTTAAACAGTATTCTAAATAGGTTTATTCTATAATAATATCACATCCACATTCTACAGGAGAGAAAACTCACAGAGAAGTAGAAGATTGTAAGGAAAGGAATGTGTACAACATAAAATGGACATGCACATATTCTCATAGAGTCAGACGGGGCTTATAGTGTCCCTAGTGGGATGACCGGCAGCAGGCACTGAGGTCATAGTAATTTTAGCAGCAGTTGTCAAACTTGAGCATGCATCAGAATCACCTGAAAGGCTTATTGAAACACATATTTCTGGACCTAGTCTCAGAGTTTCTGATTTAGTAGGTCTGGGATAGAGCTTTAGAGTTTGTATTTCCAACAGGTTCCCAGGGATGCTGCTTTTGCTTGTCTGGGGACCACACTTTGAGAGCCACCTCTCTATTGCGTCTGTCTGAATAGATGACCAGCTATTATGTTCAGTTTTATTTCCTGCTATTTCAATAGATGCAGAAAAATGGGTAATTAATAGTCATTAAGACTCATTTGCTAAAGTTGGATTTCAGAGTGTAATTTGATGTCTGGGCACAACAGTAGGTCACACGTGATGAACCACCCGTAAGCATCCTTTGGTTTGCTCTTAGCCTGCCCATAAAACAGCACTCAGTATTCACTGTACCCCCAGAAAAGCAACTCCCAGTCTGCCACTGCCCTGCATATATTTATAAAATAACATTTGTGCTACTTTTTGCCTGTTTTTGATTTCTTCTTCTCCCAGCCAAAACAAATGCTCCACATTTAAAGGGTTCCTATGCTCAGGTTAGGCCCACCCAAACAGGACTAGCTCTCTAATTTTAAGGTAAACTGATTTAGACATTAGATATAGCTACAAAACGACTTCAGAGAAGTACCTAGATCAGTATGCGAATGAATACCCACGAGAAAATGTACTTCACCTCTAGGGCTGAGATCCTGCAGGGGAAGTGCATCTTAGAATTCTTCCTACCACAAGTGCATTTTGATACATCAGTGTTTTCTTATACGTATTGAAAAATGTCACTGAGGATAATTCAAATAGCCATTTTATTTTAGATCCCTGTGTCCACAGCCAAAATCACCTCTGGTGCAAATATATGTCACCCACTTAACACAAAGAACCGCCTTAGATATGTTCCAATGAACATTAAATACATGGTCTTTACTTTCCTATAGTGATTTACAATCTGATCTTAAGTAGTAATCAAATTGTAACTTAGTTTCCTTAGGTGAATGAAACACATACTTTGAGTCAGATACTTTTGAGGTAAGCAAATACTTCTGGGCAAGTTGAGCACATTTTTCAAATTTTCTATTATAGTTGATTTATATTACATATGCTTTTGCTATGTTCTGGGATATGACAATATGTGTATAGCTTTTGTCTTTGTAATTAATAATATAGCAGTAGCATATATGCTCTCTTAATTAACTTCCAGGTAACTGATCTGGATTAATTGATGTTTTCTCATTATTCTGTTCCAGTATGTTCTAACATACTGATTCCTGTGTGTGACTCACTGAATGTTTGCATCTTGTAGACACTTACTAGGAGATGCACATAGTTCTAAGTTTAATTACATGTTTTCCAAGACCCGGCGGTTTATTCCCAAACTTTCTTTGGTGATTGTACTTACAATTATAGTTGTATTATTTAATATTAACTATTTTATTATTTAATTAACTGTTTTATAAATGTGTCAGTTGGAAGTGTAGAGAAAAAAAGAGTTGCTTTTTTGAAAGCAGGTGACTATTTCAGAAAGATTTGATAAAGAGAAGTTGCTAAAAATGCTGTTAAATGTGGATGAAAGAATGATAAAATGATAAAATATTTGGGAAAAAAGTCATAAAATCTGGAGGAATTATTTACTCACATTGCTTTACAAGCAAAGATGATGTTCAGATTAATGACTAGCAGGACATGAGTAGTAGAATTAATTAGAATAGTTGCTGTACTCATTATAAGGGCTGTTCACAGCCTTTGAATCCTCATTCCACTAAAAAACAAACAAACAAAAACCCAACTAATCCTGGATCCTGAAAATCATGGAAGATATACTATGGGAGAGCCCCTACTATAAAAAGAAAACAAACAAACAAACTTTGGTTCTACATTAGAAGCTTGGCAATTGCATGTATGTTCTATGATTTAAGATGAAATGCTTAAGGTATTTGGATAAACATGTATTCCTTTTATGAATTTTTGTTTTATTTTTTATTTTTTTAAAAATATTTTTATTTATTTCTAGGAGAGAGAGAGACAGCGTGAGCAGGGAAGGGTCAGAGAGAGAAGGAGTCACAGACTGAAACAGGCTCCAGGCTCCGACCTGGCAGTCAGCACAGAGCCCGACGTGGGGCTCGAACCCACAAACCACGAGATCATGACCTAAGCGAAAGTCGGACGCTTAACCGACTAAGCCACCCGGTCGCCCCTATGAATTTTTGTTTTAAATAGCTTGTCGATTAAAATACCCAGATCGGCCCTAATTTCCCCAGCAAGAGTGTTCTTTCCTGTGTTGTTGTTCTCGTTTACTCTCTGATTTTACTCTCAGAATGAGATACTTTCTAAAGAAATTTGTATTTCAGTAGAGAAGCAATGTGATAAAAATGGGCTAGTCTTTCTTAGCTCAGTTTCTCTAATAGGCTCTCAAGAGCTACAGAAACAAAAGAGAAGGACTGGACCTCTGCCTCTCTTGAATTTAAAGCTTCGTTAATTGAGCTTTGGTAATGATTGTGCAGGAAGAGTGTTGGTGCTGACTTCAGTCTGCCATATCCTTGGTCTCTCTCATTGTTGCCTAATTCATCTGAAGTTGTTTACTTCATGCACTGACAGAAGCGGAGACTGATGACAACGGCTTAAAATTCTCTCTTATCTGTTTGAAATTTCTTGTTAGCATTCCTACCTGGTTTCCATCGGTGTATGAAAACAAAAAGGAATCAGATACAAACAGAGCATTAAACAATGCCTTCTGCCTTGCTGGATTGTTTAATACTCTCCTGTATACCTGAGTTAATAATTCACACTCTGCAGAACCCCAGCACGTCTCCATTAGACTTGATGTCCTCTATTAATGTGACAGCACACATCCCATGCAAAGCCACCGTGTTGAGGATAGTAGAAAGGGCAGGGTGTTCTTTAGGGCCATGTGCTAAAAGTGTTCTTTTAGATAAATTTGCCCATTTAAAAACAGGTCTCAATAAAGCTAAATTCTATTAAATAGTGTTTGTTTTAAGTGGACCTAACTATAGATTTCCAGTGAAGCTGGAGAATAGCAGAAGCCCCCTCCTTCTCCCCCCCCCCATAAATAGCTCTCCTTTTCTAGAGGTGAATGGAAGCAAATCTTCCCTTTTTCTACTTCTTATCACACCCTTTCAGTTGGCCATTAACAAAGGAGCTGACACCACATATGGTGAAAGGAATAGTATATGAATGAGGAGTGGGATTAATCTGCCTGGGGCCCATAGGTCAAGCAAGAAGCAATCTGATGTTTTATTTACATGTTTTTATAAAAGGAGCATACGAAGAACCAGGAGAGTGTAATGTATACAGAGGTCGAAGTGGTAAAGTAGGGAAAAAGAAGACCATATTCAAGTAAAAGCCCAGAGCTTTTTAGTCTCTCATTTTGTATTTCTGATTTCTGATATTATTCTGTAATAAATCACCATCCAAGCTGGTCTTGAGAACTGCATAGTTGGAGAAGTAAGCAAGCCTCAATAACTATATTTGAGCTATCTTTTTGGATGTAAAAAATGTGTTGTACCATCCAAAGTTTCCTGTGTGTACAAAGTCAGCTTAATTATCTGGATTGTTCATTTAGAGATATATTGTCACAAAATGAAAAATAATAATAGAATTTGTGATGATGATTTTCAGAATCATTTTTGAAGGATTTTCACAAATTATCAGTCTTTATGGCACAGCCAGTTTTGGTGACTATTCGACAAAATTTGCTCACAAAATTTTTGTGTATATTATACAACCCTAAGACTTGTGGACATATATCACAAAACCATACTTTGGAGCCAAGATTCATAAGAGAAATCTCATTAAGGAAAGTAAAAGAAAGAAGAAAAGAGCATCTTATATTCTAGTTAACACAATATGTGGAAGCAAAACCAGATTAGACAAATGAGTTCAATCTGTAGACATAAGGAAATCTATTATAGGAATAGGGAATAGGGTTTATTTATTTATTATAAAGTTTATTTACTTTGAGAGAGAGAGTGTGAGTGAGCGAGCATGATTGGGGAGAGAGAAAGGGAGAGAGAGAATCCCAAGCAGGCTTTGCACTGTCACTGCAGAGCCCAACGAGGGGCTCCATTTCCTGAACTGTGAGATCATGACCTGAGCCAAAATTAGGAGTCGGAAGCTTAACTGACTGAGCCACCCAGACACTCCAGAAATAGGATTTGTTAAAAGAATATTTATAATCATATTTTTATTACATACATAATTTATAGTCATATACATATATAATCATGTTTTTAAGCTCAAGTTTACATGGACAGAATAAAAGAGAGGGTAGGCATAAAAGAACTTAGGGAACATAATTTGTGTTAACGATAGCTATTAGCCTAATAATTTCAGTGAGAGGTCAAATGTAGTGGGTCATCACCAGCTTATTTTTCTGTATGAAAACAGTCCCTGTCGTTCTCCCCAGACTGTTTATGCCAATTTTGGATTTCACTGTCGCATAACCCAGGGCTGAAAAAGTAGTGCCAATTCTCACATATCTCCCATGCTGGTGAAGAGGAGACAGGTAAGAGAACAAAGTCAATGTGAGATCACCATCAGATTATTCTTGTTAGCTTTCTTGGAGAAAATAGCTAAAAGAATGTGAAGTTTGGTTTTGGTGTTAATATATGTGCCTTTGTGGGAAAATTAGTAGTAGAAATTGTTAGTATTTTTATTATTGTAAATGATAATGTCTTATTAAGAAAAAAAATTATCACTGCCCTGGCCATGAACACAAACATGCTTTCTTTAATCAACTAAATATATTTTATTTTTGCCAATATGTTTACCAGTGAAAGGGTAATTAATTTTTATCTGGGAACTTATTTTTTTTTCTTTTTTCTCTTTTCTTTTTTGAGAGAGAGAAAGAGCGAGAGCGAGAGAGAGAGAGAGAGAAATTGAATCCAAAGCAGGATCCACACCCAGCGCAGAGCCCCATCTGTGCTCTGTCCCACGACCCATGAGATGATGACCTGAGTCGAAATCAGGAGTTGGATGCTTGACTGACTGAGCCCTCCCTGGCATGCCTATTAGCTTACTATTTGCCAAGCATCTTCTATGTGTTTTATATATATTAACTTATTTAACTCATAAAAATCATTTCTATTTTAGAGTTAAGAAAAGAGCCTTGAAAGATGAAGTAAATCCCCAGCTGGTAAAGGGGAAAAACAAAGCTGAACCCAGGCAGTATCACTCTAGAGCTCAAGCATCTAACCAGAACATTTTTATGGGTTTTGAAATATACAATAGCTGAAACACCCTCATAAATTTGTGACATTATGGAATTATATATATAAATAGAAATGTCAGATATAAGATGAAAATATTTGCCCTGAATTTTGTGTTTATCTGTTTAATCATTCATTTATTCAAACAACAAAAAAAGAAAAATTGCATCTCCCACCAGGTGGTGGAGATGTAAAGATGAATTAGATACAATCCCTTGTCTTATAAAAAGTTCTTGTCCTAATGAAAATACATGCTTGTCACATAACATGTGTTTTAGTGTGATGCAATATATACTCACAGGATACTTGAAAACACATGTTTGGGCATCTATTTCATTCTGAGGGAAGCCAGAAAGAGAGAAACTTTGCAGAAAAGAGTTTCCCAGGATAGTTAGTGCTTAAGCCTCATATTATTTTATTTATTTTCTTCTTACATAGTTTATTGTCAAGTTGGTTTCCATATAACACCCAGTGCTCATCCCAGCAAGTGCCCCCCTCCATGCCCATCACCCCCCTTCTCCTCTCCTCTACCCCCACCAGTCCTCAGTTTGTTCTCAGCATTCAAGAATCTCTCATGGTTTGCCTCCCTCTCCCCCACTATTTTTCCCCTTCTCCTCCCCCATGGTCCTCCATTAAGTTCCTCCTAATCCATTTATATGTGCAAACATATGGTATCTGTCCTTCTCTGCCTGACTTATTTTGCTCAGCATAACACCCTCAAATTTCATCCATGTTGCTACACATGGCTGGATTTCATTCTTTTTCATTGCCATGTAGTATTCCATTGTATAGATAAACCACATCCTGATCCATTTATCCGGATGAATATTGGGGTGCATGTGCCCCTATGCATCAGCAGTCCTGCATCCCTTGGGTAAATTCCTAGCAGTGCTGTTGCTGGGTCATAGGGGAGTTCTACTGTTAATTTTTTTGAGGAACCTCCACACTGTTTTCCAGAGGGGCTGCACCAGTTTACATTCCCACCAACAGTGTAGGAGGGGGCCCATTTCTCCACATCCTCGCCAGCATCTATAGTCTCCTGATTTGTTCATTTTAGCCACTCTCACTGGCGTGAGGTGGTATCTCAGTGTGGTTTTGATTTGTATTTCCCTTATGATGAGGGACATTGAGCATTGTTTCATGTGTCTGTTGGCCATCTGTATGTCCTCTTGGAGAAGTGTCTGTTCATGTCTTCTGCCCATTTCTTCACTGGATTATTTGTTTTTCAGGTGTAAAGTTTGGTGAGTTCCTTAGGGATTTTGGATCCTAGCCCTTTATCTGATATGTCATTTGCAACTGTCTTTTCCCATTCCATCAGTTGCCTATTAGTTTTATGGATTGTTTCTTTTGCCATGCAGAAGCTTTTTTATCTTGATGAGGTCCCAATCATTCATTTTTGCTCTTGATTCCCTTGCCTTTGGGGATGTTCAAGTAAGAAATTGCTGTGGTGGAGGTCAAGGAGGTTGTTTCCTGTTTTCTCCTCTAGGATTTTGATGGTTTCCTGTCTCACATTCAGGTCCTTTATCCATTTTGAGTTTATTTTTGTGTACGGTGTGAGAAAATGACCTAGTTTCATTCTTCTGCATGTCGCTGTCCAGTTCTCCCAGCACCATCTGTTAAGGAGGCTGTCTTTTTTTTCCATTGGAGACTCTTGGAGTGCCATATGAGGGTTGGGATGGTGAGTGTGGTGCTGTTGATTTGATTCAGATGTCTTTCTTAGGAGAGAAGGTAAAATTGTTCAAGAGAGTGGACTCTTGATTTGTATCCATAGCATGGTACAAAATGAAAGTGTGACATTTAGTGGAAATCAGGTGAATTGATAATTATGTTATATTTCTTCAAACAATTCCAAAGTGATGAAAAATGTATACAATAGGTACATAGTGGATACTTGATATTTTGTATTTCAGGTTAGAGTCATTTATCCAGCACAACATGAAGGGCATAAACAGTTCATGATTCACATTGTGACTGCCACTTATTAATTAGCTAGTGAACTTGGAAAAGTTATTTTACCTCCAGGATCATCAGTATCAGTATGTTCATCTATAATAGGGGGAAAAATGACTTCCTGTCTATGTAATTGCAAGGCTTTTCAGGAAATACTTGATAAAGGGTGAGTTATGTGTTTGACATATAATAGGCACTCAGAAGTGATCATTGTGGTTATGAATAGGTTAAACATGTGGGTAATAACTACTGTAACAGTCACTGTGTTTGGTGTTTGCTGTCTGGGGCACAAGCATGGCATGCTCGACCTGTTCCCTATAGGCTTTCAGGACGATCTATTAAAACTCCAGGAGTGTTGTTAAACACAACCATCTTTGAAATCAGCCATGCAGGAAGTATATATGTCACAGAAATTGCACATGCTACCTTTCAGGGCTTCCTTTCTCCTGAGAGCCAGTTGATAATGCCTTAGCCGAATTTTAAAGGGTAAAATGTGGAGGGTGGAATGGATGGAGTAGTCATGACATGGAAATAGCACTGGACATAAATAAGATTAAAATCATCCGGATGCTTACTTACGCATAGTGAATATCTTTACTTCCTTATTGGATTAGTTTTTATCTACTCTCCTTTGCTCAAAACAAACTATCCAGTGTCTCCCCATTTCACCCAGACTAAAAGCATTTTCAATGGCCTCTTAAAACTCATTCCTTTGTAACTTCTCAGATCTCATCTCCTTCTACTCTTTATTACTTCCTACTCTACTCCAGTAAAGCACATAAGATGTTCCCACCCAGGCCCTTTGGCATGGCTTATCCCTCTCCTGAAAATCCTTCCCCCAGATGTGTTCATGGCTTTCTTTATTGCTTTCTTCAAGTGTTTGCTCAAATGTGACCTGTTAAACCTGGTTTATCCTTCTTGCTTTGTTTAAAAAATCACACCCCCCTGCCCTAGAATTTATCCCCTTTCCACTGCTGTATTCTTTCATAAGAGATTCATCTTCTAACATAATGTATGATTTATTTATTTGAATAATAAAATTACACTAGAATATAAGCACTATGAGGGCAGGGATTTTTGTATAATGCTTATATACTGATGTATCACAGGCATCTAAAAGAGGGCTGAAGCACAGTAGGTCTCCAATGAAAATGTACTCAATGAATGTTGGTTAAAATAAAAAAAAATGTATATACATATAATATATACACATATATTATATCTGCTTATATATAGTATAAGGTAAGAGTTTTGAAGGTTTATGATGAGGTTTAACTAAAAGATCTAGAATTTCCCAATTCTGTCATATAAATAACTTCCCATCAAGGTAACTATATACAAAAATGAGAATGAGAATAACCTAATGTTGTTGAAATAACTTTAAAGCATGTAGGTTAACCTCAAGTCTCAACCTTCTTCCCCTAAACCTGTAACTAAACCCTTGTGGTTGAACTTTAGGGTACAGGAACTTGAAACAAGAGCAAGCATTATTAGAGAGAAGGGGAGTACACATGTGATAGAAGACAGAACTGGGGTAGTCAGTCTTCAAAATGGCCCCTAATAATCCCTTCCTTCTGGGATTTATAACATCTAGTTTCTTCCTGCATTGTACCAAGTTCATTTGTACAATAAATCTAGCAGAAGTGATGGTAAGACACTTCCAAGATTAAATTGTAGAAGACATTTTGGTCACCCTCTGTCTTAGATCACTTATTTTGGGGAAACCAGTTGTTGAGTAGGCCTATGGAGAGACCTGTCTGATGAGGAGCTGAGGCCCCCTGACAGTAGTCACATAAAGGAGCTTGGAACTGTATCCCTTCCACTCCAGCCCATTTGAGCCTTCAGATAACTGTAAACCTGACCTACATCTGGACCACACTCTCACGAGAGACTCTGAACTATCACCATTCACCCAAGCTGCAACTAGAGTCCTGACTCTCAAAAACTGTGTGAGATGTTAAAAATTCATTGTTTTAAGCTGCCTAATTTTGGGAGATTTGTTATATTGCTATATATATCTAATGAAAGCACCATTTTTGGGGAGATTTGTTACATTGCTATATATATATCTAATGAAAGCATACCAACAGGAAGAGGCAGAAAAGAAGGTCCAGTGAATATTCTAAATTTTGCCACTTCAATGATCATTTCTTCCTCTTGGAGACTGCTAAAAGGTGGAAGATTTTTTCTATTTCCTTGTTCCCTGTGTATGTCAGACATATAGATTTGTTAATCTTAAGCATTTCAGGTACTATAGACTATGATACCTCAGAGGCAAAGGTCATCCTTCCTTCCCTTCCCTTCATTTCATTTCATTTCATTTCATTTCATTTCATTTCATTTCATTCCATTCCATTCCATTCCATTCCATTCCATTCCATTTCATTTGTTTAAAGTTTATTTATTTATTTTGAGAGAGAGGGAGGAGGAGGAGGAGGAGATATAGATATATATACATATATATAATCTATACGTACATATATATCTATACATACATATATATCTATGTATGTATATACATACATATATCTATCTATATATCTATATAGATATAGATATATAGATAGATATATGTATACAGAGAGAGAGAGAGAGAGAGAGGATCCCAAGCAGGCTCCGCACTGTCAGCACAGAGCCAGATTGGGCCTGAATCCATGAACCATGAGATCATGACCTGAGCTGAAATCAATGCTTAGCCGACTGAACCACTCAGATGTCAGTTTCCCACATAATTTTAATATGTTGTATAGTTCAAATACAGCTTTGGTAAGATGGACTCTTTAAATATATTTTGAATGATTGAAGTTGTCAATTTAGTGTTTATTTAATCAGTTTTTTAGTCATACTGAAGACTAATGGGGTGGATAATATTAGGGACTTCTTGTTGTTATATTTCATGTTAAAGGACTAGAACTTGAAGACTAGGCCATGGATATAGAAATACCATCACATAGTTAACCTTAGGTAGTGGAGAGAAATGTAAGCACAGATAATATAAAATGTCAGGCAATTTGCCTGGGTGATCTTTTCTGCCTGAGTTGAAGCCGAGTCCCTGAGTCAAAAATTTCAAATATTGTGAATCAGAGCACTAGAAAACAGTCCCTCAGAAATGTCCACAGTGGAGTTAATGAATCTGGATGGTTTCTTCTACTTTTGATGATCTTTTTTTTTTTTTGGC
>NW_027529428.1:6929501-6976186 GCF_008692635.1 Crocuta crocuta
TTTGGCATCAGTGGGTGAGAATGGGTAATAGTGAGATTGTTGAAAATTGAGACCACATATTCCCAATTGAGCAGACACCAGTGATCGCAGTGGAAGGAGAAAGTTCCATAGAGAAAACAAAGTGAAGAAAATTAGGAAATTGGACTGGAGGATGTTGCAGATGGCAAAGGCAGTAAACTTTTTGATTTTGAAATGTCTCCTTCACCCTCCAGAGTTTTCTGGTAATCTACAGTTGATCCCAGTCCCAATAAATTTGACAGCATTCATTTAAATATGCAAATTTTTGCTTCAATTTTATTCCTCATCTGGGATTTAAATGTGAAAAAGGAATAAAAAATACAAGTACAAAGATGACAGAGAAATATAGGTTAAGTGGGAAACAGCTATAGCATTTTTATTTGACAAAATCCATCTTATTATTTTAATAGATATTTTACTAATGGTGGCTTTACCTTGATTTTATTATTAAACTTCCTTGAAATTAAAATATTTTTCTATGTCTGTCAATCAATTTAAAGCGTTCCCCAAGATAAATAGGAAACAAGATGAAGATAGAGGAGTTTGCATTTTGAACTAAACTCCTCAGATAAGACACACTCCATGGGCTAATACCCCGATTTGTGACAGCCTGTGTTTTGGTGACAATAACATCTTCTGCCTCAGAGCAACTGTTCTCATAAATTGTATAAAATGACTCTTCCATGGTGGAGTCTTCGAAGTGACCACCACTCCCTATGGCAGCCCGTGCTGTTTGACAGCAATGATATTTCCATCTTTTGGAAATAGCAATAGTAGCCATGTCAAAAACTCAGGATCAGTTTAATGAAGGTTCTCCTACCTCTGCATCCCTGGATACTGTAATATAGGGAAATTAAATACAGTGTTTACTATTTTCCCTTGAAATGCTGACGCCATGCTTGTGCAGGCCATTAACTATTCTGCAGATGGCCAGAAGGGCAGTTGGGTTCCTTTGAATCTACCAGATAATCTTGCTTCAAGGTCCCACAGCACTCAGAGGTTATGGTGGGGATGTAACTTTGATCATAGATTATCAGAAAAGAGACTGGGGCATGTCTCAAATCACTAGCATAAGACATTTTATTACAGCTTCTCACAGGGTAGCAACTATCCAAGTTGATAGTTCCAATTTTAGGATTGTCCATGGAGGTAAATTACCATAAAAGGAGAATTCTTGCTGTTATGATATGGAGCCAAGGAACATAGGAAAGGTGATAATATAACACAAACAATAAAGGATATTGTTAATATGGGGGAGCCAGGTAAAAGGAAGGAAGAAAGATTGTTAAGGAAAGCACAAACCTTACACATTTGTGTAATATAGTAACATTACTTGTGCATATATAAAAAAGTAACACACAATTCTTGTGAATAGTGACTACATACATGTCAGGGTCAACTTTTGCAAAACAGACTTAAACTTTTTTCTTGTGATACTTTTGTGTTCATTGGGTCAAATGGTCATTCATGAATTTTGTGCTTATTTGAATCATAGGAATGCATGTCCCATTTGTGAATTTTATAAAAGGGGATTTCGGCCATAATGACATGTACAGATCTCAGCTTAGTTGTCTTTATGTAGACCCTGTTGTGTTAAGTGTTTATTAATGTGTCTCTAAGGGCAGTATGTATGGATCTGTGAAGGATGCCAGGGATAAGGGACGAGATGACTAGCTCTGGGATTTTAGTCCTAATGTCCAGCAACTTCTGCTGTGGTCCCTTAACACAGTCACTGCCACCATCTTGAATTTTAAGCTGTCTTGGCATAAATGATTTCAATGGAGAAGACACTTGTCATTCATATCTTTCAATTAACCCTTTACACTCTGATTCCAGGCTTTGTGGACAGCTATCCAATTAACATTAGTTTCCTCAAGAAGATTGACTTACGAGACAGGAATAATGGACAAACTTTTTAACAAGTAATACAGACAACTTAGCAATCGTTATGTTTACAGAACATTAATAAATTGGCATTTGGATTTATATCCTAATCTCCTACGAATTTGGTTGTATAAGTCAGCTACTCAAAGTGTGTTCAGCTCTGAGTTGCCAGAAAAAAATCCAGTTTGCAGACCTATGAACCTGAGGAACAGCAGTGACCTGGATTCATCTTGTGAAGGGAGGGCTTTGCTGTCTTCCTGGCTGGGAAGCCAGACGCTCTGCCTGTTTGGTCTCTCTTTAACTTCACTAAAGCTACATCGTCTTTGTCAGTTTGATTTGGTAGGAAAAATGTACAAGGAAATAATTTCATAGTGAAATGATATGATTTTATAATTCACAAAATCATTTTGTCAACTGTGGGGCAACACTATCCCTATCAAAATCCCTCCCCCCCCAATTTTTAAAAAATAAAATTGGAACCATCTTTATCAACGTTAACATCTCTAGGGTTTCAGACATGCTATCTAGAATATACTGAAGAAATTTACCACCGTGTCATGGTATTTGGCTTATTTTCTTTTGAGGTGATATGTCTACACTAATGTTTTTAAAATTTTTTTAATGTTTTATTTATTTTTGAGAGAGAGAGAGAGTGAGCGAGAGAGCGCGCAAGCACGGGAGGGTCAGAGAGAGGGAGACACAGAATTCGAAGCAGGCTCCAGGCTCTGAGCTGTCAGCACAGAGCCCATCACAGGGCTCAAACCCATGAACCATGAGATCATGACCTGAGCCAAAGTTGGACACTTAACTGACTGAGCCATCTAGGCACCCCTACACTAATGGTGTTTAAATTGTGACTTGTGAGTTTTAGAAATGTTGCAAAAACCAACTGGGGCTGCTCTAGGGGAGGGAAATGTTATGAATTAAGTTTGATTACTGACTTTGGCTGAATATCCATCCTGACTTCAAACTCCTTTCTTTGATCAGACACTTTTATACAAGATTTTTTAAGCTCTTAAATAAAAACTACCTGGGCTTTAACCACACATTCACATTATGGTCCCACAAGACTTATAAGGATACTGAATCATATGCAAATATTTTAATTTCACTAAACTCTTCCTTTGAGTGGAAAGAAAAGTGCATCTCACACACACGCATGAGTGCATACACACACAATACAATCAATACAACACAGTGTACACACACACACACACACACACACACACACTTATAGCACTCCTTGCTTGTAAAGTGCACACCAATGCCTGTTAATAAGAGATCTAAGACCTTAATAGGTCTTTATATTTATAACACTTACTACTCTGTGACCAATAAGGAAAAAAATGTCTCAAAATATTTGGGAATTACACATATTTAAAGTTACTTTATGTTTCTTTACCATAGTATTCTTTCCTTTTGCCATTTTATTTCAAAATATGCCATGTGTCTTTCCTCCCTTTCTTTTTTTTTTTAATTTTAATTTCCCTTTGGCAGTTAAATAATATCCTAAAATAAAACCTATGGGAATTTATAATAAAATCACTATTCCTTTTTCCCATTACCACTTCTTCAATAAAATTAGAGGAACACCAGTGATTGCAGTAATCTGATTGGGAATTTAAATGCAAAGAAAATTCTAAATTGTGGTTCCCACAGCAACTATAAAAAGACACTCAACATGAGTGCATATTTATATTAAGATATAAAACTTAACAACTTCCCCAGTTATACAAATGCTATATAAAAACAAAGGGGTGGAATTATGGTTGCTATGGGAATCACAACTCTGAACCTACTGACTTTTGGAAGTTTAAATATACTGACATAGAATTTCACACTGAATATTACATAGGGACAGGAACGTGCACGGGATTAGAGACCAACATGTGGCAAATGACATGAAATGAAATAATGAAAGAAAATGTCACTCTAGTGCCTAAATGTCTTCTATTTATGGATCAGTCCCTTTCATTCTGATAACATATCACCTCTGAAAACAGAGTAAAATATCCGTAGGTTGTGCTCTGTGAAGTGGTGGGACATGGTGCTTCTCTTTCTATGTTGGTGTGATGGCTCAGCTGCTCGTAAAAGAGTGAGTGTGGGCACTGCAAACATAGAGACCTCAGGATGATTCTCGGCTTAGCAGTTTACTAGCCAAATAACTTCATCGTCTTTCCCTCCAATCAGGGTAATAATTCTTATTTTAGAGACTTAATTTCATGAAATGAAAATGGGATGAGATATGCAAAATTGCCTAGCCAAGACATGCAGTCAATATGTGTACTACTTTTCAAGACTCAACACATTTCACTAGAAGGCATTTGTTATTGTAGGAATCTATTTAAAAAAATTTTTTTAAAGAATTGCTAGCTGCTGCAGGAGATTAAAGAAATAAGGTACTACACCTCACCTTTGACCTGTGGAAATAATATTCCAGTTAGGTAATAAAATAAATGATATTTTCATAAAGTTTATAATTTGTAAAATACTTATACATAAATAATTTTTAAAAAGCATGCAAAATAGAAGAACCGATTCCCTTCTTTGAGCTATGTCTATTTCTCATTCTTTTACAATGAGCAGTGGGGAAGAAGTTTTGGGAAAGCAAAAGACAATGGTAATTATGTAATTTCTTATTCAAAACAGTATCAAACAACAGTCCGATGCTACTGGCATCAGATTCAACTTTCTGCTTGGGCAATTTCTTTTTTTTCTCCCCGAAAAGTCTCAGCAGTTCTGCATTTTCTCTTTTCTTGAGTGGAGGTGGAGAAGAAGCTTTTCTCCATAACAAGGAGACTGCTCCAGAGAGGAGAGCTGTTTAATCATTTATTGTTACTCATTATTGCTATCATCTCATTCTCCATATAGAAATGCAAGTGGTGTGATGATCGGAACATAACTTCAATAATGCATCTGAGGTAGTCTCATGGGTAGTTATTTCTCGTCATTTATTCCCAGGCCCACAATGTTTTGGACAGAGCTGTCTTGTGGAGAGAATTTTTAAAAATTAAAAAAAAATTAAAATCTTATATCTGTCTTATAATGTCTATAACATGTCTTCTGAGAAGACAAATCAGATCCTAGTGTTAAATATATAATATTTTAGTTCATTAGTTTAAATTATTTTTTCCCAGTGTTTTAATTATGTTAGGAAAGCTTCAAGCCCATACGCTGGAAGAGTCCTCTAAAGTACCTACCTTATTGAACACTGAATGCTCATGATAGTTTTGAATAAACTAAGGAACAGAGGGTACTAAGATAATATAGCCTAGACTAGAGTTTCTCAAATTTTGATAGCAAACCACAGTAGGAAGTGCATTTTACCTAATGCCCCTGCATATACAAACACACTCCCAAACTTACATGTGATTGAAACTGAGGAGTCACAGAACACATTCACATACACATTATGTACTGTGATCTCTTCTTTCAAAAAAAATTCTAATTGCAATCCATTAAATTCATTTTACTGTCTTCTAATGGCCTTCTATACCTAGTTTGAAAAAACCTAGGTCACATTTTCAAAAAGTGGCAGAACTTAGATAATAAACCAAATTTTCTGAATGGCATCCATCCGTCCACCCATCCATCCTTCCATTCATCCTCCTATCCATCCATTATCTATTTATCTATCATCTATTTGTCATCTATCTATTGATTTATCTACCTGGAGGATATATAGCCTTAAGCAATTGACTTATTTTTTCTGTGCCTTAGTTTATTTTTAACATGGGAAAATATTCATACCTTCTCGTAAACTACAAATGAGTTAATGTGCAATTCTTCAACTAGTGTTCGACACATAGTAAATGTTATACAGAGTAATTATTAGCTCTTACTGTTATTAAAAAAAAATTGTGTGTTTTATTTATTTCTGAGAGAGAGACAGTGTGAGGAGGGGAGGGTCAGAGAGAGGGAGACACAGAATCTGAAACAGGCTCCAGGCTCTGAGCTAGCTGTCGGCACAGAGCCCAACACGGGGCTCGAACCCACGAACCATGAGATCATGACCTGAGCCGAAGCCAGATGCTTAACCGACTAAAGCACCCAGGCACCCCTAGCTCTTACTGTTACTAACAAACATGGAATGCTCACAATGGGCCCTGTGATTGCTGTGGGAACAAAGACGAATAGAACAAATTCTGCCTTATGGAGCTAACAATTTATAATGGGATAGAGATTGGAAAGTGAATAATTCTGACATGTGCTATGAATTTTATGATAGATGATGTATGACCAATTTACTGTGGTAACACCCACCTCCCCAGAAGATACACTCATACACCTTGGTTGCTTAGATTCTTTTTGAAAATTCCCTAATCTTCAAGCGTATTAGAGTCTCCAAGGAGGAGCACTTGTGAATTAACACAGTAAGTTAAGGTTCACCAGTGTCCCTCTGCTGTTCTGGCTCCTGCTTACGGAGGTGCTACCATCCTTCTCCAGATGCTGTCCTGCTATCTGTCACTTCATTTTGAACAGTCTCCACCTGTCACTGCAGCTACCCTGATGCGCAACACCTCTTCCATTCAAGCTGAGGGGCCCCTGTGATTCATCGAGGCCCCTGCTGCTCTCCAAGTTGTGGGCGGTCTTTCGAAAGCATCTCCCTTTTGTATCTTACAAGGAATGCCTACCAGGATTACTTGAGCATTGAGTCACTCCAGAAGTTTATGTCTAGCACTTTTTAGTTTCCTCCAAAGCTGTTTCTTTCCAAGGTGCTGATGTGCCTTTGAGTTTTACCCAGAACACTTGATTCTTCCTGATTCTCAGCTTCTTTTACTAGGAGGGCTTATAATGCCAGATTCTATAATCCCTTAGGACATTCCCNTTTTCCAGGCATTTATGAATATATCTGAATCCCAAGTGTGATACTATGTGAGTCACTTTCCAAAAGAACTTTTAAACCCAGTGGTGTGCTGGCGTGTGTTTAATAAACATCAGGCTAGAGGATGGTGGAGGGAGGGGGTGCGGGGTCCTGATTTGTAGTATTTGCGGATTTCCAGGGTGTAAATACTCCCAGCTTGGACAGTTTCAGAGTACTAATGTCTATGTGTATTCCCTATGCCAAACCATAAATAAAAATGAATATCTGGGTGATTGAGGTGTTGCAATACTCCGTGAGCCAAATATATCCAATATATATCTAAATATATATATCTAGCCTGGTCACTCTGTTGCACACAGTATATACCCACATATGTACACACACTGTCAGACACATGAATAATAGACACATTGGCAGTAAGAACTGTGTTATTGACATAGAAAATAAGTTGAAGTTTTCCTTGGCTGTGATCCTTCAGCAATTTGAAGGTATGTCTCTTACAATCCTTTGTATCATATCACACTCATTGCTGCTATATATTCCTCCCCAACTGGATTTTCTTTCATATTTTAGTGTATAGATAACATTTTTTAGGGGAAAGAGTATGTTTTCTTAATTTTTTTCAGTGTTTATTTTTTCAGAGACAAAGCATGAGCGGGGCAGGGGCAGAGTAAAGAGAGAGAGAGACAGAGAGACCCCCCCAAAGAAGGCTCCAGGCTCTTAGTTGTCAGCACAGACCCCGGCGCGGGGCTCCAACCCATGAACTATGAGATCATGAACTGAGTGGAGGTCGGACGCTTAACCAACTGAGTCATCCAGGCACCCCTAGAGAACATATTTATATAATGTACAACTATGTATTTTTCATTTAAAGTGTGTAATTTAATGATTTTTAGTATATTCACAGATTTATGCAACTAATACTGCAGTAAATTTCAGAATATTTTTATCACCCCCAAAAGAAACTTTGTACCCATTAGCAGTTACTCCATATTCTCATTTGCTCTCCTTCCCCTAAATTCTAACCAATCATTAATTTATTCTCTGTTTCTAGAGATGCACCTATTCTGGACATTTCATGTAAATAGAATCATTCAATATGTGCTCTTCTATGATAGGAGTCTTTTAATTTCTTTTGGGTATTTTCCCAGGAGTGCAATTGCTGGATAACTCTGTTTAACATTTTAAGGAACTGTCAAACAATACTTTGAAGCAGCTGCAACATAACAGTCTTACCTGCAATTGTATGAAGATTCCAGTTTTCCATATCCTTAGCATGACTGTTTACTATCTTTTTGGTTATAGGCAGCCTAGTGGGTATGAAGTACTACTATTTTGTCATATTTCTGTAATGGCTAGTAATGTTGAATGCCTTTTCATGTGCCTGTTTGTATATCTTTGGAGAAATCTCTATTTAGAGCTTTTGGTCATTTTAAAAATTGACATTATTTATCTTTTCATTATTGAGTTGTTTTCATATATTCTGGAAACAGATCTCTTATCAGATACATAATTTGCGCATATTTTCTAGATTCTAGAGGATTTTCTATTCACTTTCTTGATAGTACTAATTTCAAACACAAACTTTTTAAATTTTAATGAAGTCTCATTTATCTGTTTTTTTACTTTTGTAGCTTGTGCTTTTGGTGTCGTACTTAACAAGGCTTTACCAACCCCAAGAAAAGAAAGATTTATTTCTATGTATTCTTATAAAAATTGTAGAGTTTTATCTCTTACATTTAGCCCTGTGATCCATTTTTTTGTGTATTCAGTTTTTGTCTTCATGTAAAGAAGGGTGTATTTTCTGGGGTGCCTGAGTGGCTCAGTCTGTTATGCGTCCATCTTCAGCTCAGGTCATGATCTCGTGGTTCATGAGTTCAAGCCCCACATCGGGCTCTGTGCTGACAGCTCATAGCCTGGAGCCTGTTTCAGATTCTGTGTCTCCCTCTCTCTCTCTACTCCTTCCTCACTCATGCTCTGTCTCTCTCCTTCAGGAATAAATAAGCTTAAAAAATTAGAAAAAGAAGGGTATGTTTTCTTTAAATCATGGTTTCCATGGTAAAATGCCAGGATTAATAATTTGTCTTTAATCTTAAAGAAAATGAAGCACAATTTCTTCTTTTCGGTGCAAATTCACCACTGACTTTCCATGAAAATATCTAAAAAAAGACATCAGCCACTGTGGAATTTATTTTGGTTATTGCACATTTTCTTTCTTTGAGAATCAAATCAGTCAAAATTCTACTGCCATCAAAGCTTTTATTGTTTTCATGTTTCGCTAGCAGGCCTTACTTGTGTAATGGACCCAGAACTGAAGAAGTATTTTTACTTTTTGACAAGTAATTAAATATCTAACAATGTTCTGGATCAAACAGTTTACACTGAATTAGTAATCTGATTTTTAGCTACAATTATACATGTAAACAGTTTCCTTTTTCCCCAAAGGTTATAAATATCTTTATAAAAATAGTTGGAAGGAAAGTGAAAAGGGGAGGGTAACCCCCCAACTCCCAAAAAAAAAAAAAGAAATCTATTGAAGTTAAAATTAAAAAGAGGTGTTTGATATGATAAATAATGATGAGATAATGGGTTTCTTTGGGATATGGAAATAGAATCCACAGGAGAATGAGGACCTCAGCTAAGAGCTGGACCTCAGCTAAGAGCTGGTAGGTGGATCTGCCATGAACTGAAAGTTTGGCTTACCTTCTCTACTTTTTTCACAAACATTATTGGCATTTGGCGAGTCTTCTCATATGCATGGATTTCTCGGAAGTGACAGGTCATCTGGGAGCCTAAAGGTAATGCTGTATAGCTTAAATTGTAGCTAATCCTATTTCTCTATTTTCCTCAGTAGTTCTCTGTGAATCTTCTAGGCCAGGTGATGATGAGAGGCTGTCAGAAGAGAAGTCCGTCCTCTGTATAGAACACAGATATGGCTGCTTGGCAGGAACTTTTTAAAGGGGTAGTGCTGAGCATAGCACGGTGTTTGTGTTGGAGAGGAAGGAGGCTTACCACAAATGTATAGCTCATAAGTTGATTAAATATTGCAATATTCCTGTGTCGTAAGGGGCAGTGGCTCAGAGACCCTTGTCATACTAATGAGGATTCCAACCTGACTGATTTGACCTAATCATTCAGAGATAATAGTAGATCTAGCCCTTAAATTACTGGATAACTTTGATGATTGCTCAGTAGCATGCAGACTAAAGCAGAACCCAGCATGGATTTTACCATTTATCTATCTAATCTATTTTTGATGAAAATGTGCCAGGAGAATGCAGAAGACATCAAACTATTTAGGCTTTCCAAGCTATAAATATTTGTCAAATATGACTTAAATTTTTAAGCTACGCTTTCCTTTTAACTTCTAAAATTATTTTTAGAATACTTTTCTCATATATTGTAGCTTTAACACACTATGTTAAAAAGAAGCAGGTTATGATCCATCAATTTCGTAAGTCTCTACCTTGGAATGTTTTATAATTAAATCATAACACTACTTTAGAACAGATAACTAAATCTTTAAAGGGGAAAATACATAGATTTTTAAATTTAGGGAATGTGTTAATCTACTGCATTGATTTTATCCTCATCTCAATTAAATTAATTCTCTCTGTCACCATTTATCATGTCAGAAGTTTGCCCCTGTGCTATAACCATATGAGTTATTCCTGCAAAAGCATGTCAGAATAATTCACACTTGCTTCTCCTTTAATAATTTCTTCCGCAGGTTAGCAAGTCTTATAAGAAAAATTCCAATGTATTATATTTTATTTGCATGGAGTATTAACACAATGTATTAAATATAATGTAGAAATTTAGTTGCATGAATTTTTACCTTGACTTAAAAAATATTTATTTACTGAAATGTGATATATATAATGAAAGTGCATAAGTCATCAGCTCAATAAATTATTACAAAGTGAATACAGTGAATAAAGTCACTCCCAGGTCAAAATATGAGGTTGTTACTGAAACCTAGAAGCCATTCTGGTGATCCATTTCAATCGTAACATCTTCTATTCATGCCACAGGAAACACTGTCCCAGCTTCTAGAACGATAGTTTAATTTGCTTCTGAACTTTAGGCAAATGAAATTATAGAGTAGTATATGTTCTTTTGTATAGGGTTTCTTTCACTCAACAATATATTTATAAAACTCATTTGTAGTTGTATGTGTTGATGTGTAGTTAATTCATTCTAGTTGCTGTAGAGTATTCCATTGTTTGAATATATTGCATTTTATTTATACTTATGCTTTGATAGATATATGAGATATTTCCAGTTTTTAATATCCTTGAATATTTTGGTGCACATGTACACACATTATTTAGACATGGGATTGTCAGGCCATGGTGTGTGCATATGTCCAGCTTTACCAGATACTACCAACTATTTTCCAAAGGTGTTATATCAATTTATACTTCCTCCAACAGTGGCCTTTTCATTGACTTAATGTATGACATTAGCAATTTGAAATTAAAATGTTATTAACTCTACTGTAGGATTAAACTGCTTCTTTCTGTAATAACTGTGTAGGCAGAAAATATTTATAGGTTAAAGGAAGTCAAATTTGTGAAATAATGTACACTTGAGAATTCCAACAAATAGGTCAAATAGGTGAATAATTAGATGGATTTGTGATTCTTTCCCTCTAAACTTGAACACCATTTGAGGCCTAAAAAGGCTTGGAATCTATAGATCTCTTTATTTCTTTATCATCTTGCTGTTCCCTTAGTTGAAAGATTATTAGTAATCATCTTTTTTTTTAATTTTTTTTTATTTATTTCTAGGAGAGAGAGAAAGAGAGAGAGAGAGAGAGAGAGACAGCGTAAGCAGGGGAGGGTCAGAGAGAGAGTGAGACACAGACTCTGAAACAGGCTCCAGGCTCTGAGCTGGCAGTCAGCACAGAGCCTGATGTGGGGCTCGAACCCACGAACCGCGAGATCATGGTTAGATCATCAACCTAAGCGAAAGTCAGACGCTTAACCGACTAAGCCACCCAGGCGCCCCAGTAATCATCTTTATCTCATAGGATTATGGGACATATAAATGAGACCATGCATCAGAAGCTTGACTCATAGTCAGTGTGGAATAAATATGTTATGATTCATCAATAACATGTGAATTTAGTTCTTTACATGTAGTATTATTGTCTGAATGCTTATTAGTATAGAATAAGCAATTTAAGTTATATGATGGTAGAAAAGTGAATAGCAGAAACACCCACTGAACTCCTGGGTATGGGTGGCATTTCATATTGTCACATAGGAAATGCCACAGTGCATTTCATTTCATACCTTAACTAGAAAGTGATTCCCTTCACTGAGGGAACTGATTTTTTCTCTCTCTCTTTTTCTTTGTCTCTTCCAGGGCTGTAGTAGCACCTCTGTGGGCTTTAGCCACTTTTGCCTGCATATGTCTCTTCTTCCACTAAAAATTAATCAGTTAAAAAAAGAGTATGATGGTACCAGTATAAAGATAAATATTTAAATAATAACAATTATATATGCATAATATGTAAATTACACATCATATATCACATATGTGAATAATATGTAAGTTACTAACAATATGTTAATATATAATATTAAATTATTGATAACAATTACATATAAACAATATATTAGTAATTACTATATTACTCAGTAATTTTTAAGCTAAAATTTCATTTTCCCCTGATTTAAAAAAGTCAGAACATTTTCTGGGACTCATAAATGTATTATGGGCTATAGGCACTGTGCTTACTGTGTTACTAAACTTACAGAATAAGTAAATTCTTCTGTTTCTCTCCCTCTTCCTCTCATTGTCTCTCTTACTTTAGATTTATGTCAGAGTGTCCTTCTCAGGGGAGGAGATAATAAGACTTCACAAAGAGCCATTTTTGTGTAAGGAGAGCAGGCGGCCGGCAGTTTGTAGTGCATATTGGACAGAAAATATTCACTTAAAAAACTAAATGTGCACTGTAGGAACACAGAGGAGGGGATCCTAATGGAAAAGGAAACTGCTTAAGTTACAGAGATACTAAGAAAACTTATACCAACTGGGCACACAAAGTTATTTCATGCAAGAAATTGGAGCTAGGTTACCCTTGCAGTGATGCATGTGTAAGGTGCATGCAGGTACACTGTCAGCTTCGATCTTATGTTCTTCTAGCCCTCCGTTGCATTCATAAATACTTCTTTAATTTTCTCTCTACTTGGTAATGTAAAATCCAATGAAATAGCAGTCAATGAACTCTGAATGGCTGCTGATAGAATTTCCTCATTTCTTCACAATAATCATGAATATAGTGAACTCCATTGGTCCCTATTTAAACTGACCCTACACCACTACTGGGTTCTCTGACCTCCTAAAATGGGGAGCTTGCTGGACCATTTGCAGCATTTTTAGCATGGCAGACATGCTCCATACTCTTCTTTAACACTCATAAAGCAAATCCCAGTTAATTAATTCTCACAGAATCCCTCAGAGGAAGGTACATGTCTTGATAATTCCAGTTTTAAGAGCCTCTGTATCCTGTAGTCCTGGACCATATTTCCATAGAAAGCTTTGCGTATTTAAATATTTTTCTTACAATTATTTTTTGTGTTAGTAAGAATTCTGATCCACATTGCTTCATTAAAATAAATGATTTGATGAGCAAGGCAGCTTAAGATTCATATTCTGTGCTAATTAACAGATTCTTCTAATTGTTAGAAGGCTCCTGATGTCTTTCTAATTCTTTCAACTCATTACTTTCTTACAGAAGTTACAGTTCTTAAAGGAATAGTAACAGATACTATGAAACTTCCTTTCTACATATACACACTGCCTCAAAATACATTAATTTGTGAAAGCAGGCCAATAATTTAAAATCTGTTAATTGATGTGCTTTCCTTCCAAAACCAAGTGAAATATCTTCCCTATTTTCCATTTCTACTTTCCCATCTGGGATACTAAAATGCATTTTTAAAAGATTACTTTTAGTTGAAAATAATGTAGCAAAACATATATTAAAATCACTATATGCTTTCCCTTGAATATATTTTAGTTACATCAGTAGATCAGATCTCAGTACTCTGGTTTTTACTACAGAGAAGAGCAAGCGGGAGAGATCTAATTTTATTTTGAAAATGTTCTTTTTCCTATACGATTGCTAACAAATAGAGTTTATAATGTGTCAATTTATGCTTGGATCATTATGAAGTGATGTTCCTGGCAATTGTGTAGACGGATTCTCTGCCTCTGAGGGGTGGCGACTGAAGACAGATAACTTTGATTCAGACAAAGGTGATGAATATTTAAAAAATACAATAGTAACTGTATAAGTTAAAAAAACAAAGTATATATCAAAAGTGTCATCCAATGCAAGTCTAGTTTGGTGAGGCAAGGGTAAAAGGAAAGTAAATGGGTGAAACTGATAAGTATTTATTTACTGTTTTTTGATGCTGACCACATAGCACAGCCTGTGCAAAGGTTGTTGTGTTTTTGATTGACAGACATTAAGTAACGTATGGAATTTACTCAAACCATTATATATATGCTAGTTTCAAGAAGAAAACTTAAATCCCACATGTTCTAATTAATATTAAATTTCAATTAATCCTAAATAGAAATTACCCCAAAGTTAGCTCTCCTGTGCTTTATTATATGGGGGATAATAACCGTTTAGGCTACTACTTAATCGCTTATGACATATGGTTTGACATATGGTAGCTCACTGGATATGCTCTATAATCCAGAGAAAGAAACACCTTTGACTGTATATTATAAATGGAAAAATGATAAATTAAGTGACCAGCCCAATAAAATACAGAGAATAAATTCTAAATGGGAAATAACATACTTCCTTTTTTTAAATGCCATATCTCAGATACTATGAAAAAAATGATTTGACAAATGTGTTAAGTGGTTATCGAGAATTAGTCAAATAAATTACTTTGGGATCAGTGCTGTCCATAGGAAAATGATTTATTCACACTTCAAGAAGACAGTTAACATACAATATAACACTGAAGTTCTATAATACACAAATTAATACAATATTTTGTTTGTTTTTGGTTTTTTTTAGTTGACCAATCATTGAAGGCTAAGGGAAAGCTAAAAAAAGATTTCATTAATCCATTCCTAAAACCTACTGCAATTTCCTAAAAATAAATTAGCTCTAAACTTCCCAGGAACCACGGAAAGAAAAAAACAAGTATGAAGCATGTCACATTGTCTTAGTAGCAAATATTTTGTTGGTCTTAAGATCTGAAAGAAAATATCACAGACTCTTTGTAGAAGAAGCATTGTGTAGTCAAATATATGATATCCTTGATTGTGGAAGAAAAATAAATTTAGATAAATTCTTTATGTAATGAATTCTCCTATCTCACTGGAATGCCTATTTAAATGACTATTTATTAAGAGCTCTCATAGTGATGCGAGTTAAGTATGTAGTTTTCTATAGAACATCCCTTAAGATGGGATTATATCTTGGAAAACTTGAGAGATTAGTATCCATTTTATCTTTGGCTCAGACTAACTCTCTTGAGTGTGAGCAATCTCCGCAAGAGTGTTGATGTTAAATGCCTTTTTTCTGTCTGTGCAGGTACCTGTCCAACATGAGAAGCTTTCTCTTATTCCAGGATCTTTATGCCCTAATTGTGTCCCCTGTTTGCCCCCAACCTCCTTCCACAAAGCCTGTCTATGACCGGGACCATCTTACCCATGCCTATGGCTTTTAGGGGCTGCTCTGTGTTTAGAACTTGTATCTATCGATCTCTCTGTCAAAAATGGTTTATCTCAATAACTAATTGTAGAGTTTAATGAGCTCTTGCACATCTTAACTGCAGTAAATGAATTTCCAGTTACAAATTTCGCTGTAGGTCAGGAGCTGTAAGATTCATATGCTTGCATGTACCAGGCAAAAATATAAAGTTGTTGCCATGTTAGACTTTGGGTATGACTGGGCTGACATGCTGGGAGCTTGCTATCTCGTCATGTAAACTGTGGTTTTATGCTCAGAGGCTTTCCTAACAACTTCACATAATATGCTACAGATTCAATATAAATTACGTATCATTTAAATCTACTCTACCAAACAATAGCCTAATGAGCTCTCATAATAGAAAATACACTAAACTGGAGAAATAATACTTTGGCCAATTATGTCGTGTGATCACTGAAACTAAAATGGAAATTATCTACAATGGAATTTGTTTTGGAAATTAAGAAAATTTATATATTTTCAGTGTTCTTGAATTTGAATGAATGCTTATAATTATTCAAAGACTGTTTAAATTGTGGAATTATCCAAGTTATAGTAACTTACAATATTCAGTGAAATAGAAAACTTCCAATCATTTTGGCTAAGGTTTTATTGTGTTTAATACTCTTGCTTTTGTTAAGTATGGTTTTTACTTCTTTACAGATTTCCTTCAAATTGTTTTATCTTAAGTATAGCAAGATGTAAGCCTGGTCCCTGTGTTATTTGCTTTCATATTTAGTTTAATAATTATTTTCAGAGACCTAAGACTTGCTTTATTCTTTCCCATAAGATCCTGATAGATTCTGTGTATTCAAGCTATTTCCTTCTTAGCTTAAAAATATCTGTATTCTTTCTTAATGCTATATGGGAATATATTCCCAGGAACTAAATCTAATAATCATGTGACTCAGAGATACACATGTAAAAAGAAAAAGAGCAGGAAGGATATGCATTGTATTTTTAAAGGATTATCTATAGAGATTTGATTTTATTCCATATTAGGTCACTATAAGAAGAATTATCTTTATCAACTTATTTCTTTTTATACTTCTCTGAGAGGCTTGTGAATGAAATTTAAGATGAACCTTGCTTAAATTTCCACTGCTGTAATTTTTTAATGGCTGTTGTTGACTTGTACAATGCAATCTCAAAGATTTGCCTCCCAGAAATTTACCTCCATGACTTTGAGTACTAGAAAACAGGACTTTCTAAAGAAGCACTTAAAATTTAGACACACTTATTTAGACAATTAAATATTCATCCATATATGCTTTGGTACAAAGGAAGGTTTTTCTCTCTCTAGTTGACTGTTACTTGGACACTCTCCAAATGAACTACGTCTCTGGGGATTCATGTCTATGTGGTCCCTTCCCTTTGATTCTAAGCTGGACTTGAGATGTGCTTCCACCAATAAAAGGTGATAAAAGCAACTCTTTGATAGTTTTATGCCTTAAGGAGACCTGGCGATATTTATTTTTGTGCCCGATAGTAGCTAGGTGCTTTGTAAGAAGTCAGATTGACATGAGACCGCCATGCTGTGAGGAAGCCCACACAAAGCTCAGGGAGGAGTACTGAGGAATCCAGCCAATAGGGAGAACTAAAGTGCAGGACCTATGCCAACTAGGGCAGTCCCAGCCAGACTCTAGCAGTTACAGCCAACAGAGCAAAGCCCCCTGGGACAAAGACAAGCTCTCCCCACCAAGCCTATCCCAGGTTGCAATTGTGAGCAAATAGGCAAAAAGAGTTACTGTTTTAAGCCTTTATGTCTTGGGGCAGTGTGTTATGCAAAAATAAACTATCATAATACCCCTCCCCCCCAAAATTATGCAACAGAAAAGAAGAGAATCCTTACAAAGCCTCTCACAATTATGGGTCAGAACTGTTCTCAGTTACTTTATTTTGAACAGTTCTATTTGGGGGAGACACTTGAGCTATCGTCCCTCAGTCAACACTGTACCTAAGTTTAAAGCTTCTATTGTCTATTGAACCTTTGTGTGATTATGAACTTACCACTCTTAGGCTTGGGTAACTGTGGCCCCTGCCTTTACTGCATGGTTCTGCTTTGTTTGCCAAATGCAGGGAAGATCCAAGACAGTTAGTGTTCCTGGAGCTTGTATTTTTTTTTTTTTTCTTTTTTTGCCTTTTTACCGGAGTCAGTAGATTTCGAATCTCTTGGTCTGTCTTTTTGTTTCTTTGTCTCTTTGTCAGTCTCTGTCTCAATTTCTCTCTCTTTCCTACTCTGTCACTTATAGTAATGTCCCCATCATTTTTATAGAGTGGTTGTCTCTGTGATAATAAGTAGAGGGGCTGTTTACTGTGGTGACATAGCAGATAAGCTCTAGAAAGCCCATTTTTGTCATTACCTGGAAAAGACGATGAAACATCAGAATCTGCCAACACCCAGCATGTGGTGTTAAGATGATATAGAGCCCTTATTTTTTTTTTTTTCATTTAGTGTTTAAATAGAACTTCTGTATAAGGTATATAATATGTAAAAGATGATAGTAGGTATGCAATGTGTGAAAGGTAGTAAGTATGTGACTAAGATAAGATGTGGCAGGGGTGATATTTGTAAAAGTAAGAGATGGAACAGGAATTATTTTAGAATTTTAATTTTCATAAATAGACTAAATATTTTGATTCACATAGAGTTTGATATTATTATAAACAACATCTTCCACTGGAAAAAGATACACTTCACTCAGGATCAACCAATATGAAAGTTTTAAAATTTGAAATCTTATTGGGGGGGCTAGAATAAGATTTAAATTCATGTTCAGCTTATTAATGACTCATTGATGCATACTTTGGCTAACAAGGATGAACAGAATAAAAAACAGAAAATTCTACTTTGTTGCTAGAAGTTCTGCAGGAGGTCTTCTCATCCTTTTTCAGCTCTAGAGGATAAACAAAGTGGGATTCAGAGATGATACTAAAGGCCCACTCACAATTTCCCTTTCATGAGATAATGCTACAATGTTGTGGGGCATTCATGAGGAGAATTTGGCAGACATTAGTAAATATCTTAATTCTTTGGGACAAAGGTACATGGGTTAAAGTAGATTTGGTGATAGGGTATATTGTGATTTCTCAGGGTGCTGTTTTTCAACGCCTGGCCCCAGAATCACCTATAACAAAAGCTCTTGATCATGAATATTCTCTGGTTCTACCAGTTATTCTGACATAGAAACTCAGGTTTGAAGTTTAAGAATGTACATTTTTAACAAATTCTCTATGGTTTTGCGTCTAAATGCCAGAGAGTGATTGGGCAGGAGCAAACAGAAGCCACAGTAAATAGAAACTCACAGAGAGGTGATGGTTTTTGTCAGTCTCTGGCTCTTATCTGAAGCTGTTTCGGATTATAGCATCAGAGAAAAGAATGGATACCTAAACTCTGGAGTTGGTCCAAATACAAAAGCATGTTTAGGAAGCAGTGCTTGGGTCAAAAGCTTCCCCAAATGCAAGGCAAAACCACAGAATCAACATTTTCTTTTCAGGACTTCAGTCAAATTTACAGATGCTCAAATTTCTGGATAAGTAAATTGGTCATCAGAAATTACATCACTTAGTTCACGTCAGAGGAAGAACCTAAAATATTTGTCAGTGTCAAGGGAGATATAGAAATGGGTTTGGAGTAGGAATTCAGTACAGAAACGTGACACATATGGAGCATAAAATATTTGCCTTGAGAACATGCATAATGCCAAGATATTTTTCATTGTTTGCAACTGGATAAACAAACAAATAAACGGGCCATAAAAACTAGGAGCTAACATGGATTCAATGAAAAGTTCTCCTACATAAAAGATAATAAAACACAACATTCCAGACAAACCCTCTTTGTATTTTTGTATAATGGACATATCCATCCTTTTCCTAGTGAAATTAATCCATTGTAGAAAAAAGTAAGAAAATTAAGAAAATACAAGGGAGAAAATAAACATTACCTATAATCCCACTATCTAAGAGGGGGAAAATACTGTCAACGTATTGATGTATATTTTTGTGTATGTTTGTGTGTGTGTGTGTAACTACTTTTATTAAAAAAAAACCTAAAACCTAAAAAACTAAATCAAGCAAACATAGATTTATTCTCTATATGTTCTTTTATAACTATTTTCCCTATTCCTATACAGCAATATTTCATGATCATGTTTCCCTTTCAGTGAAAATAGCAACTCCATCATTACTTTCGTTAGGAAAATTCAAATTTGTTTTTCTGTACTCATGTTTATCATTCTTTAAAAATGTCTTTATATTTCATATATGTATGTGTTTTCGAAAAGAAAAATTGCACGGACTCAGTTAACTAGGCAAGCGATAGTTTACTTAAGGCTGTTGCATCAGGTAAGAGAAACTATTGCAACAAGAGAGATTGAACTCAACTCTGCTAAACACAGAAGTCAGGAGGATTTTTAAATGCTGGAACGAGTTAATAGGAAAATAGTGGGACATCAGTGAGCAGGCGATCTTTGTGATTTTGCACCTGTGTTTGCTAATTGGCACTTATCAAGGTGAGGGTCATGCTCCTCTCCAGAGACTGGGAGATGGGGCCCTATCTTTCTTGATTGTCTTTCAAAGGAATGGCTCTCAGGTCAGTAAGAAATCCTGAGTTGTAAAATATTTATATGTCACGGGAGCAGAGAAAAAATTATAATTGTAAGTTGTTTAAAGTAAATGCTCTAAGAAGAGGAAATCAGGGACTTATCATCAGGAAGAAGCCTGTCTAAAGTTTAATCTAGAGGAGGGGAATATTAAGGCCTTATTCAATTGCACTTTGGTGTAGCTCTCTCTTAGGGGAGATTATACATATATTCATATTTTTTATTGTGATATACTTATTTTTGTCCATATCTTACATTAAAAATTTAATTTAGTCAAGATTTTACTTTATACTTTTTGTATATATTTATAAATATACATATATATCCATATATATTATACATTGTGTGTGTATATATATATATATCCATATGTATATTCAAAGTTTGTTTTAAATTCCTATTTCCCAAAATTTATCCTGCAATTCCAATTGATGATGAAATTGAATCTTGACTGACTGATGTGAAATTCCATTTTTATAGGTCTTCTTTTAGATTTTGATTTTTAATCTGTTGAACTGTCAGTACTATCCTGGCTTAATCTGTGTTAAGCTTAAAATTACTTTAAACATCTGCTGGGGCAAAGTTTTTCCTTACTAATAGTGCATGATAACATTCCATGACTATTTTCGTATGTAAAATCCCATTGGGAATTTTATTATGATTTAATCAATTTATAGATTAACAATCAGAAAACTGACATATTTTAATTCTTTTACTTTCCCATCTAGAATCACTGTATGTCAAATTTTTAAATTTTCTATCTGTATGTTGGTTACTAAGATACATAAATGTATTCAGATAGTTATATATTTCTTACTAGCTTTAGTCCTACACATCACACATTTTATATGCTTCATTTTATCCATATATTTAATAAGTGATCATGTGAGGGCAGTTATTGATTTTTATGCATCTATTTTTATATGCATGTTCCAACCTATGCTGATGGCTCTAGACAGTCAGTTCAAGCACAAATACGCCATTAAGTGAGTTTTAAACTTTTAGGAAGAGTGAGCACATTTTGCAACAACTACTATGTTTCTTAGTGAAATTAAGAAAAAAATAACTGGTATGAAAATGCATACAGTGATACAATGGTAGGATGACGGATCACAGGTAAAAGGGGGATGAGCTGCATAAAATGAAACTATAAGGACAGAGGTAGTGCCTTGCAGAAATTTGACACATCATTATAAGCAGCAAAGACAAGAATGTGCACTAGAGAAATTCCAGTGAGTGATGTGGGAAGAAAAAGCTTGATATGCTTTCTGGAAGTGCAGAGTTGAGAGATATAGAAATAAGAAAAATGAGTGAGAAAATTACTAGTTATAGAGGGCAGATAACGGAAATTCAATACACAAATCATCAGAATTTCTAAAGAGGTGGTTGAGGTAAATAGAACAGAAGTGATGATCAGCAAAATGATACAAGTAAAGACTGAAAAAGGATCTTAAGTTGTAAGTCCAAAGGACTCTCAAAGATTATAATGTACAGGCAAAATTAATATAAGGAGAACAATAATATTCACTTATTGTATTTTGAAATGTTAAAAAAGGAAAATATTTCCATGTAAGTTCATGGAGAAAATCACTTATCTGCAAAAGAATGAATATCAGTTAGGGTCTTAAACTTCTACATTAAATATCAGGAAAAGTAGACTAATATCTGTACAGCTTTGAAAGGATAATGAGGAAGGCATAGATATTATTTTCTCTTTAAGGTTGGCTTTAACATATAAGAAATAAAACAATCAGGCATACAGCTACGTAAATATAGAGCCTATGTTCCCCTCCATTAAGAAAATGCAGAAGGACTTATTTAGGCAGATGATTAATAAAACAGTATGAAAAATTCCCCAATAAGAAAGCCATGGCATAGAAGCAAATATAGTGAGGGTTGAATACATTTTATAGAAATGTGTATAGAAAATGGTATGTCATAAATAATCCTTTGAATAAAATATTTAAATATAATATTAAATATGGTAACAAGAAAATGTTTCTAAATATGTCAGATTATACCTGTACAAACTAGGTGATATGTTAGAAGAAAGGAAAACCATTAATTTCTTCTTTTTACAACAAGAGAATCTAGTGGATATGTGTAAAATTATGTATGTGTTATTAAATAATGTAGTTTCTAATTTTTATAATTACAGAAGTAGATCTTTAAGTGTGACATAGAAAGAAAAGTCACAAGAGATGAATGAGCTAATATATATCCCTTTGTAAGTTATATCATATATATATACACACACACAGACACATGAGCCCCATTAATGATGAGGCTTAGAGTGAGGTGGAGAGAATATCATATAAAGCAGAATTTCAATAAATATTAATTAAGTGTGATGAGAAAAGTCAGATTCTTTTGGTAAATGGAAAATCTATAGTACAGTTGTTTGGAGAATGGACACTGATTTGTACTGTAATAGAGAGTTGGAGGAATCTGCTTTCAGAAATAAAAGCAGAGGGCACAATACCAGTGCGGCTGAGCTAAATAAAAGGACATTTGTCAGAAACAACAGTAGTGGAAATTATAAACACAACTACATCCTTGACAATCTCCTTCATTATTTAAATAGCAATTCTTAAAGTGTGGTTTCTGGATCCCTGGGCATTCCCAAAAACTCTCAGAGCATCCAGCGTGTTCACAGTAATAGTGAGGTGTTGTTTATCTTTTTCACTGTGTGGACATTTACACTGATCGTACAGAGACAGTGGATAAAACTGCAGGCAAATTAAATAAATCAAGGCTGTGGCACCAAAGTGTACTAGTCATTATATTCTTTGCCACCATGTACTCAAAGGAAAACAAATATCAATTTTATTTAAGAGTATATTAGATGAAACAGTGAAAATTGTTAATTTGATTAACTCAACCCTTAAGAACATGTTTCTGTAATATTCTGTGTAATGAAATTCGACATATTTATAAATAACTTTTATACCAGAGAATGACAGTTGTCTAAGGAAAAGAACTGCGCAGTTGTTTGAGTTGCAAGCTGAACTAGCCTTATTTATTTATTTTTTTTGTAGAATGTGATTTATGCTTGAAAGAAAAATTAACAGCAAATGCTAAATTTTAGGATTTGAGTATTTGGCAGGCATTTTATTGAAAATGAATAAAACAAATCTGATGGTATTTTTGCCAAAGTAAATTTCAAGTTTGTAAGTAAACATCAAATTTCAGAAAAAATGTACTCCTCACTGTATACTTGACAACTTCCCAGACATTTCTGGTGAAATTGGTGATGGTATTAATGAATGCGATTTTTTGTACTTTATAAATAAAAAATAAATAACTCACTGAGCCAGTATTTTTTAAGTGATGTTACAAATCAGCATTTGAATTCAAGATAGACCCATGGATTTGAACAGATTAGAGTGTGAAAAATTAGTTGATCTAGTTTCAGATTCCACATTGCACACATTGTAACTAACCTTTTAAGAAATTTGTAAGATAACTTGTCAAGTTTTGATGTATTAGAAAATAAAAATATCCACAGTCATCTGAGAAGTCTATTAAGACTCTCCTCCCTTTTCTTAGCAAAGTAACTGTATGAAGCTATATTTTCTTCATATACATCAAACAGTCAAAACTCATGATAGATTAAAAGCAGAAGCAGATAGGAGATTCCACCTGTCTTCTGTTGGTTTGACATTTAAAAGATTTGCAAAACTGCAAACAAATGCTATACTTACTCTTTTTTTTATCTTGCAAAACAAAATGCAGTTTACCCTCCAAGATGTATTAATATCCAACATATAGTAAGATTATTACTGTTATTTTTCTGTTTTATTTCCTAATTCAGTAATAATTGATGGGTATAGCCCATATAAATAAAATATCTTTAAGGTCTTCTATGATCTTTCAGAGTATAAAGAGATCCTGGGATCAGATATTTGTAAACTGGAAAGCAATTATAGAACTCATTCTATGGCCATAATCAAATAAGACTAACAGTTTATTTGCAAGCAGTTATAGACCTCATTCTATGGCCATAATCAAATAAGATTAACAGTTAAAAAAAAAAAAAGACACTAAAAATAGGAAGAAATCCAACCACTTAGAAGTTAAAAATGCCTGTATTTCCCTAACCCAACCCTGGGTGAAATTGGAAATAAAAATTAGAGATCAACAGACTTTAGCAATAGCAATAATGAATGTCCATATGTAAGTACTCTTTAGATATATCCAATGAGGAGGTTTATAGGGAGCTTTAGAGCATTATGGGTTGTCATTACTAATTAATGCACATCAATGAAGTAAAGAGCAAAATAAAAAAAGGTAAGATGGATGAAAAAAACAAGAAAAGCAAGGGTGTTAATAAAAGTGAAAGTAGAAATAATTTATAAATCAGAAAAAATACAGATACATGGAAATATGCTTATATTAAAAATAATATGATAGACTCTATACATTTAACGTAGTTAAATATATTTAGGAAAGTGGAAAGAAGGCACCAATAAATATGGGACTAAAATCCGTTCTCTCTTTAGAACTCTTCCTCTGGGGCTCTGTTCTAGCTCTGTTGGTTGATCTGGTGAGGCTTGGAATAACTCACTGACATAGCTGATGTCTGTTTCATCTCGTCAGTTGCCTAACTTGTAGTAAATTTAGACCTAAGAGCTTATTATTATTATTATTATTATTAGGGTAGAAAAACTGGTCATGCTGAAGCTGTGAAGTAGGTGAAATGACTTTTTATAGCCACCTTTTGGTGCCTCTCCCTAGGGTCCAGACAGATCTTTATCCCTCTTCTTTCTCTTTTTAAAAATTTTTAACCACTTATTTATTTATTTTAAGAAAAAAGAGTGCAGGAGGAGCAGAGATAGGGAGAGAGAGAGAGAATACCAAGCAGGCTCTATGATGCCGGCACAGAGCCCGATGTGGGGGGCTCAGACTGACGAATGGTGAGATTGTGACCTGAGCTGAAATCAAGAGTTGGTCGCTTAACTGACTGAGCCACCCAGGCGCCCCATTCCTCTTCTCTCTTAGTCCTCTTCATAATTTCAGAATTTTCTGTCATGGTGGGGATGGAAAATATTAAAACCCGGCGAAGTAGATTGTCCATCCAGAGGTATTGAACTGTAAACAGGGGTGAAACACTATGCTGGAAAGATGAAGCCTGGGCTGTAAATGTGAGGCTTTGCCCAGGGTATGAACTCTAACCATGGACTAATTGTGCTTTTTGAAGGATAAAATTTTAATTTATGCTATTTGTTAGAAAATATTTGTTTTTATTTTGTGCGGAAGCCAGGGCTCAGAAACTGTTTTTCCTCTAGCATTTTTTTTTCCCTGTATATGTTAGTCCTCTTTTCTGCTTAGACTTAATCCCTAGTTAGGTGTGGAATAAGCCCTTCAAAATGACCTCTAAGTTCATCTTTGATTTCCTTTTGTCCAATCAGTTGTGCTGATGGGTAATTCCCCTTTGTCCCTCCATCCTTCTCTACATTTCTTTGTGCTTGGGAAGTTCATCTTTATAGACAGCATTAAAGAAACCCCTTGCCCTTTGACATCCATTTGGATATGGCCACGGGAAGCACCTATTGAATCTGGAGGATGGAAACAAATGCTTGATTGTGATATTTACTCCTCTGAGACCCTGCGTGCCAGGTTGGTATGGCCTGGCCCCATCTCTCTCTTGAAGGCCATAGCTCCTGACATGCAATCCCCTCCTTCTTCTTTATACCTACTTATTCTGGGTTCCAGTAATGATGTCTCCTTCCTGTCCTTTCTCAGCAAGAGGTAACCTATCCCTAATGTTGGTAGGCCTGGGCTCACATACCGTCTCTTTCTGGTTTCTTTTTTAATACTGTCCTTGACTTTGTAAAAATTCCCTCTGTTACACTCTTCACAGTTAACTCGTTTCGGTGTGTCATCTCTTTTCTATAAAGGCAAGAGCCAAAATATCAAATACCGAATTTCTCAATCACAGCATATGTTCTTCACTTCTTTACCAAGATAATGATGATGCATATAATAACAACATCAGCAGCAGCAGTAGCAGCGGCAGTTTCCTGAGCTAATACTTGAAGTTGACACGGTGTGCCTGGTGCTGTTTTAAGAGCTTCATGTGCATTAGTTAATTTAAGACTCCTAATCTCTTTATACATTTAGGTGTTACTATTAGCCTCATCTTGTAAAAGTGTAAACTGAGGCACAGAAAGATTAAGCTACAGATAGTAAGTGGTGGCAATCTCCGCCTACCAAAATGAAGGGTACATTCTCCCCCCTCATTTTGGCATCTCTACCGCTATGTTCCTATGCTTGTTGCCTCTTTGCGATGGCAATCACGCATGCTAGATTAGTTTCTCATTGACACTTTGCTTTTCTAACAATTTAGCTGATCATTTACTGTGAAGGGTTGTATACTTTTGTAAGATTTCACATGCATGCATTTTTAAATTATTAAAAGTATACATTATTTATCCTGGCTCGTTACTCTGTTACATGTGGCTTTAGAAAATGTGGCCAACAAGACTATCTTGAGAACTGTTGTTCTCGCCTCAGGGCCTCTTCCCTCCATGCACTAGATGCCTATTAGCTCATCAATGAATATTTCAGGACCTTGCTTTGTCTCTCTTATATGCATAAACCTGTACTAATGGCCAGGGGAGGCCTGAAGAGGCTCAACAAAGGGAGATAATCTGTGAAGGGCACATATGTGCACTTTTTAACCACAGATATTACTTTCCTATTCAAAATGGAAAATTTTCAATAGGGTAAAATCAATCTAATCTACCCAACTAAATTTATTAAAGTTATCACAAATGAGTAACTTATTTCTGAAAAAAATCTACTATTTTCCATCAACTTATCATATTTATGCCTTGTTTACTTAATTACTGTATTATATAGAAGAGTAGGTGAATGGGTTATAATGAGGAATTAAATGCTGTAGGTAAGAGTCAAACACAATGTATTATTAACTCCGAACCACCCAGATGTCCCTTCCAAAGTAATGTTATAAGTGTAAATCAAGCACAGATAACCTCGGGAATATCCCTTAGAGATGCATATACAGAAACCAAAAAGCAAAGTCAAAGAGTAACAAAAAATAAAAGTCGATACTTTGTAAGTTTCAGTGATCAAAAGAGGGGGCTAAACTAATACCTGGGATAACGGCTTGCACATACTGCTTCCGCTATCAACATCAAGAGAAATCTTGCACAGTTCTTGCTCAGCGATGCTGCAGGATTTATTGCAGGTGAGAGGGAAGCATGACACCCTGGAGGGTCCCAAATCATAGGCAGAGTCTTGCTGCCCCTCTCCAGTCCCATCACATAGATTGCTGACTTGTTGCTTAGGGTATTTCTGCTTTCAACCCCTTCTTGAAGTCATCTGACTTTTACCTTGACTACTCTTTCTCATTGCAGAAGGACTCAAGAGAGTGACATCATAAAATATTCGTGCTGGGAAATATCTTGGCGATCCTTCAAATCCTCACTATATAGCTGAGGAGGTTGAAACTTCTAGAGTCTGGGGATCCTTCCAAGGTCATACTAATCCTTGGTAGCAGAACGGAATCATTTGACTTGAAATTTAGCACCCCCCCTTTCCCCAAACACACACTTCTACTTAGAAGCAAAAGGTTCACTCTCTGAGAATTTCTGTGATCACACATTATTTATAGTCTATCCAGATTACAAAGTTTGCTGGGAAATGTGTCTTATTAGTAATATATTCTCCAGCCTTGCCAATTCTATACTTTTACTTTCTGTGCTGTAGCCACTTTGCCTCTCCACACTCTGGCTTGCTACGTTTTATTCCATATGGGATACTTGGCTTTTTGGTCGTAGACTCATCAACCTTAACTTTCATATTAGTCTTTTTGAGTATATAAATCATTCTAGTAGGTTCTCAGTAGACATTTATAGAACGGAGCGTAGATGGATTTTATCCAAGATTTCAGTGGGAGTGGGACTGATGCGTCTTCACTCGGGATACTGGTGGGGTGCTTTACTGAGTAGTCACTGGTAGTAAATACATCTTGGAAGATTTCCAATGGAAGTTTTTATTAGGAAAAGCCTTACATTAGCCAAACCAACTGTGCCATTTTACAATGTTAAAATTTTATGGTGTAGAAGTGCAGTGTGGAATTTTCCGTACAATATTAAAATATGATTAATCATTACTAAAACATGTATTCATGTCATAATTGGATAGAGGAATATGTAAACGGACAAGTGATCAGATTATGTGTATCAGCTAATGGCTGGCAGTCTGTTCCTGTGTGCTCCCCAGGTATGAGGACATTTGGGACCTGAGAAGCCAGTTCTGCTCAACAGGCTAACCAATCAGAACAGAGAACTTGTAGCGTGTGGGTTCCTCAGGTCCAACTCAGAACATCCCTCTAAATGTGTTCCCGCAGCTGTGGGTTTCTGAATAAACTGAGGTGTTCTTAGAATTGGGAGATTTTTAATATCCTCTTAGTATAGACACCATGTAGATCAAGTGCTCAAAGTGGGAATCCTTACTCCTTTTATCTTTGATGACGGTAAAACATAAAAGACAAAACTAAAGATAATGGACAGATGAAAAGCATGATGCAAATGTAAAAATGCTTCCAGAAAGGCTATATGACTTAGTAAATCCAAATCTTTAGGATTTTTCAGAAAGAATAGTTATGGGAGAAGGAAAGCCGATATAGTAAAGGCAGAAAACTATCTTTACTCTGAAACAAACCCTCAAATTCTGTTCCTGGTACCCCAGAGAAAGTACCCTAGAAAAGTTGGACAAAATAGGTTAAAAAAATTGGTTCAAAGGTATTTGAGAGCAAACAAAGGAGTGAAGAAATATATAAAAGACAAAAATTGGAGAGACATAAGCTTGTCTTTGGGGGTCACTCAGTTTCCCTTGAGGGTATTTACAGATTCCAAACTGATTCCTGGTCAAGAGTCTGACAATAAGAGCAATGCTTTTGTTAGCTTTACAAGGCTAACAGGCCAAAATTTGGAAAAGACTAAATTTTTTTGAAAGGAAAGCAGTTAAATTATTTGTTATTCACCATGTGGTCAGTGGTCAGGCAAAGTGCCTGTACACCCCCCACCCCCAAACCCGCAAATAAACGGTGGCCTCAGTGTACCCCCTTCCCCCTCCCCTTCCACCCTTGGTGCCAAATAGCTGGCTGCAAATTCTTATAGCCATTTTCCGAACAATTGGCACTCACTAATAGTCTCCAAACCGCTCTTAGGTCTCATGATTGAAGAATGGACTATACCAGAACACTGTTTGACCTGGAAACAGAATAATAATTGTTAGTCTTATTTCATTTTCATTTAAAAATGAGATCAGTATTCTGCTTCAGTTTTATGTTATGGGAAATGAGATCTTTTTCTTGACTTTAGAAGCAAAACCTATTTGGATGATACAAAACTTTCATGAAAAACACCAGTAGTATTTTTTTTTTTTTTTTACAGTTCAACACTAGTATCTAACAGACCGTTGGTGTTCAACATATTATACACACTGTGTATTGAGAATAAAACTATTTTAACCTTTTATTTTAAAATATAGGTAATTATCAGCATTTTAGAGTAAGCAATATATAAATATTTGAGGCATGGTATGAGAACATTATTATATATCATTAAGACTTGAGTTTACAAATCCATTTTTTTAATTGAAGCAAATTTAATCTATTTTTTGTCAGTTATTATCCTTCCTTATTTTCGAGAATTGAGTATTCTTTTCCAGTGATTATCCATGTAATATTTGAATAAATGTGGGGCGCCTGAATGGCTCAGTTGGTAAAGCATCCGACTTCGGCTCAGGTCATGATCTCATGGTTCGTGGGTTCGAGCCCCACATCGGGCTCTGTGCTGACGGCCAGCTCAGATCCTGGAGCCTGCTTCGGATTCTGTGTCTCCCTCTCTCTCTGACCCTCCCCTGCTCACACTGTCTCTCTCTCTCTCTCTCTCTTTCAGAAATAAATAAATCATTTAAAAATATTTGAATAAATGTGATCCTTTCTTAAGAATTCTGTCCCAGTGTTGGAGTAAGGCTCAGCACTTCTGTTCAAAGAAAATACTGTGTTAGGCACTGGAACAAAAAAATAAGGTATTTTACTAAAGATTTGATAGGAGAGAAAGACAATAGGGGTTATATTGTTTAACTCATAATATTTTAGTTTCCCAATATTGGAAGAATTTTCATACAACATCATTTTAATGGTTTCTCCTCTTACTCAGTAGCCACCAAACTTTTGTTCTTTTCAACCTCTCCCCCAGCTTGTCCTTTTAGCCTTACTCCTGAGGCAGCTATTCATTCTAAGTCCTTCCAGATCTCACCATTTCTTATTCAAGGCAAGTTAACTACCTCAACTTCTTTAGTTTTAAATTCACCATCAAGCAGTTAATATCTTTTTCCACACTGCATTTTATATTCACAATCAGCTAATTAATATTATTTTCCACACTGCACAATATATTGATTGTTCTTAACTAAAAATTCTAGTCTGGATAGCAGGATCTATTTGTTAGAAACACACTGAAGATGTGTAATTATTTCTCCAATAGTTTTTTTTTCTCCTTGTCGCACATAATACAGAGACTTAAAACCTTTTTAAATTCTAGTTTGAATGTGAATAAAGAACCAAATATTTTATTTCCCCCATTTTAAACTCTGAGACTGCTAAAGTCTGAAGAAATATATATGTATTAAAAATATTCGAAAGTTCCTATTTCTCCATTCTAGAAAGGTCACATCTAAGCAAATTTGATAAACCAGAGAAAAGAGGTAAACCTTAGTTTTTGCATGTTTTCAACATCTTTCTTCTAGAAATAAGATGTCTCAGTTGGAGAATAATCATGAGAAACAAGCAAAAAATCTTGTCTGTGATTCAATACATATCTTTGAGAAGTAACTCTAAGGACTGTTCTTAATAGAACTAGATTAATGTATTATATACAGTCATAAAGATTTCCTTGTATATGCTTTTTGAAAGCCTTTCACTATTTTTCTTTTGTAAGGAAGAGTATTTTATAAGTGACCACTGGAGTTAGCCAAATTGGACTGAAGTGTGGTTAACTTGGAAGAAATCACAATGATTCTAATTCCGTTCTAAAGCACATTTGAAGTAGATCTATGGGCTTTCTGTTTGAATCTAGCCTCCTCAGTGACCAATTCCAGCCAAAGATAACATCTTTTTTTCCCCTTCATCTCTATAGGGCACATTTCCATGATAATAGCAATTCTCTCTTCTTAGAAAGTGTGAACTGGACCAGCTTGCTCACCACTCAGAAATGCCCCATTGTGAGATTATCCACAAACCACAGCCCCAGCTCCATCCCTAAATCTGAATAGTTTGACAATGACTCAGCATTAATAGAAGAGGGCCATTTTAACTCAGTGTCAACATATGTATTGGGGAAGGATTTTTCTACATCAGTGACTTACAATTATGATATAGTCAGTGTGATGTCTTTTATTTTTATGGAGAGCTAATGAAAAATAACTTTGATACTGTGTGTCTTAGTCAGGACTCGAGATCTCCGAACTATCATTTTCCCTGTAGACATACCTGCTTTTGATCTTTTTTTTTCTCAAATTTTTAAACTTGGCTATTAATATACCAAGAAGAATTAAGGTAGATCAGTAGATCACTTGATAATCTTATTGATATTTATTTACATATATTTATATATAATGTTGTGCTTCAGTGATTATCCTGTTTTCAGCCTCCTTATCTAGCTAAGAAAGGGAAGGAAAGGAAAGCTTGCACTGAAAACTTTCTGCCAACCACTGTTTTAAATACTTTTATATAAATCATTTAATTTCGTGAAAAAAAAAACTTTTTACCTTTTGTTTTAAAGATGAACAAGAAAAAAACACCACCACCAACATAGATTAATTTACTCAAGGTGATAGAAATATGAAGTGATAATTTCAAAGTACATGCATTTTCTGCTGGGCATGAAAAACTGTTTACACATGTAAGCTTTTTCGTTCGTAAAGCATTGCCTGCAGATGTCATGCTTTTATATCTCATCCAATATATTCTACACTCTATAGAAAAAGTGGTAGAGAGAGCATTTCTGAGTGCCTGCTCTGTGCCAAATATGATCTGGAAGCTTGTTGTATGTAATTAATTAGGCAAATGCACAATAGTCACCTGTTGTGTGTGGCCAGGGATTATGTAGGTTATTTTGATATCAACCTATGTCATATCATTGGGTACTCAGACAGCTATAAGGCAGGCATTGGCCTAACCATTATAAAGTTGAGGAAACTGATCAGAGAAGTGAGTTAGCTAGACCATACTACAAATTTAACACGTGAAGAAGTCCACATTTAAACTTAAGAGTAAAATCTCCGAGCCTGCTTAGTTTTAAAACAGAGGTCACTGCCTGACTTAACAATTGCTTAATGTTAAATTAGCTTAAGAATAACTATATGGAGCTCATGCATGAACTCAGACTTCCCAGGTTGATGTGTTACTCTTTCAGACTTATGTCTGTGACTTCGCAAGGCCATTGAAGATAAGTTTAATGTTGCTCAGTGTCTGGATTCCTTAGAGAAATCCAGGAATAATGGGATCTCAGTAATAGTTTATAGATTGTTTTAGAAGCATATTTAAAATCTCATACTACAATCTAATTGGAACTGTAAGGATATGAGGCAGAAGAGTTAAAGATTTCCCTGCACTTTGAGAAAAGAAAAGGCTGTAGCCCCTGTGTCGTGGCACATACTTCCTCTCTCAATAGCTCTTCTTTCCCAGGCTGATGGGAGCTATTATGAGTGTATACTTGCCCACTTTTGAGAGTCCTGTGCATCAGTCACTTTAGATATGGATTCTGAAGATGGATGGGTAGATGGTAGATAGATCACAGCTCCATTTGATTAGAGTCATTGATTATGAGTATTTAATTCATCACTTCATGCAGCTCTCTGAGATGACTGAATTGTGGGAGGCAGCATGCCATCTCTCCCAGTTTGACATTCTGCCTCTTCTCTTTTTACTGTTGCTACAAGAGACTAGCAATGCATCAGTATATGAGATTCTTTGCCCCAAATGCTTATATTCTCAAAAATGAACGACCCATTAGGCAAAGCCTTGAACTGAAACAAAACCAGTCAAAATAATGCAGAACATGCTGGAAGGATGACTTCCTTCCTTGACTTCCATAACAGAATGTGGTAAATACCTTCCAAGCTCTTGTATTTTTAACTTACAAAAAGAAAAAAAAAAGATAAAAGAGTGAAGAAAAGGTGAAAAGCAAGCTTTTTGCTGAAAAGCAAAGTTTAAAAAATTTTTTTAAATGTTTATTTATTTTTGAGACAGAGTCAGGGCATGAGCAGGGGAGGGACAAAGAGAGGGAGACAGAATCAGAAGCAGGCTCCAGGCTCAGAGCTGTCGGCACAGAGCCCGATGCGAGGCTGGAACCCAGGGACTGTGAGATCATGACCTGAGCCGAAGATGGGCGCTTAACCGTCTGAATCACCCAAGAGCCCCAACAAAGTTTAATTAAAAGAAAGTGTAATAAGGGGCGCCTGGGTGGCTTAGTCGGTTAAGCGTCCGACTTTCGCTTAGGTCATGATCTCGCGGTTCGTGGGTTCGAGCCCCGCGTCGGGCTCTGTGCTGACTGCCAGCTCAGAGCCTGGAGCCTGTTTCAGAGTCTGTCATTCCCTCTCTCTCTGACCCTCCCCTGCTCACACTGTCTCTCTCTCTCTCCTAGAAATAAATAAAATATTAAAAAAAAAAAAAGTGTAATAAAAAGAAATAAGCATAAAAACAATAAAGTAAAAAATGCAAATGTATTTTGTGTGTGTATGTGCACAGAGCTTTCTTCTATAGGAGCATATTAAAATTAGTATTCAGATCTATGGGATAGAGATTCTATTATTAAAGCAACTGAAGAGTTTTAATATTATAAATATGTATGACTTTGTGAAACCATAAGAAATATATTCTGCTCAAAGTTCTACTAATGCTGAATATTTTAATGAAACTTAATGCATTTTTATATAAGTGGTATAAATTATCCACTTTAAAATTAGATAAAAACTATTTGAGAAATAATTACGAGTATGTGTTCATTAGATTGGAGTTGGAGGATTCCTGGATAAGGGCATTGGGTCAAATCCGTCATCTGCCTCCAGGCACTCAATTCCACAATAATGCCCCTAAGCACATTATGGCAATTGAATCTCAATATTTAGAGAATTCTAATTCATTTCCACTCTTCCTTCACAAAACTGAGCCATTCATGGAAAGTACTTTTTTTTTTTTCTCCCTCCTATTTGGCCAGCTATCTAGCACTCTCTGAGTTTCATCTCCCCATTCAGGGCCTTTCCTACTTGATTGCAGATGTTGTGCAGATTGTAGTATGTATTTAATAAAGGCCTGGCTTTATCCTTGCTTTAAGTTAATCACAAGCAATCCTCCTCTCCATGCTTACTGACAAGCTTCCTACGAGTCCACGGCAAATTGTCCATAGAATCTGTGTAAATAACTAATCTGCTCAGATCTTATTTTACCAACACCTGCATGATCCTGATTACTAGAGGCACACTTTTACTGTACTTAAATATGTTTCATTTTAAAGTGCTGCTTCTCTGCTGAATGTCAATTTTTCTTTTCCTCCCTCTTCTCAATTTTGTGTAATACCAAGCCTTACCTCCCTTTGTCAAATCCCTATGCCAAAGTCAGTGAAAGATGGATTATAGGCACCAGAAGCAGTATATTCATTATAGGCACAATTGTTGAGTTGTAATATACTTATACTGCAGAAAAAATATATAGCATTTCTATCTATCCATATCTATCTTATTATTAAAACACTTTTCTCAGTTTACACACTATTTGGATGACTGTTTATAGACCTGAAGTAATACAGTTGTTCATTTTTAAAGAAAATAATACTGCTCTGACACTACCATATTTTGTGTGAAGAACATGGTTTTTGTTTTCAAAAAGATTCACTCTAAAAAGATCGATGAGCACATAGCAATATAACCTGAGTGTTTTCTAATCTGTGGTGCTAGAGGGGATGCATGAGAATGACTTGAGAACATTTTCAAATAATGCAACTTAACCCTTCTCTTCCTTGATAATAATGTGTTATGTTTTTTCTGGAGTTGTATGCCTTTCTGTGTATATCATAATATTAGAATTCTGTGTTCAGACAGGTAGGTGGTGAAGGATGTGCACGGCACTTGATAGTTTGAAAAAAACCCTCTCCAAATAATTTTATTACAAATTATTATCTGCTTTTGCTTCCTGTCTATGAAAATCAACAATCTAGGTTTTGTATTGGAAAAACCTATATAATTTCCAATTCTATGTTGGCTCCAGAGCAAAGGAAGTCATTGGCTATGTTTGGGAATGTGGGAATGGGGAAGGAAGGAAGGAGAGGAAAGGATGTTTCTGCAACACCTTGACCATTTTTAAGCCTTTAGCTTCAAAATTCTTTTTGAATGAATAGGATCTTTTTGACCTAATAGGCTTAAATTCTCTTCCAGGGATGTGATTTATTTTGATTCAGTTTGTTTCTGTTTGAAGGACTCCTAGTGTAGATTCATCATTGGGTCTTCACTATGACTTTGGATAGTATACTATCCAAAGATAGAATACTTGCTGAATTTCAGATCATGGAAGTCATTGTCATTGTCATTGTCATCATCGTCATCATCATCATCATCAATCATCTTGGTTATTAATGATTTCATTTGGAAAATGAGGTTTGTTAAATTTAAAAAAATGTGTCTTTAACAGCATTTGGCTTTTGCCAGCCTTTAAAGACTGCTTGTCTCTATATCACTCAAGTAGCAAGTGTTATGATACAAATTGGCATAACATTGTGTTTATATAGTGCCTTATTGTTGGCAGTGTGCACTCACATTATCTCTAATCCTCTCGATAACCTTGCATAACATGCTTCATTAGTCCTGTTTTATTTTTTTAAATATTTTGTTAAAAAAAAAGTTTATTTTGAGAGAGAGGGAGAGCAAACAAGGTAGAGGCAGAGAGATGGAGTGAGAGAATCCCAAGCAGGTTCTGCACTGTCAGTTCAGAGCCTGATGCGGGGCTTGATCCTACAACTCTGGGATCATGACCTGAGCTGAAATCAAGAGTCAGATGCTCAACTAACTGAGCTACTCAGGTGCCCTCCAGGAATCCCCTTGAGAAAATTAAGGTTCAGAGAGTTAAAGACTTTCCCAAAGCCATTCCTGCAGGAAGGGCAGAGACAAGAACATATCTTTTGTCATAAAACTGAAGTTTTAGTCACAATGGAAATATTTTAACTTGGACTTTATGAATGTATAGTAAAACTGTCTTTGAAGTACCAAATTTTTTGTATTTTACTAAATGTTGCTTTCTTTTCTCTAATTACTGTTTGGGAACTTTATGCTCATTCTCTGTTCCTCTGTCCTCTGTCTTTGGGTTACTGGACAGCATTTGTTCAGTTACGTTGAGGAAGTTACATATTTTTCACATGATGTTAACATATCTATAACATTATTACAGAGATACCACTTGATAAGAGTTTTTTTTATCCAGTCTTAATGAACATGCCTTATATATTCATCTGATTGCCATTTAAATAGTAAAATTTTATGTAATGGCCTAATGAAAAAATACACAAAATATGTCATAAAGAAAATGCTTTTGACACTGTAGTGATTCAGTTGTCTCTTGTTTCTTCTCTCATTCCTGCTCATAAAAGATTCCAAGATCTCTCATATGCTCACTAAAGCTAAACCTCATCTTGTGCCCACAGCATAAAGGTCTGAAAGAAAATCCATGCTGCCAAAGAGACAATGGTAATACACACTTCCTTTATTTTAACCACTTCAAAAATAATCAGGTTCACACCTGAGCAATGACTTATTTGAAAGAAAAGAGATGTGATGACAGATTATATGATTGGACAATAAAGAACTAATAGCTTAGTGTTATTTTCATGGTGTGTTCTCTATTGCTGGAAGGATCCTCAACAAAACTCAAAATCAGCTATTCCTTCAAGTGCAACCCAGGGGAAACAGGGCACGCCTGGCTTAAGACAGTATGGTGAGTTAAAGTAGAGCTAAGAGCTATGTGAAATCTGTTTCTTTACTGCTCAAAGAAAGGCTGTTCATCTTGAAAGGAAGCTCAAAGAAGGTTCAACTCAACTTTTATAAAAATGTCATTTCTAATCTCAAGAACTTATAAAAATCAGAAATCTTAGATTCTACACCAGACCCATTTTAACCCAAATTTCTGTGGATTGGCCCTCAGTATCTGAAATTTCCACAAGCATCTTACTTGATTCTCATGCACACTAAAGTTTGAGAACCACCATTTTAGATCAGCCTTAACCTTAGATATGAGAGAATAGAGGTCCTGAAGACATTTTAGTTTTCTCCCTAAGGTGATAGACACAGGATCTGAGGTGGTTCTAAAGCCTAGATGTTCTGATGCCCCATTGGGTGAGTTTTATTCACATCTACAGATTTGGGTCTCTTTTCTTTGAACCTTTCCAAATGGGGCAGGAGAAATCAACAGAAAATGCCGAAGTTCTAAGAGTTAGACTTCATGTTTTCTTATTCTGAGGTTATTCATGTTTTCATAGACTTCTGGAACTCTTCAGAATACTGATAGAGATGCCTGGGTGGCTCAGTTGGTTACACATCCTACTTTGGCTTAGGTTATGATCTCACCATTTGTGAGTTTGAGCCCTGCGTCAGCCTCTGTGCTGACAGCTCAGAGCCTGGAGCCTGCTTTGGATTCTGTGTCTCCCTCTCTCTCTGCCGCTTCCCTGCTTGTGCTCTGTCTCTCTTTCAAAAATAAATAAACATTTAAAAAAAGAACACTGAAATAAATATCTTCAGCAAAACGCTTTAAACATTTGGGTGTCAGTATAAAAGTTTTAGATTTTCTCAGTTTCTTAAGAATTGTTACATATGAGCAACTTATCTGTGTGTGCAGAGTGCAAAAGGCAACTTACAAGTTGCTTCCTTTTTTCCTCTCCCAATGACAGTGGCCAGTCTTTGGCTTGTGGAGGAGGCCTTGAGAGAAGGGAATATAAACTCAAAAATAATGGGGCCCAAAACTTTAGTATGAGATGCTCATTCCAAGGAGTAGACATTTGCAGTGTGATTCATTGTACTGAGACTCACTTAGGCAGTCAAGTTGCACTGGGATTGGAGTGATACCATATAAATAAAGAGACAAGATGTTAGGATTATTTCAAAATTCCTGATTAGTTGCCTGAATTTGATCTTTTCACTACTTGAACTATCTGCATGCTTATTTTCATCAAAGTATTATGATGTGTATATACATGTATATAGTTGTATTTTTATTATCTATTTTGTTTTAGATATATAATATCTAAACCAAAATATATAATATATTTATATAAACACATATATAAAATATAATGTATATAATACAATGTTAGATATAAGGTATTTTATATTAAAATATTAGATATAATAAAATATTAAATCCTTGAAAGATAGGATCTGTACACAGAAGGCACTTAATCAACCATAAGACATATCTTATTGTCTTTAATTTTTTTTTGTATGTTTATTAATTTCTTGAGAAAGAGAGAGGCCCCACGCTCTGAGCTGTCAGAACAGAGTCCAACATGGGGCTCGAACTCATGAACTGGAGATCATGCCCTTACCCAAAGTCAGAAGCTCAATTGACTGAGCTACCCAGGGCACCCACTCTTAATTGTCTTTAAAGAGTAGCATTATTTAAAAATAGAAAAACTGTTAAGATGGCATTACATGGCTTTGTGATTTATTGACACTGTAATCGGCCATATTAGTTGCTTGACTCACCAAATCCAAGTTTGCTTATAACCTTCAGCTAACAAGCTGCCTTCCCTCATTTGGCTTCATTATTCAATAACTGCATGGATTTAATGATACATGTGTGCTGGGTTTGCTAAAACTGAAAAAAAATGTCAGAAAAATCCTTGTGGTTGGTTGAAACTTCTGTGAAAAGCTGTGGTTTTGTATGATGGTCTCAAATGCAAATATTTGTCTTCATTGAAGAGCTTGACTGTAACAGGGCTTGATTGTAGCATCAATTAAAGAAATAGACATAGTAGAAAAATTACTTTAACCATTTTTTTTCCTGATACAAGTTGTTGGAGAGGTTATAACAATAATCAAAAACTTAAAAAAAAAAAGACAGGGAGAAAAATGTAGTTGGGTGGTCTTACTTGATGAAGGTGAACCTAAAAAGAATATATTACATAAAATCACTTAAGTAAGGAAAAGCCAGAGTTCTGTTCAAATTCACCTTGCCTTATGGCACTACTTTTAAAAACTGTAGGTAAAACTTTTTATATTGAAATTTACACACTAATAGTAAAAGATTTTTTTCTGAATTTGTCTTTATAATGTCTCTTTGCTGTTAAGAATATTTAGACCTGTTACTGTCTTTCATACCACGTTATTTAAAGAGAACAAGAAACAGGATGCCAGAATGAAATTCTTCTGCCACTTTATTAAGAATGGGAATCAAAAGCCAGGTAGTAAGGTTCAAAAACACTGCTTAACATTTTTTTCTTTCATCTTTCCATTCCTGGAATATGACCAGGATCAGAAGCAGCAGTGTAATGTGAAAAAGAACGTTTCCCCTGTACTGCTGGCCTCAGAGAAAGCAGAAGTACATGGACTTTTATGAGATTCTGGCCCAATTTTATGGACCCTTGAGATTTAACTAACCTGGGAATCAGAACTTGAGTTTCTCACTTGGAGTTATTATATAATACATTATTTACATGGTATGTTTTCCTTTGTGCTAAACTGTGTCCTTTCATTATATTGGTTGTTCCTTTGGGCTGCTGGACTATAGTATTATCAGTAAATCCTCACTCTCCTTAATTTCCTACTATTTCTGTCATGTTAGGGACTCATGGGTGGCTCAGCCGCTTAAGTGTCTGACTTTGGCTCAGGTCATGATCTTACGCTTCATGGGTTTAAGCCCTGTGTTGGGCTCTGTGGTGGCAGCGCAGAACCTGGAGCCTGCTTCAGATTCTGTGTCTCCCTCTCTCAAAAACAAAAACAAAAACAAAAAAAACACACAAAAATAAATAAACATTAAAAAAAGAAAATTCATTGGCTGGAAATATTTGCTGTATTATGAGCTAATGCCTATGACTGGGAGTGTTCAGTACTACCCCCAAGTTCTAGCTCTCATTGATCAACCATGTATAGTAGTTCTAAGTTAAGTGGGACGTTTGCCTGGACTTGAAGTTCAAATCTACTAAATCTCTTTACTCAGATTTACTCTCTTCAATTTTATATTATTATTATATTACTTATCTTTTACTACATAACAAAATTTGCCCCAAATTTGTCTTTTAAAGCAATTATTATTATTTTACAGAGTTTTTCTAGGGGTCAAAAATTCAGGAATAACCAAGACATGTAGTTTTGGCTCAAGATCTCTCATGAATTCCTTTTAACTTGTGAACTTGGACTATGGTCATCTGTCATCTGCAGCTTTGTCCAGTCCTGGGGATCTGCTTCCAAGCAGCCTTGTGGGTATTGGCAGGTGACCTCAGTTTCTTAGCATGTGAACCTCTCCATAGGACTGATTACAGCATGGCATCTGGCTTCCCTGAGTCAAAGACTTGAGAGTGAGTGATGTCTTTAATGACCTAATCTCTGAGTCACACCCTGTTACTTTATGTTCCTTACAAGTAACTCATTAAGTTAGTCTACTTGACTGGAGGAGGCAGGGATAATTGGGCACTATCTTAAAGGCTGTCTACTACAGTATTTCCTGTGGTCTCTATGATTCACATCCCTTCTACACCCCCAAGTTATCTCATTGCAGCATCAAATCAAAATCCAAGATCTGACTCAATCCAAGTGCAGATAAGGCTCCTTCTGTGAACTGAAGAAGAAAGTTTCCTACCTTATGCATAGTTAGGCAGGTACAGGATAACCACCAGAGGTGCTCTAATTCACAAAGGAGAAGGAGGGAAAAAGATTCCATACAAGAGTCTTTGGATGATGGAGAGAAAACTCTCATGCTCTTTTCTGAAGTTGTTCTCCATTGTTTTAAGTTCTGGGGTATTGGCTCATTCCCAGCCCACCTAAGTCATCCTTTTTCTATGAAAAGTAGCAGCTCTCTTTAGCTGAACAGTTTCTTTGCTTGCTTTTTGCCTGTAGAATTTTGAGAGTCCCAACAGCCTCATATCAATGTGTACCATCTCTGTTCCTTTCAGTCCACATGGACACAGTTTCCATTGATACTAATTCTTTTAAAAAGTTTATGGGTCTTTGCACAGTAAAGGAGATAATCAACAAAACCGAAAGGCAAGTGACAGATTAGGGGAAGATAAAGGGTTAGTATCCAAAATCTATAAAGAACTTAGCAAACTCAACACCCAAAAAACAAATAATCCAATGAAGAAATAGACATGGAATAAATAGACATAGACATGGAAGAAATAGAAATGAAAGACATGAATAGACACTTTTCCAAGGAAGACATCCTGATGGTTACCAGACACATGAAAAGATACTGAACATCACTCATCATTAGGGAAATACAAATCAAAACGGCAGTGAGATTTGTATAGCCATCAGAATGGCTAAAAAAATAACAATCCAGGCAACAAAAGATGTTAGTAAGGATGAGAAGAAAGGGGGACCCTTTTGCACTGCTGATGGGAATGTAAACTGGTACAACCACTCTGGAAAACAGTATGGAGATTCCTCAAAAAGTTGAAAATGGAACTACCCTGCAACCCAGCAATTGTGCTACAATGTATTTATCTAAAGGATACAAAAATATTGATTCTAAGAGGATCATGCACCCCAATGTTTGTAGCAGCACTATCAATAATAGCCAAAGTATAGAAAGAGTCCAAATGTCCATCGACTGATGAAGAGATAAAAAAGATGTGGTGTATATGTATACACACAGTGAGATATTACTTGGTGATCAAAAATAATGAAATCTTGCCATTTGTAACAACGTGGATGGAACTAGAGTATGTTAGGCTAAGTGAAATAAGTCAGTCAGAAAGACAAATATATGTTTTCACTCATATGTGGAATTTAAGAAACAAAACAGATAAACATAAGGGAAGGGAAGGAAAAAGAAAATAAGATAAAAACAGAGAGGGAGGCAAACCATAAGAGACCCTTAAATATAGAGATCATAGTGAGGGTTACTGGAGGGGAGAGGCATGGGGGATGGGCTAAATGGGTGTTGGGCATCAAGAAGGGTGCTTGTTGAGATGAGCACTAGGTGTTATAAGTAAGTGATGAATCACTAAATTCTACTCCTTAAACCATTATTACACTACATGTTAACTTACTTGAATCTAAATAAAAAATAAAAGAGATGGTTAAACACACAATTACCCTAAGACCCTCTCCCCCCCAAATAAAAAAGTTTTGGATCTTCTGTGGATCTTATTTGAGTCCAGCACGTCAGATGGCAAACACATCCCCAAAAGTTTTAGAGATAAGCCTATTTCTGCCTCTGGCTCCTTCTGAAGGACAATGCCTTTTATACTTCTAGTAAGCTTGATTAAGCCGATCTGTCAGTTACAACCTTAAAATATTTAGAGACCCTTTAATCTAAATCCTTGGAGTCTAAGGTACCTTCTTTGGTCTTTCTGAAGTCTTAAAGGATTTTATAGTCACAATCTCAGTGTCATCTTTAGACTGAAGTCTCCTGGGTGTTTCCTGAGTTTGACCTTTACTCAGAAGCCATTTCTTCATTTCAGCATTGTTTGCCATGTGGAGAGACTGAGGATTTTCAAAACCAGCCAGTGCTTGCTTCTTCTGGTTGCATAGTTCTTCCTTTAGCTTATGTATTGCCTCTCACATTTCACTATTAGCTGCAAGAAGAAACCAGATGGCAACTTCAACACCGTCTGGTTGACAGTTCTTTTGCGAGATCACCTACTCTCAGTTCAATGTTCAAAATTCCATAAACAGTTGTCTGCAAGGCACTTTGCTAACCCTCTCTTTAAAATCTTTCCAGCCTCTGACCACTGTTTGGTTTCTAAGTCATTCCCCATGTATTTTTTTTTCTCCAAAACATTGGGTACCGAAATGTGCATCAATTGTCTATCATCACATAACAGATTAACCTAGCAATTAGCAGCTTAAAGCCAGTAGAATTTACTATTTAATGAAGCTTGTGAGGATTGGATATCCAGAGGTGTCATGGCTGTGTGGTTTTGCTGTGAGGTCACTTGTGAAGTTGCACTCAAGATGCTGAGTAGGGTTGCAGTCATCTGAGACTTTTCCTGAGGCTAGAAAATCTTATTTCAGATTCACTCAAATGGTTGTGGGCAAAGGGTCTGAGCTCCTTGCCACATGGATCTCTCCATAAAGCTGCACCTGACATGGCAGCTGGCTTCCCTCCGAGTACATGATCAAGGAGCAATTAAGAGTTATGCCATACTCCCTTTTATGACCTATTTTGTGGGTCACTTCTGCTTTCATCTGTTTGTTATAAGTGAATCAATAAGTCTAGCCCACACTCAACAGGAGGAGATTATGCAGAATATGAACACCAAAAGGAGAGCATTAATAGGATCCATCTTTCAGGTTGGCTACTTTAATTGCAATAAAAAAATAATTTAGTTGATGAAACTGATTTATTCTTATACCAATGTGTTAATGTTATTTGTATTTAAGACTTTGTATAGCATATAGAGTACTTTAGAAGGGAATTAGAATTAACAAGCTGGTACAGTTGTGTGGCTTCATTTTTGATATTGTAATATAGCAACAACTCCTTTTTGATAGTGCTAAAAATTTTCAAAATCTTTACCTCCTGTACCTCATTTGGTCATTACAGTAAGACTGTGAGGTGGGTGGATGAATATCATCTTCTATTTACACATGCAAAAACTCCTTACCACAGTCTTCCTTCTGGCCCCAATAATTGACATCCTTCCTATAGGCCAAATACAGTTATACCTATATTTTGTTTAGTCAGGTGGAAATTGAACCCAAATTGTAGAGGTGCATTCCCCTATGAGGGTCAATAGTATCACAAGCCTGTATGCATATCTGCTCTTTCAACATCATGTTCCATCCAATCTGAGAATGAAAGGGAGGGGTAATGAATATTTAACAAGCTTCATCTGTATTTTGAAATGATGAAAAGTAATTCTGGAAGCAGTATATAATATAATATCCTTAACTCTGAATATAAAGCTTATTTTATCACTTAAAATACCAATTTTATCGGGGCACCTGGGTGGCTCAGTCAGTTAAGTACGACTTCAGCTCAAGTCATGATCTCATGGTTTGTGGGTTCGAGCCCTGTGTTGGGCTTCATGCTGACAGATAGCTTGGAGCCTGGAGCCTGCTTCAGATTCTGTGTCTCCCCTCCCCCTCTCTCTCTCTGCCCCTTCCCTGCTTATTCTCTCTCTCTCTCTCTCTCAAAAATAAATAAATATTAAAAAATAACAACTTTATATATTTAGAGAAAAGTATTCTCTCACTTTTTCTTTATATTTTATCTTCTTAGCTTTTTAAAGTTTCACTCACTACTTAAAAAAAATATTCTCTAGAGAAGTGGTTCTGAACTGTAGAGTGTTTTTCATCAATATACCAACAAAAATCTATTGCTGCTATTAATAAAATTACCATCAGACTTTTTAGATATAAATTTAAAACAAATTATGGAGGCTTTAAGGTTATTTCTGTTAGAAGACTACTTTTTTAATCAAAATATATTGACACAATATTATATTAGTTTCAGGTGTACAACATAGTGATTCAACAAGTCTATACATTATGCTCCACTCATCACAAGTGTAGCTACCATCTGTCACCATACAGTGCTATTACAGTACCCTTGACCATATTCCCTGTGCTTTGCTTTTTATCATCATAATTTACTCATTTCATTTATGGAAGCCCTTCACCCATGTTACTCACCCCCGGAAACCCCTCCCCTCTGGCAACCGCTAGTTTGTTCTCTGTATTTATGAGTCTGTTTCTGTTTTTTATCATAAGACTATTCTGATTTACTGGTGTTCTGATATACATAGATTAGATAGTTTAGATAGGTGGATAGACAGATGAAGTTTAAATTAGAATTGGAGTAGCTTATACAATGAAATCACATTAGTCCATAGTAAGAAGTCATTACTAATACATGATCAGTAAATAAAACTATGTTCAAGAGTAAAAAAAAAAAATCCATGAGAACTTCCTAAATAGCCAATAAAGTACATTAAATATATAATATACAATTCTTTATGAAGTCCAACAGAGTTTTTTCTCCATTATAAAATATAGGTTCCTGTCTCTGACTTGTGTGCGTGCATGTGTGCTTGTGTGCATGTCTGTCTACAGCTGATCAGAAACAACCTTTAGCCTGATGAGAGGCTCATTCTAGAGCTGGAGGTGACCGAGTGGTGGCTTAGGGGTTGATGGTAACTGGATCATAGATAGGTAGATTGGGACAACAGACTCATTCTTTTTCAGTCCAAGGGCTATGTAGGTTCAATGGCAGGCAGAAATCTATGGCACTACTTATATGTATTTTTGTTCTGCTTTATGGTTTTCTCTCCTCTTTGGTTTTGCTGAGTGAATAGTTGTACCAGCAGATGTCCATTGAACATATGATGTAAATGCTTCGTATTATTAGCTGTGGTGCTGATCACACATTATTATAATTTTTAAATTCAGTGCAAAAATGTTTTCAGGTGTTCTTAATGTACAATTAAGTCCATGGAAGCGTCGCAAGGCTGTGAACATTCCCTGTCAGTAGATCGCTGCCGTAGAAAGCAACTGCTGGTACCACCAGTTACTGGAAGAAGTTTCCCCCAACTTCGATGTTGTGGTCCTTGTGAAATAGCAGTTTTCTCATGTGAGGTGTATTTTAAGCAGGAAAAAAAAAAGTGATTTTGGAGGAAACCTGAGAAAGCCTATGAATATGGCCAATGCCCCATTACTTGTATATTTCAAAGCTCCTTTGTTTTCTCCATTTGGCGTGTAGTCTGGTTGGACATAGAGTTAGCACCTCAGTTTGATCAAACAGGCTTTGAATGTACAGTTGTCATTCTTCCGTATCCCAGGGAGGGCTGGTGGCAAAACACTAACACTGGAGGTAAGATTTCCCCTTCTGATGCTTAGAACTACTAAACTATTTCTTTCAAATGCAAGGGGGGAAAAGGATGTTTCTTTAGTTCTTGTTTAGCTCTTGCTTCCTTTATGTTTTTCTTCATCAGAATGAGTTATACTGATATTATCGTGATTTTTAAAATTTTTTTAGTGAGCCATAAAATAAATGTAAAAGCATGCTTGACTAAAATACTGTTGAGTCAAACACTTGTATAATTTTATAACTCTCACCCTAAAGACAGTTGAAATAACCTGAGAGTTTATGTTGTAAGAGATACAGGCAGTTGAGTGTCCATGCATGTAATTCTTTGGGTAAGAGGGAAAGAGTTGATCGACCTAAGAAATTCATTAATGACTTCATTTTTATGCCTTGTATCTCTGGTTTATGTCTGATGCACATACATCTCACATTTTGCCTTTTATGACAATCTTTTCCAAGTTACATGGATTAGAAAAATAAGGTAATATATTTTATATCATATATTAATGTTTTATAAATTTAAATATATAGTTTTACTTATATATTTGTGTATAATTTGTATTCATAGACGAC